>NW_016803211.1:2025169-2133910 GCF_001698545.2 Rhinopithecus bieti
TATATATAGTTAAATACAATTTAAAATTCAGTTGTTCATTAATACTAGTAAAAGTTGAAGTGCTCCCTGGCCACATGTGATTATTGTCTCCTATATTGAACAATACAGATGTAGAATATTGTCATTATTCCAGAAGGTTCTATTGCACAGTGCTGTGCAAGTACTGTGATGGCGTCTTCACAGCTCACCGGGCAACTAGTCTCTTGTCCTGTCTTCTCTATCCCATCTCACCTTGTTGCCTAAATATTATTTTCAAAATGAAGGCCAGATCCCATCTCATGGAGGTGTCTGATTTGACTTGGGGTAGCAGAACTCCAGCTTTATTCCAGCCACCCTTCCCTGGCTTTCTCTGCCTCTACCATCTACTCTCACTTACTAACTTTGGTCACTTCTGCCTCAAGCCTCTGCAAATCCAGCACCTTGTCTCCATCTTCTAGGCAACTGCAATATTTGCTGCACATTGTAGCTGTAGTATCACTTCCTCAGGGAAGCTCAATTGATATTTGTTGAAAGAATGCCTGAAACAACATAAGCAAATATATCACCAGAGGTTGAATACCAGGCACTGGCATCTAGGTGGAATCTATCATCAAGTATCAGTAGAGAACAGTCATTTCTCTAGAGCTGGTTTAGAATTAGAACCTTTGTTAGGATGAAGGTAAACTGGCAAGGGAGGCCTGGGGCAGAGCCTACTCTGCCTCCAGCACTGATGTGAAAACCTCTGGTCTTCTGTGTTCTCACCTCTAATGAGATAGTTGGTATAGGAGGCAGAGTGCTAAGGTATCTCCTAGGGTGTCCACTCCTGGTGCCCACACCTTGCATAATCTCCACCACTTAAGGGCCTGTGACTCGGGTGGGATATGTCTCTCATGATTAGACTGTTGATTCTGTTGTATGGCAAGTGTAAAGATATTTGGCAGAGGCAATTAAGGGCCTAATCAGCTGACGTTAGTTAATAATAAAAAATTATGTTGAGAGAGCTGATCTAATAAGTTGAGCTCTTATAAGAGGATTTAGAGGCCAAAAATAGAAGAAGTTAGAAAGAAGCCAGCTCCCCTGGCCTCACGTGGAGAGATTTTGTGTGCAACCTCTAGGGGCTTATAGTCTCAGTCCTACTGCAGTCACAAGGAACTAAATTCTGCAGACATCCTGAACAAACTTGAAAGAGGACCCTAAGCTCCAGATGAGAACCCTGGCTCAGCCAACATATTTATTTCAGCCTGGTGAGACCCTGAGCAGAGATCTAGCTAAGTAAGCTGTGTCCTGAGTCCCGACCCACAGAAACTAGGAGATAATAAACTGCGGTGTTTGAGGGGCAAAGTTTGTGGTGATTTTCCTAAAGCAGCAACATAAAAACATACAACGGGACTCAAAATTCTTAACTTGTTTTGTGCCATGGACTACTTGGGAAGTCTGGTGAAGCCTATGGACTTCTGCTCAGAATGAATTGTAAATGCTTAAAATAAAATACAACGGGTTACAAAAGAAATTGTCTTATTGAAAGAGTAATAACATTTTTAAAAAATGTATCTGAGTTAGTGTAATGTGTGTACTTATTTGTTAGCATATTAAATAATAAGATCTAGTGGTAGGTCTAAGAGTTACTATTACGTAGAAGAAATTCTGAGTACAAACCATCTTCTGAGACAGCAACAGCAATAGTGCAGGATGAAATTACTTGCCATTTCTATGGGTGTCAATGTCACATGATTGCTAGTGCATTTACAGTTGGCTGCTTCTATTCACAGTGGAAGGAAAGGCTAAATTTCAAAAAAGTTAAAGATTTAGCTTTTTTATATACATTCATTCATTCATTCATTCATTCATTCATTCATTCCATCCAGCTTATGCCACCCCACATTCTATCCAGATTAAAAATCTTTAGATTAGAAAGTTCCTGAGCTTCTTCTGACTTCCACATTCTCTGTTGGCTTTGATCTTCTGAGTGATCCTCTTTAATTTCCATCCAATGGAACCAATGACATTGGACTCTTGTTTACACTCTTAGGAGGGCCCTCCCTCTTGTTTATCCCTAGCTCATTTTTCTTTAATTACATGAATTACTTGCTCTGCATGTGTGATTCATGTCTTTTTGATTATGTAGAATTAACCTGAACAGAACACAGCTGCGCCAAGGTAAATTCTGGGTATATCTGTTTCAGTTTTTAAATCCCTGTGTCACAAATGCCCTCCTGGGAAAGGTCAAAGCTCTTAAGTGTAATGTTGAAGCCAGGGTTGCAGGCTCAAGTCCTTCTGTCTATACCTGCCCATCCCCGACCCCTTCTTGTTTCTGCAGCCCCAGCGTGGGCTGGTGCTCATGAAAGCCTGCTCCCCAGCCCCTGCTGTCTGTACTGTAATAGTTATAAGTGAATGTTCTCTGCTCTTGGCTGTGCTGTAAATCAAACAATGCATGTTTCCTAATCATTTCTTTACTTCTTTCTTTATTCCTTTTTTCAAAATCTATAAGCATGTGACTTTAAAATTTAAAGTTTACTTAGAGCTTACAAAACATTTCTTTCTCTTGTGCCCAGCTCCTTTGACTATTTCCTTTTCCTCTGTTAGTTACCTTCTTAACTTTACATAGCTTATCTATTATTTCTTGATTTATTAACTTTATATGAAGTCTGTTGACTCACTGTTATGGAAAATTAGGATTTAACTCGCTTTATTCCACATCTCCCATGGAGCTTGCTGTATTGTTTTTGCTCTATTCTTACATTTATCATACCTCTATTTACATCAACATTAGCATTGCGTACCTCTATTTACATCAACATTAACATTGCATCTGCCCACCGGAGCTTCTTTCTTTTCTATTCCATTTTTTGTCAGATATATGTGTGCCTTCATATTGTCAAACTTAGCATTATTTGCCTTTTCTTTTTAAACCAAAATTGATTCTTCTTTTCTTCCTCCACAGATTAATTTTAGAAGTTGAAAATCTGCAAACAGCTTTTACCTAACTTTGACCAATAACATATTGTTCTGTGTGGGCCAAGTGGTGACCAGGTCTCACATGGTGACCTCCAGGATCACTGGAAGAAGAAAAGTCCTGACCATCAAGGTTAAATAATTCTCATGTTGTTTACACCATCTAGTAATTAAACGCATGGCTAATTTTGTGTTTTGTTTTTTACATCTTAGTAAACAGTATGTGTGGAGGATGTTTTGTTTGTTTGATGTCTCTTTGAGTTGTCAATTACTTCTACATTTTTGGTTTTCTTGACAAAAGTATAGCAATTCTTCAGTCTTCAATTTTGAGGACTCTCCCTAAAACAATTAAATCAGAATTTCTGCGGATGGAACTCCAACACAGGCTTATTCCAAATTAAAGTATTCATAAATAAAGATACCATTGAACCTGATCTACTTGAGAGAGGAAGGACAATCATTGGCAACTATAGATTCCACCTAGGATACATGATTTCCCAACTCTGGAAATAAAGAGTTCAATGGCCTGGTTCCTTGGGGAAGCATATCTAGACATTTTACATCCAGGAATTAGGAATAGAGCTCTATCTCCAGTGAGAGTGGCAGAGCGTGTGGTTCACATCTTGCCTCTCAGTGTAGTTCAAGAAGGTACAAGTGACAACTCCTGGTCCCATTGCAAAGGCTTTGTAATATTTTTAAACAAATTCCTTGGTAATCCAAAATCAATACTCTTTAGTCTATATGAATCTAAGAACTCAGGGTTCTTCATTTTGAGTCAGTGACACAATGCCCCATTGTTTAGGTGATTCCTGAATTTCCTCTAAAAACTTTTTGGTAAGAAAACTCCTAGAACCTGAATCCACACCTTCAGTTCAGAAGTGAGCTAATGGATTTCTTTCCTAAACTCAATTAATTTCTGTTACTGAGGCAGAGACTTTCCACTGTTTGGATCTGAATACCACTGTCTATTTTGTAAATGATCCCCAGGCTGAAGTGAAACAGAATGGTTAACGCATTTTGATGAATATTAAAATTCATGAAAAAAATTAAAAGTATGATACATATTTAAAGGAGCTCGGTTTTGGTTTCCTTGCCTTAAAGTTATTCCCTCTCTGATCCTCTCTCCCTTATCCTGCAAAGAACATCATAAAACGTCGTGTCTTTCTACATTATGGAAAGTCATTTTGATAAGAATGCCTTTATGTCTGTAAACTGTCAGGGGTAAATTGAGTAGAAAATTATGCAGTACCCTGGTAAAACCAAATGCTAATATGGAAATTCTCATTAAATGCCCTAAGAAGCTACAGATGTTTGAGTAAATTCTACTGATTGCTTTGGCCTGACCTCTTTTTAGTGCTCCCTTGCACAGTGTACTGAAATCCTTCAACAGATCTCACCCCATTTTATCAGTCTCAAACCAGGAAGCTTTTTCAGAATGCTTGGCTATGGCATTAACTCATTTTCTCCCCACCTTCTCCCTGCCCCCACAACAGTTATCTGCAGTTCCGGGAGCAGAGAAATGCAGCGAGTCCCTCCTTCAATAAATAGGACATCCATTCAGGTCACTCATGCAGCTCATTTTAAATAAATTGAATCAATTCATGCCTATTAGCTGCTTGTCCTTGAACTAAGAGAACATGGGATGTTCAGGTATCACTCAGAGGAGGAATTATGAGGGTGACAAAATTTACTGAGTGCTCCAAGGCCAACTTTTATAAAATCTTGAGTAGGACAAGGGAAGGGACCCTCTATTATTCTTAATAAAGTATTATGTTAACTATTAACAGTGTACTATACCCTTGGAGAAAAGCCTTAGAAAGTTAGAATGTTTGAGCATATTTTTCAATTGAGTTTTATTTGTGTAAAATGAATGAGGTGCCATTGATAATGTTTAGAAACTGTGCACATCCCAGATGACTGGGAATGCCCCGTTGCTTCCCAGGGACATCATAGGGATATACCCTCAACAGAATCAACAAATCAATGGAATCAGTAAGCTTAATTCAAATACTAGACTTATATGAGGAATAGATTCATGGTAGATTCTATGATAGTATTGTTCTAGAAATTTTTTTCCTGTGGCTTTAAATGCAGGCTGTCTTCATTTACTCATTTCAGACTTTGCCTTTGCCATTATTATGGTTCAGCATAATTTCAAGTTTCTTTCCCTGTCTAGCCACATGGGATGCTGTGATTTTATGGCCCCCTTCAAGTAAGGCATGACCATGAGACATGTTTTGTCAGTGAAATATGTGCAGATATGCTGTGTGTGACTTACAGCCTGCAGCACATAATTGCTGATGCTTGACTACTGAGCTTTGTCATCACCTGTGATGATGATAATGGAAGCAGAGGTTGACATGGAGGGCCCGAAAGGTTGATACAGCCTGAAAGGAGAGTGGTTCTAACTCAGGGTTCACTCAAGATAAGTGGGAAATAAGTTTGCATTGTGCTGAGCCACTGAAAGTTTGGCTTCCTGCAATATAACCTTGCCTATCTTTACTAAAGTAGGTCTTATGTTCTAATTCTCTTGAGTGAGGCCCTCCAGAGCTACTGTTTTTTATGGCCAGGACATTTATATTGATTGTTCTTCATGGAAGTTCTGAGTTGCTTTGTGAAATGGACTGGCACTTGGAAAGTCAAGAGCTGGAGGGTCCAGATGTTGATTTGCCAACAACAAAAAAAGTGTACACTTCATGAGTTTCTCTAATTAATAGAGAGGAGCCATATGATAAAATCAAAATCAGGCTCAGCACAAGGTTCTCTTGGGATCTCTACTTGTGATTATTGAAGGAAAAGAATGCCTCATTTAATTGGCACTAAGTATTTGTTCTTGGCTACTCAAATTAGCTCGCTTTCACATCAGTAATGGCTTATGAGGGTAACCTTGATATGAGTAATTGATTCAAAAGGCCTGCATGTGGTATCAGTTTCAGCTCTCCTTAGAAATACGGCAACTCCACAACGTGGATGCCAAGTTTGTTTTCATTAAGTCCAAATGAATACCATCCATATGTATGGGGTAAAATTGCTCATCTAGGCTCTGTCTCTTGGCTCAGTTCTTACCTATGAAATTTGCTAAATTCACCAAAAGGAGTAATTATTTTAATAGTCCCTACACTTTGAAGTCCTTTGAAAGTGGGAATACACTGAAGAAAGCAGCCCTGTTGTAATAGGCGTGAACTTTTCATATTTAAAAGGCCCTGTTTCTAGAAACACTTTTCACATGTAAAAGATTGGGGGAGGGGTATCTATTGGGTTTCGAACAGTGCTTCATATATTCCTTGGTACAATGAAACACTTTTAAAATGTAGTTGCAGAGCTACCCAATCCTCCATTATGTTGTTTCTCCTATGGCAAGGAAATCTTTACTTCCCTTTGAAGTAGATTCAGTCCCCTAAAGCATGATGTTTTTGAATTAAATGGCTATTGGGAATTAAGTGGGAAGGAGGATAAAGCTGAACTATTTTGCCAGTGCTGCGTGAAGGCTAAAGAAGTAAATTATCCCAAATGAAGCTTTCATCAGCACTATTTATTGCTGATAAATAGGAAAATGTCTGAGCTAGACGGCCTCTGGTCTCACTAATTTTTATGAAGTCCTGACACACAGAGGTGGGAATTCACTCCTCCTTTATTTATTTCCTTTTACTTCGCTCAAATTCCTTTGCAAAACTTGACTGATCCAAAGAGGTGCAAGTTTCCCTTAACTTTTACCCTGTTTAAAACAACTACTGTAATGACTCAGTCTACTGTTCGAGTGCTCTTCTGCAGATATTACATCTGACTAATACATATAGATTGTTCACAATTTCTCCTGTTCCTTGTATTCTGATAAATTATTATTATTATTATTGTTATTATTATTATTTGAGATAGGATCTCGCTCTGTTCCCAGGTTGGAGTGCACTAGTGTGATCACAGATCACTGCAGCCTCAACCTTCTGGGCTAAAGCAATCCTCCCAGTTCAGTCTCCCAAGTAGTTAGAGCTACAGCCATGTGCCACTACACCTGGCTAATTTTCTAGTTTTTATAGAGATGGGGTCTCCCTATGTTGCCCAGGCTGGTATTGAACTCCTGGACTCAAATGATCCTCCTGCTGCAGCCTCCCAAACTGCTGGGATTACAGGTATGAGCCACTGCACTTGGCCTACTAAATTATTTTCATGGAGACCATTTTACCTAAACTTTTCTTGCTTAGCATACAAAGCTGTCTTGCAGTTGTTGGTCTCTTCTTAATGTATTAAAGATTCTTTAATGCTTGATGATTATTAGATTGAAAATGCTACTTTTTGTAGGTCAAAAATGGTTGTATATCAGAAATTTTGTATAGTTAGAACTTTATTTGCTATGGCTAGACATTCAAGGAGAACTTTTAAAAATTATTTTTCTTTTGATACTTTAAGTTCTGGAATACATGTGCATATTGTAGAGGCTTGTTACATAGGTATACACGTGCCATGGTGGTTTGCTGCACCTATCAACGCATCATCTACGTTAGGTATTTCTCCTAATGCTATCCCTTCCCTAGCCTCCCATGCCTGACAGGCCCCAGTGTGGGATGCTCTCCTCCCTGTGTCCATGTGTTTTCATTGCTCAACTCCCGTACTTATGAGTGAGAACATGCAGTGTTTGGTTTTCTCTTCTTGTGATAGTTTGCTGAGAATGACGGTTTCCAGCTTCATCCATTTCCCTGCAAAGGAAATGAACTCATCCATTTTTATGGTTGCATAGTATTTCATGATATATATGTGCCACATTTTCCTTATCCAGTCTATCATTGATAGTCATTTGTGTTGGTTCCAAGTCTTTACTATTGTGTACAGTGCCACAATAAACATACGTATGCGTGTGTATTTATAGTAGAATTATTTATAATCCTTTGGGTATATACCCAGTAATGGGATTGCTGGATCAAATGGTATTTCTAGTTATAAATCCTTGAGGAATAGCTACACTGACTTCCACAATGGTTGAACTAATTTACACTCCCTCCCAGTGTAAAAGCATTGCTATTTCTCCACATCCTCTCCAGCATCTGTTGTTTCCTGACTTTTTAATAATTGCCATTCTAACTGGCATGACATGGTATCTCATTTTGGTTTTGATTTGCATTTCTCTAATGACTAGTGACGATGAAGATTTTTCATGTTTATTGGTTGCATAAATGTCTTCTTTTGAGAAGTGTCTGTTCATATCCTTCACCCACCTTTTGATGTGTTTTTTTTTTCTTGTAAATTTAAGTTCTTTGTAGATTCTGGACATTAGCCCTTTGTCACATGGATAGATTGCAAAAATTTTCTCCCATTCTGTAGGTTGACTGTTCACTTGGATGATAGTTTCTTTTGCTGTGCAGAAGTTCTTTAGTTCAATTAGATCCCATTTGTCTATTTTGGCTTTTGTTGCCATCGCTTTTGGTGTTTTAGTCATGAAGTCTTTGCCCATGCCTATGTCCTGAATGGTATTGCCCAGGTTTTCCTTTCATTTATGATTTGCCTCTCTGTTTGTCTGTTACTGGTATATAAGAATGCTTGTGATTTTTGCACATTGGTTTTGTATCCTGAGACTTTGCTGAAGTTGATTATCAGCTTAAGGAGATTTGGGGCTGAGATGATGGGGTTTTCTAAATACACAATCATGTCATCTGCAAACAGAGACAATTTGACTTCCTCTTTTCCTAATTGAATACCCTTGATTTCTTTCTCTTGCCTAATTGCCCTGGCCAGAACTTCCAGCACTATGTTGAATAGGAGAGGTGAGATAGGGCATCTTGTCTTGTGCCAGTTTTCAAAGGGAATGCTTCCAGTTTTTGCCCATTCAGTATGATATTGGCTGTGGGTTTGTCATAAATAGCTCTTATTATTTTGAGATACATTCCATCAATACCTAGTTTATTGAGAGTTTTTAGCATGAAGGCTGTTGAATTTTGTCGAATGCCTTTTCTGCATCTATTGAGATAATCATGTGGTTTTTGTCATTTGTTCTGTTTATGTGATTGATTACCTTTACTGATTTGCATATGTTGAACCAGCCTTGCATCCCAGGGATGAACCCAACTTGATTGTGGTAGATAAGGTTTTTGATGTACTGCTGGATTTGGCTTGCCAGTATTTTATTGAGGATTTTTGCATCGATATTCATCAGGGATTCATTACCTTTACTGACTTGCATATGTTGAACCAATCTTGCATCCCAGGGATGAACCAAACTTGATTGTGGTAGATAAGTTTTTTGATGTACTTTTGATGTACTTATGATGGCTTGCCAGCATCTTATTGAGGATTTTTGCATCGATATTCATCAGGGATATTGGCCTACAATTTTCTTTTTTTGTTGTGTCTCTGCCAGGTTTTGGTATCGGGATGATGCTGGCTTCATAAAATCAGTTAGGGAGGAATCCCTCTTTTTCTATTATTTGGAATAGTTTTGGAA
The DNA here is from genome assembly GCF_001698545.2 of Rhinopithecus bieti. Classification (NCBI taxonomy): domain Eukaryota; kingdom Metazoa; phylum Chordata; class Mammalia; order Primates; family Cercopithecidae; genus Rhinopithecus; species Rhinopithecus bieti. Next base: position 2,034,531 of record NW_016803211.1, read on the forward strand.
GGAAAGACCAGCTCCTCTTTGTGCCTCTGGTAGAATTTGGCTGTGAATTCATCTAGTCCTGGACTTTTTTTGGTTGGTAGGCTATTAATTACTGCCTCAATTTCAGAATCTGTTATTGCTCTATTCAGGGATTCGATTTCTTCCTGGTTTAGTCTTGGGAGGGTGTATGTGTCCAGCAATTTAACCCTTTCTTCTAGATTTTCTAGTTTATTTGTGTAGAGGTGTTTATAGTATTCTCTGATGGTAGTTTGTATTTCTGTGGGGTCGGTGGTGATATCCCCTTTATCATTTTTTATTGCATCTATTTGATTCCTCTCTCTTTTCTTCTTTATTAGTCTTGCTAGCGGTCTGTCAATTTTGTTGATCTTTTCAAAAAACCAACTCCTGGATTCATTGATTTTTTGGAGGGTTTTTTGTGTCTCTATTTTTACATTTGCTGAGGAGTGTTTTACTTACCATTACGTGGTTGATTTTAGAATAAGTGCAATGTGGTGTTGAGAAGAAGGTGAATTCTGTTGATTTTGGGGTGGAGAGTTCTGTAGATGTCTATTAGGTCCACTTGGTCCAGACTTGAGTTCAAGTCCTGGATATCCTTATTAATTTTCTGTCTCATTGATCTGTCTAGTGTTGACAGTGGGGTGTTAAAGTCTCCCACTATTATTGTATGGGAGTCTAAGTCTCTTTTTAGGTCTCTAAGAACTTGCTTTATGAATCTGGGTGCTCCTGTACTGGGTGCATATATATTTAGGATAGTTAGCTCTTCTTGTTTCATTGACTCCTTTACCATTATGTAATGACTTTGTCTCTTTTTATCTTTGTTGGCTTATAGTCTGTTTTATCAGAGACTAGGATTGCAACCCCTGCTTTTTTTTTGCTTTCCATTTGCTTGGTAAATATTCTTCCATCCCTTTATTTTGAGCCTATGTATATCTTTGCATGTGAGATGGGTCTCCTGAATACAGCACACTGATGGGTCTTGACTCTTTATCCAATTTGCCAGCTTTTGACTTTTAACTGGGGCATTTAGCCCATTTACATTTAAAGTTAATATTGTTGTGTGAATTTGATCCTATCATTATGATGCTAGCTGGCTATTTTGCCCGTTAGTTGATGCAATTTCTTCATAGTGTCAATGGTCTTTACAATTTGGTGTGTTTTGCACTGGCTGGTACCGGTTGTTCCTTTTCCATGTTTAGTGCTTCCTTCAGGAGCTCGTGTAAGGCAGGCCTGGTGGTGACAAAATCCCTCAGCATTTGCTTATCTGTAAAGGATTTTGTTTTCCTTCACTTATGAAGCTTAGTTTGGCTGGATATGAAATTCTGGGTTGAAAATTCTTTTCTTTAAGAATGTTGAATATTGGCCTCCACTGTCTTCTGGCTTATAGGGTTTCTGTAGAGAGATGTGCTGTTAGTCTGATGAGCTTCCCTTTGTGGGTAACACGACCTTTCTCTCTGACTGCCCTTAACATTTTTTCCTTCATTTCAACCTTGGTGAATCTGACGATTATGTGTCTTGGGGTTGCTCAACTCACGGAATATCTTTGTGATGTTCTCCGTATTTCCAGAATTTGAATGTTGGCCTGCCTTGTTAGGTTGGGGAAATTCAAGGAGAACTTTTTAAACTGGCTAATATATATAAACAATCTATCCTTTGGCATTTTATCTTCTGCTCATCTACAAAGAGAACAGAAAAGAGATATAAAGGAGCAACAGTGAGACAGTCTAGAAAAGTGGCAAGAGGTTCCCATGCACTGCACATCACTCACCACCCTGGTCCTACTCCTGGCTCGGGTAATGAGAAAGCAGAGGAAAGTGAAGGAAAGATGACAGGTTACACATGAGATCCAGCCAGCCTTGGGGAAAAGCCTCTATTCTGATGGGTGGTGCCTCCAAATAATGAAATAAGGACAAATTCTGCCTTCTTTAAAGAGTATAACATTGAAGTATTTTATACTTTTACATCAAAGAAGCAGGACACATCTGAGACATCCATGATGACACTTGTCAAGTAACTGTAAACCTCCCCCTTCCACACACACAGGAATACATAAATAGAAATAAATACATAGAAAATACAAACACAGCAATCACAAACCCTCACAATTCTCCAGGTCTCCTTTGACCACATGTCTATAAAAAAGAAAGAAGAGCATTTAGGATAAAACAAATCAAGGGAAATTAGAAGCCAGGATACCTAACTTTCCTCCTTGCCTACTCTGCTACAAGCACTTTAATTGTGTTAGCTTATTAAATCCTCCCAATCCTTTACCTGATGGAAAACATTATTCCATTTTACCAAGCGATATGATTTGGCTGTGTCCTCACCCAAATCTCATCTGTAAGTGTAGTTCCCATAATCCACACATGTGGTGGGAGGGACCCAGTGGGAGGTAATTGAATCATGGGAGCAGCAACTTCCATGCTGTTCTCATGATAGTGAGCGTGTCCTCATGAGAGCTGATGGTTTTTTACGGGGCTTTACCCCTCTTTACTCTGCACTTCTCCTTGCTGCCGCCACATGAATAAGATTGTGTTTGCTTTCGCTTCTGCCATGATTGTACATTTCCTGAGGCCTCCTCAGCCCCAAACAACTGTGAATCAATTGAACCTCTTTCTTTTGTATATTACCCAGTCTTGGGTATTTCTTCATAGCCATGTGAGAACAGACTAATGTACTGAGGAAGGGTCTCAGACTTACAGAGAAAATATAGCTTGCTCTAAATGGAAGACCTTGTTAAGGGGCAGAGGATAGCCTCTAAGCCAATGAAGCCAATGCAGGCTAATGCTGAAGTTGTGCATCTTCTGACATGACACACAGCTGCCTATGAGGATGGAGGCAAGCAGTGGATTTTATGGGATTCAGGAAAGCAAAGGGTTCTACATAAGGGCAGGAGCTTGCCCATCCACAACTTCTCTGACAATACATACACTCTGCTCCTGTCTTTGAGTCTTTCTCCAGCACATTAATAAAGCCATATGTCTGATGGTCTCACTGGGGAAGAGCAGGGGCTATTGGAGCAGGTACATTGTCTACCATGCCCTGCCATTATTCTACCTGACTCAAATTACCAGGCTTCCATGGGAAGAGAACCTAAAAGGCACATGTGCCCTTTGTAAGAGAAATGCCATTGGCAAATGACTCCAAATAAAGATATAGTCATAGGGGTACAAGCATAGTTTTATGGATCAGGCAGCACTGCCACTAAATATTTGTAAGACATTAGACATCTGAAATGGAGATGATTGTACCTACTTTGTAGAATTGCCCCTTTAGAGTAGTTTTCATTTTCTTATTTTCCTTTCAGACTCTTTTATACTTAAAAAAGTGTTGGTGGGGTGCGGTGGTTCACGCCTGTAATCCCAGCACTTTGGGAGGCCGAGACGGGTGGATCACGAGGTCAGGAGATCGAGACCAACCTGGCTAACATGGTGAAACTCCGTCTCTACTAAAAAAATACAAAAATTAGCTGGGCATGGTGGCGGGCACCTGTAGTCCCAGCTACTCGGGAGGCTGAGGCAGGAGAATGGTGTGAACCCGGGAGGAGGAGCTTGCAGTGAGTAGAGATCGCACCACTGCACTCCAGCCTGGGAGACAGAGCGAGACTCTGTCTCAAAAAAAAAAAAGTGTTGGTAACCCAAAATAACTATTTTACTTTGTTATATATAGGTAAGATCTGTTAATATTAACCAGAAATTAATACTTATATTTTAAAAATATTTATTAATTTTGTAAAAGTTAGAACACAAGTATTACATGTTAACATAAATAACATGTATTTCTTAAGAACAATAGCTATACATTCCAAACAAACTTAGCTAGAAAAATGCTATTGTTTTACAAATGTCTTTAACATTTGGTTTAATATAAAATAGCCGTAAGCTGGGTGCAGTGGCCCATGCCTGCAATCTTAGCACTTGGGGAGGCTGAGGCAGAAGGATTACTTGAGTCTGGGAGTTTGAGACTAGCCTGGACAACATAACGAGATCCCCTTCTCTACTGAAAAATAAAAAGGAAAATATAGCCAGGTATGGTGTCATGCTTCTGTAGTCCCAGCTAGTCTAGAGGCCTGGAGGCTGAGACAGGAGAATGACTTGAGCCCAGGAGTTCAAGGCTGCAGTGAGTTGTGATCATGCCACAGCAGTTCAGCCTGGGCTACAGGGAGATCTTTCTCTATAAAATAAAAAATAAAATAAGAATAGCCAGACTATTTTATCTGCTTCTGCATTCAATTTGTTGTGATACATTACTTGTTTGGGTTAACATACATAAAGAAAATCCAGCTTCACACAAATTTATAGTTAGAAAAGAGAGAACTTCATGAAGCCCCTGCAAGGGGACTCCCAGGGTCAAGGACTAGAATTTGACAGGAGCTGCTCTAAAAGCTGAAAAAAAAAAAAATAAAAGGACTACAAAGTGAGAGTGGCAAGAGGCAGCCAAATGCCTACGCAGATAGGGGTGAGCCCCCACCTCCAAGCTGAAGACAGTTTAAAACCTGAAAGCCAAGCTACAAGTTAAATCCTTGGATGGGATTAAGAACTTGCCTTCCTATTTGGCATGCTTTCCTCTGATTGGTCCCCACCCCTCACCTATTCTAAATATACCTACCCTGTCCTAATTGGTTTTCCTACACTGTTGTGCCCACCTTTGAGTGATGTCTTCACTTTAACCTTTTTTGCATACCCACAAACCAATCAGCACACACTCCCCATTCTGAGCTCATAAAAGGCTCCAGAATCAGCCACATGGGGAACTTTCCCAAATTCAGGTAGGGGAACCACCCCCTGTATCCCTTCTTTTCTCAGAGCTATCCTTTCGCTTAATAAATTCTACTCTACTCACTCTCCGTTGTCCGTGTGCCTAATTATTCCTGATTGTGAGACAAGAACTCAGACCTAGCTGAGCTCAGGAGCAGAAAGAACACAACAAAAGGATTTACTGCAGTGTCAGAACACAAAGAGCAGATATTCACTAAATTGTATGAGAAAATGTTATCTGCAAACTTTATTGTACTTACATACATATGCCTAAAAAATGTGTCCAGAAGCATATCACAGTGAGAGTAGTATTTGCCAAACAAGTGGATAAATGGAAGCACAAATACGTGCAAACATTCATGTACCCAAAGCTCTGATTCCCTTGACTTCACTTAAGTCAGAACATTGGCACCACTTTGAAAATATTAACAATTAATAGAGTAATCAAACTAAAAACTAACAAGACCTAAAATTCTTAACATGTAAGCACAGAACTTTAAATGAAACTCATGCATATGCTTCGATTTTAGGGATAATATTTAGCTAAATATTATCTTTTGAAATCCTCTAATCCTCACAATACTTTTAGAAATAATTTAACATTATAGGGCTAGTAATCCAAATACCAGAGGTCACATTAGAATTAACAAGGAAATGTAAAGTTGATTCCTTTTTTAAATGTTGTTCTGATGCTACATAAAATTACACTGAGTTAATATTTGTTTTCTTTAGAAATAAATTAATGACCAATAATTCAAAACAATGGAATTTTTAATAATGACTATATGCCATGTAGTTGTTTAATAACATTGTCAAGTTTTCAATTAGGATTTCTATTTCCCTTTTTTATTAATAGATTTATTAGAATATAATTCACATACTGTAAAATTCAACTATTTAAATATTCAATTCAGTTTTAGCAAATTTAGACTTGTGAATAAAATAAAATGTATGTTTTCTAACTATTTCCCAAAACAGCAAGGACTTACAATATTACGGTGCATAGTTCTTGATCTTCATTTCAGAGTATGTATATTATTACACCCATTTTAAGAAGGTCCAATGATAAGAAATTCTGAGCACCAAGGCTTTAATTTTCCCCAAGCGTAAATCTTCCAGTGATTTATGCTAAGATAATTTTGTAAGTAAATTGATGGATGATATCAAGCTTAATATATTGACAAAATTTTATTTGAGACTTCAACGCTCTAAAGCTTTTTTTAATAACACAGCCATTGAGTTACAATTAACTAAATTAAAAACATTTTTCCAAGATAAGTAAATTTAAAAATGATGAAAGGAGAAGAAAACTTTATTAGGTTTAAGTAAAACTTAGTTTATTTTTCTCCTCACTATTTTTTATTTTGTATGTCTTTTTTGTTCAGATAACTTTATTGCTTTAAGCTCTTTAAGTCAAGTTTTCTGTTTTGTTTTATTTTGTTTGTATATTTTCATCCAGTCCAGTTTCCCTTAAGAATGTCAATTTCTATTATTATTATTATTATTATTATTATTATTATTATTATTATTTTGAGACAGAATCTTGCTTTGTCACTCATGCTGGAGTGCAGTGGCACAGTCTTTGTTGCAACCTCTACCTCCTGGGTTCAGGCAATTCTCATGCCTCAACCTTCCCACTAGCAGGGATTACAGGCACGCACCACCACACCTGGCTAATTGTTGTATTTTTAGTAGAGACAGGGTTTCACCATGTTGACCAGGCTGGTCTCAAACTCCTGGCCTCAAGCAATCCGCCTGCCTCGGCGTCCCAAAATGTTAGGATTACAGGCATGAGCCACCACACCCAGCCACCATTAAGAAAGTTGATATATATTTATCTGTTCAAAGTAACGGGCATTATTTTAAAATGTCTATTAAATGGATTTAGTAAGCAACCTGAAGGTAACCAGACTATGGGTACATATTGATATATTTAGTGAAATTGTGCTAACTGGTATATCTTCACTTAAATTATGGCAAATGTTACCCCTTTTTCCATTGGTACAGGGGGCCCCAGGGAGTATGGCAAAATGGTCATGGAATGGGCCTGGAATCACACAGCTTACTTACCTGAAATACTCTCCACCTCCTCTACCCCATGCCTTTACTGCTCTGTAATGAACTGCTGGTCAGTGGCCAATCTCTATCAATGGCATGGCTCTCTCTCAGGCTGCTTATACCCTTGTTTCTTCTGTGCACTGGTTACAAAATCATTCTTCCCCTCTTGGGTTCCCTGCTGCTTGGAAGTCCATATTTCAGAGTTCTTGAGGGCTGTTCTTTTATCCAAGCCACTTCCTCCACTATGTTCTCACATTGAGGGTAACTCACTGGGCCCCTCAGACTCTACCACTGGGACCAGCTGGCTGCTGGCTCACCTCCCTTAGCATGAGTGCCTTCTCTCCATCCCTTAGCCCCATCTCCATCTTGTACCCCACCCCCAGCACGCTGCCCACCTCCAACATACAGCTCACTAATTGCAGATACTGCTTGGGTGCCTGAAGGAAATGGCCTTCTTCCTTCTTCTATTTCAAAGGAGCCACATGAACTTCATGTCATTCAGTGACTCCCTGAAAATAGAATCTTTTTTTTTTTTTCAGGTTTTTTTTTTTTTCTTTTTATACTTTAAGTTCTAGGGTACATGTGCATAACGTGCAGGTTTGTTACATATGCATACTTGTGCCATGTTGGTGTGCTGCACCCATCAACTCATCAGCACCCATCAATTGGTCATTTACATCAGGTATAACTCCCAGTACAATCCCTCCCCCCTCCCCCCTCCCCATAATAGGCCCCGGTGTGTGATGTTCCCCTTCCCGAGTCCAAGTGATCTCATTGTTCAGTTCCTACCTATGAGTGAGAACATGCAGTGTTTGGTTTTCTGTTCTTGCGATAGTTTGCTGAGAATGATGGTTTCCAGCGGCATCCATGTCCCTACAAAGGACACAAACTCATCCTTTTTTATGGCTGCATAGTGTTCCATGGTGTATATTTGCCACATTTTCTTAATCCAGTCTGTCACTGATGGACATTTGGGTTGATTCCAAGTCTTTGCTATTGTGAAGTGCTGCAATGAACATACATGTGCATGTGTCTTTATAGCAGCATGATTTATAATCCTTTGGGTATATACCCAGTAATGGGATGGCTGCGTGAAAATAGAATCTGAAGTGCTTTTTTTTCCTAAATTCAAACAACAAGTATGCTAGAGGCCCAATTACAGCCCAGTCTAGGCCACTTTAACAGGATCTGGAGAAGAATTTGAGTGGCATAGGCACCAAGACTTGCTGGCTATAACCAAGAAGATTTGGTGGAACGTCAGCTGCAGAGATGGATGTCTGGATATCTCTCCCCTGCTGTGACACTTTAATATTGAATGGTATTTGGCACAATCCCTGAGTTGGCAAGTGTGTTATCTGCTTGCACCAGGGACACCTGGCTTTACAGAGGCACTTGCGATGCTGCCACAGCATTAAATATGTTTGCAGTACTTAAAAGTATTTTAATATAAACTATGTCATGGGATATGCGGTCCTGCCAATTCGATAATTGAATGGGGGGTGTTGGGGGTTTATCTTTATTTTAACAAAATCAAATCCCTTTCAAAAGTCTATTTCTTTTTCCCAGTATGAGCAAAACATCATATTATGAGCTACCATTCAGAAGTGGACAATCCAGTCATTTTTGATTCATGTCTCTAGCTGGTGTCCCACCCTCTTATACATCCCTGGTGCTGTCATCACCCATGGGAAAGGCAGAACTACCACCACAACTTCAAATCTGAATTGCTTCTTTTGGTTGCTTACAACTTGAAGATTAGCATATTATCTGGCACCGCTATTCAAAACCAGTAGAGGCAACAACAACAATGAAAAGAAAGATTCATGGCAAAAATAATGCAAGGAAGACATCTTTCTACATCTCCTCCTCATTTTTACATAGAAGTTATTTATAGGTGGAGAAAATTCCAAAGAGGATATATACTGAAACTATTTTTAAAGTAGCATTTACAAATTTAATTTATTCCTCTTACACTGCCTTTTAATTTTAAGCAATGACATTTGAAGGGTGTTTGAATATACATCCCCGTACATTGCTGCCGAAGACACCTGGGGCTGTCATTTTATCAAACACATTTAAGAGCCAAACTCTGTCCTGAGTGCTGGAGAACTCAGTAGTGACTCATACAAATGGGGTACCCTCCTTGTGGGGTCAGAGAGAAATGATAAACATACAATCTAACAAGTCCAAAAGGAGATTATCAGGTAGGTTTGAGCACCATGAAGACTGAAGGCTTTCAAAGCAGCTCCCCAGAGAGTGTCTCGTGTTGAATCCAAGCATTCAGTAAGAGGCATATGTGGCGTAGAAGAAAACTCGGTATTCTGTAGGCAAAGGCCTGGAATTTCCTTCCTTTTGGTATGATGCAAAGCGTGGTCTATTTCCCTTAGGAGGCGAGTTCCTGTCAGTTCCTTGGCATTGAACCCTACTTTTCCACATCTTCCATCTCACCTGGCAGCTGAACAGATTCTGTGGTAATGTCAGGGTGGGGTGCTGGGGAGGGTGCCATCTTAGAGACTAAATACATAAAGCCTTGCCACATTTTACCACCACACTTTAACTAGCTTAAAGGTAATTTGAAGAGTTTCTTTTAGAAAATATAAAGCAAAAAAGAGTTGCCTCTTTCTAATCATTAAAGGCTTTCAACTTCAACAGATAGGAAAAAGTCATTTTCAATGCACTTGTAAATGGAGTGACCCAATCGTGAACAGCTAATCTTTTAACTACCCCCTATTTCCATTTCTGTGCTATCCTAAAGCACTTTTCTCCTCCCACAGACAATTGATGGAAGTAATTACCTAAAATTGTCCTTATTCTTTATATATTTGTCTTTCCTATAAAATGTTCTCCAGGTATATCCTCAAACCAGATCATTCCCTTCACTTTGTACCTTGCTTACACAACTTTGCTCTGCAATTCAGTTCTCACCCAAAGCAATAGTAGATGAGTTATCAATCAGGGAAACACTGGAAGCCACATTCCAGTTGATCTTGTTGACACATTAGCCATTGTAATGAGGTGAATGGTGGTCTTCACAAAACATATGTCCACATCTTAAACCCCAGAACCTGTGACTGTGAACTCATTTGGAAAAAAAAAAAAAAAAAAAAGTCTTGGCAGATACGATTAAGCTAAGGATCTCAAGATGAAATTGTCTATTATCCCATCACAGGTGTCCCTATAAGAGACACACAGAGAAGAGGAGGAGGCAATGTGATGATGAAGGCAAAGACTGGAGTGATGTAGCCATAAGACTAGGAATGCCAACAGCTGCCAGAAGCAGGAAGAGGCAAGAGACAGACTGTCGCCTCAGTCTTTGCCAACACCTTGATTTTGAACTTTTGGCCTCCAGAACTGCCAGAGAATAAATCTCTGTTGTTTTCAGCCACGAAGTGTGTGGTAATTTGTTATGGCAGCCCTAGAAACTAACACAGTCATTGTGAGTTATATAAACTCCATAAAGGCAGGGCATAAGTGACACCCTGGTGCATGCATCCTACATACAGAAAGGACTGAATTGGTGTGATCTGATCAGGTCTGCTTGAGAATGGAGCAAAGTCAAGAAAGCATCTGTTATACAAATAGCCATATTTCTAGTATCTGTGTAGCATCTTAAGCCAAACAGGGATAGATATTTATCTTTCTCTATTAGAAGAAAAGAAAACAATGGAATTTTTTTGAGAGCCGTTCAGTTAGGTGACACCAGTCATATCACAAGGATTTGAATGCAAACCAGGAAATTATATAAGCCAGTTAACACCTATGTCTCTCCTGGAAACGTTCCTCTCTTCCTTCATAGAATGTTCTTATATATAAAACTCAATTTCTCAGCCCAGCGCTTAGTCCATCTCAGACTGATTAATCAGCACAAGGATGCCGTGTGGATTAACTGTTCCCTTCTTGCTGAAAAGAAAGCGACTTTCAAACTCTCTTGCATCTGAGCAGCCATAAATTTCTTGCATTGCCAGAGAGCAGCACAGGCCAACTGCAGAGAGTGGGTTGTTTACTTCTCCAAATACTGATGAAAGGCTGTTGTCTCCTGGTAATTCAGCTTCAAATTTTCCAGAGAAAAGATTCCCTCCCACCCTTCAGTAATAAAACAGGGTTACTGGGAAGATGCAAAGACACTAAAAGAAACATTCATCAAGGTATAGATGCTCTGTCATGAAAGCAAAATATGCCAAGCCAGTGTCACTGAATCTTAAGATGCTGTTTGATCTTCCCCTCCCTTCTTTGATGGTTGTGTCCAGGATGGGCTATGTTCTCAGTTAAAGGCAGCTTCCTGCCAACTGCTATAAAGAGACATATGTAATAAAATGAGAGTTCCTCCTTCCTCTGTCATTCTTTTGAAACACAATTCAATTCCACTCCGGACTCTTGCAGAACCCCAAGACTTGTTTGGGGTTTAAAGATTAGACAGATAGCACAGCTCAAGAATTACCTTTGGCGGCACAGAATACAGCCGTCTTCTGTTAACCAGATTCTGGTGGGGGCAGCAATAAAGTAGAATCTTTCTAAAGAAGCTCCAGGAAAGCCACCATTACTCTGGTTTGTCTTGAATGTTTATGATAATGTACACTCTTAGAATCTATTGATGAGGGTGATAGTGCAGATTAATACTTTTACTACATTCTGATATTTTGACCTTATTGAAAGAAAACCCTCCTTAAAGCTAGCAGAACTAGACTCTGAAGCCCGCAGAATAACTTGAAGATATTTCAGGATTGAATGCAAGTGTTATACTCTCAGCAAAACCAGCCTTGGACGCCTAGGAATTTTGGAGTGGAATTCACACACTCAATACCATTTTAAAAAATTCATTTATTCCAAAACAATAAATGGTCCACCCACCATTAAGCAGACGCATATATGGAGTATGAAAGGTCCAGAAAAGTGTAATATGAATTCCCATCTTCTATACTGTAAAATCTGTTAGAGAATAACTGGTGTACTTTCCAGGAAAGTGTTTTTTTTCTTTTTTTTTTTTTTTTTTTTTTTTTTTGTTTTTTTTTTTTTGTTTTGTTTTTGAGACAGAGTCTCGCTCTGTCGCCCGGGCTGGAGTGCAGTGGCTGGATCTCAGCTCACTGCAAGCTCCGCCTCCCGGGTTTACCGCCATTCTCCAGCCTCAGCCTCCGAGTAGCTGGGACTACAGGCGCCCGCCACCTCGCCCGGCTAGTTTTTTGTATTTTTTAGTAGAGACGGGGTTTTGCTGTGTTAGCCAGGATGGTCTCGATCTCCTGACCTCGTGATCCGCCCGCCTCGGCCTCCCAAAGTGCTGGGATTACAGGCTTGAGCCACCGCGCCCGGCCCAGGAAAGTTTTAAAACATTACTAAAGCGCCCACTAAGTAGCATCTAGTAATTGTCCAATAAGTAAAACATACAATAAATTATGTATTTATGGATAACAAAGTTGTGACAAGATGAGATGATTTGGTAAAGCAGAAAGAATCTGGGATTTGCTTCAGGCAACCTGAAATCACCTTTTTGTTTTGTTTTGTTTTGCTTCTTACTACTCTAACTAGCTACTGTAAGTCCAGGGCCAGTAGGTTAAAAACTTCTGTGAGCTTCAACTTCACCAGGATGTCTATGCCAGAATCTTAAGGTATATGGCAAATTACAAACCGTGCATGTGCAACATCTCACGGATAATAAGTGCTCACATGTGGTGTTGCTTCATTATTATTGCTTCTTCACTCCTGTAGTTTATACTTTACTAAAAGGGAAGACCCAAATGTTTGGTAAAATCTGATGGATTATCTGAAGAAAAATAATTATAGCAATAATGTATTCTAACAGAGGGCTGAATAGGCCAGTAAGACTGACAAATTGCAGACTTACTTACCATAGATCTGGTGGTATTCATCACTGGACCCCCAGCTGAGGTCTCAGAAAGGGCCTGACATGGAAAACTCCTTACCCCAAATCCAGACTTTAAAATTCTATTCATAGTTATACTGAGAACACTTCTAATTGGATTGGAAGTGATTTATAACAGCACTAAAAATAAAATTTCAAATTAAAAACCAAAAGGAATTATAGAAATAAGAGGAAGCAAATATAGCAGCCTCCTTGGTTGATATGTTAATTACGGTTAAGCATTAAATTAGCTCTAAGCTTCCTGGCACCCAGGGGAACAATGGAAACACGGCAGGTTATATAATTTTCAGTGACTAATAAAAATGACATGGGGAGTCTTCCTGGAGATTAAGTTCTAAGATTTAAAAGGTGTGACCATAAAGAAATAAGAATAAATTTGCAAGTTGCATTCAGAAATGTGCTTTATCTCTTTGTTTCACAGGTGTGGCTTTTAGCAACAGTTGGAGGTGAAGTAGAAAAATGTACACCAGGTGGATATGACCTTTAGGGCATATGACTCAGGAAGAAACCTGGGAAGATACAGATGTGTGTATCAGGGAATAAAAATAAATGTGAATGGCATTAGCATATGTGAGATAAATGGAAAATGGAGGAAAAAACAGGGCAAGGAAAAAACAGGGCAAGGAAATCTTTCTAGAGTGGCTTCTATGTAGAAAAACTTCATAAAAGCATCAGATGTGAACAGTAGTAAAAATTCAGGAATTAAGATGAGGTTAAGGACATTGCCCTGGACATTATATTTAAGTTAGAATGCCTAAGCTGGTTTTATGACAGAATGGATTGAGAAAAGCCACTGGTTAAAGTCTGGGCAAAGGCAAGAAAATTTTGACCCACTAATGTAGATAGATCTGAGCTCATCCAAGAAAGGAATTTTCTTCCTCAACGACCAAAGAAAGTAAGTAAAATAATTTTTGTCTTGGCCAAGAAATAGTGAGGGCCTAGGAGACTGGTTAATGCTTTAGTTCATATGCTAAAATTGCTTCCTATATGATAAATTATTTTGCAATTTAATGAGTGGAAATACGGTCTTGGAAAAGTAACAAGATGGTCACATTTTACAAGAGAAAACACATATATAAAAAAATCCCAAAGGAAAATTGTGACTAATAATGCAAACTCATTGTTGCATTGGGTAGAAATGATGAAAAATCACGTAGTATGGAAAATGCGCTATGAGGAAAAAGAAAACAAATCAATTAGGTAGTTAGTTCTCATTTGTAAAAGAGTAAAGGTATCCCACATGAACGGGTCCTCCTTTAAGGCAGATTTCTACCTTGACTATTTATTGGAATCATCTGAAGAGCCTTTAAAAATTTATAAGGCAGATCCATCTCATTTTCTGGGATAGGATCTAAGCCCCAGTATTCAGAAAGTTTCCCAGGTGGATTCCAGTGGGCAACCGAGGCTGAGCTTTAAAGGATTAACTAGTAAAGCAGAGAAGGATTACAGGGAAGAGTGGGTAATGAAGAGTCTGGCTGACTGAAAATCACAATTGCCTCCAGAGGTGGAGTCTGTTTCCTCCTTCCTGGAATCTGGGCTGGCCCTGTGATGTATTTTGGCCGATAGAATGTGCTAGAACTGACATGAGGTGAGTCTCAGAGCCTCAGGACAGCTTCTGTCTTCCACCTCTTGGAATATCCCCTTTATTATGTCAGAAAGCCTGAGGGATGGGCAAGGTACCTCATGCCAGCCTCTTTCGGAGTCAGAGGGAGGAGAATTGCTTGAAGCCAGGAGTTTGAGACCAGCTTGGGTAAAATAGTGAGACCCCATATCTATTAAAAATATAATTTTAAAGTTAGCTGAGGACGGTGGCGTATGCTTGTAGTCCCAGCTACTTAGGAGGCTAAGGCAGGAAGATCACTTCAGCCCAGGAGGTTGAGGCTGCAGTGAGCTAGAATCACATCACTGCACTCAAGCCTGGTTGACAGAGCGAGACCCTGTCTCCAAAACAAAATCCTCAGGGGGATGATTGAATGAGAGACCACAGAGAGATGCCATGCCAATAGTCAGCACAAACCTCCAGACATGCAAGTGGAATCATCTTGGACCATCCAATCACAGTCAAGCCCCCACAGTTAATCCCCTACCTAACACCTCATGAAACAGAGGCCACCCATTCCGACTGACCCTGGTCCAAGTTGACAAGTAATAAGTGATTGCTGTTTTAAGTCACTACATCTTGGGATCGTTTGTTAAGCAGTAATCAATTTTAAGATAGATAGAGAACACAAAACAAAACTTCTTGAAGCTGGACTGTCAAACAAATCTGCAACAGCAAGCCTTCAGGATGGTCCTCAAAGATCTCCATCCCCTGGTATTCCAGTTCCTTTGTCATGCATTGAAACATTTTACCAGTGTTGGTCTGTGTGACCAACAGAATATGGCATAGTTATGATATAAGACTTCTGAGACTAGATTAGAAAACTCATGTGGCTTCTGCCTTGCTCTCTTTCTTGCATAAGGAAGCCAGCAACTATGTTATGAGGGTGCCATAGCCCTCTACAAGGAAATCCTATATGGTGAGATCCTGTGTTATTCAGTCAACAGCCATGTGAGTGCACCATCTTGCAAACTGGTTCTCCAGTCCCAGTCAAGCTTTCAGATGAATGCAGCTCTTGCGAAGATTCTGACTGCAACTCCACAAGAGACCTGAGCAAGAGTCACTCACCTAAGCTGCTCCCAAATTCCTGACCCACATAAAGTGTAAGAAAATAAATGTTTTTTGTTGGTTTATTTTAAGTCACCAAATTTTAGGGTCATTTGTTATGCAACAATAAATAACCAATGCATAACCTTTGTTTTTGAATGAATTGCACCTGGTGAAACAGGCCCAATGCGTAGGTACATGATGAGGATGAGGAAAATTCAGTATCTAGAATTAAAGTTCAAGGTATGTGGTCAATAGCATTTGGGGAAATAGATAAGCAGTGCTTTGTAACCTGGGGAAATGAAAAAGGGTGTCTCTCTCAGGAGTACAGAGTGAATGATAATCTTGTTTGGGAGCAGGATTCAATCCTCTTTGAGGTGAAAATGTGCCACTACATGGGGATTTAGTACCTTCAGTTGTAAAGATTGGAAAACTGCAGGTTGGTAGACTGACCATTAAACACATTTCCAGGGAACTGCAGAAACCACTTATAACTGAGAAAAATCATAGAAATTCATGTTAACAGGTGATAAATAGAAATCCATTATTTCTGGAGCAAATGCTAGCTAAGGACCAAAGTAACAAAAAAAAAAAGAGAGTTGGGAAAATGAGGAGACAGCCTATGCAACAGAACCAGGCTGGAGAAAAAGAAAACAGAAGTCATAAGTAAGGAAAATGAGTTTGTAAGTGTATTTTTAAAGTTCTAAGACAGCTTTTGTTCTTTTTAAACTGCTGTAACCATAACCAAGCATGTCACAATCCAATAATGGTGTCAATCTAAGAAAGAGGAATCACTATAGTAGCTATTGTCTTTAAGTCTAAAGTCCACTTGAAATTAAGGTAATAAAAAATGATAAGAAAAATTTCTTCACTTGGCTTACTGAGCAATTTCTTTGTTCTGCTTTTTCTTTTAAATAACATTATATTATAGAAAAAAATTAAAATATGCAAAACAAGAGTGAATAATAATGAACCTCCATCTAATTAGTATCCACCTTCAACAATTATCAAGCATTTCCACACTTCTACTATTACCCATTCATACTCATACTCACTGCTCCTCCCATTTCATCCCATTTTAAATTATTTTTATATAAATCTCAGTTATTGTATCATCTTAAATATGTCAGATAAGGACTCTGTTTAAAACATAATCAAAATACCATTACTACCCCTGAAGAAATGACAGTAATATCTTAACATTAGCCAATCACCAGGATTAAAATTTGTCTGATTGTTCAATATTTTAAACGTTTGTTTGTGCAAATCAAGATCCAAAGGTGGTCCTTATATTATTACATTTGTTGTGCTATATCTCTTAAGTCTCTGGAAATGTGTAGTTTCCTCATCATCTCTTTTGTTTCATTGCAACACATCTTAAAGAAACTGGGAGTTTAGTACCTGCATATTTTTTTCCCCCACTCTCTCTCTCTCTCTCTTTTTTTTTTTTTTTTTTGAGACAGAGTCTCAGGCTGGAGTGCGGTGGCAATGGCCCAATCTCAACTCACTACAACCTCCCCATCCAGGGTTCTAGTGATTCCTCTACCTCAGCCTCCTTGAGTAGCTGGGACTACAGGCGCTTGCCCCCATGCCCAGCTAATGTTTTTTGTATTTTTAATAGAGATGGGGTTTCACCATGTTGGCCAGGCTGGTCTCGTCTCCTGGCCTCAAGTGTCTTGGCCTCCTGAAGTGTTGGGATTACAGGTGTGAGCCAGTGTGCCCAGCCACTTGTACATTTTTTATTAGATCTAGGGTCATGATCAGATTCATGTTTGATATTTTTGCAAAAGTACCTCACTGGTGATATTTATTTCTTCCATGAGTGATCCAAAAATATCTGATTGTCTTCCTTTTGTTTTTTCAAAGGATACTAAATCCATAATTTGTTACAGATTATAAAGTGGTAATATTCTAATTCTATAATTTATCCAAAAAATGTTCTCATATTAACTATTTCTTAGTATGCATAGCAATTTGTATGGCAAAGGTAGAATAAATGTTTATTTTGTTTATCGATTTTCCAAACAATAGAAAAAAATTATAAACAAATTGTTTCCTAGCATCTTCCAAATATGAAGAATACATTTATTGGTATTTTTAGGAATTCATGAATTTAAATATATTTGATGTTTTTTAGTTCATTTGAACTATTATTCACATTGATACTCAAACTGTTCCCTTACTGGCCAAACCGGTCCTTTTAAATTAGTCTCTGTATCCATTTGACATGATACAAATAATGTTTGATAACTTTTTTCCTTTGTTTTTTTTTTTAACTTTTTATTTTGAAATAATTATAGACTCACAGAATTTTAATTTGAAATAATTATAGACTCACTTTTCAGAAGCTGGAAAGAAAAAAAAAAAAGCTTTCCTATACCCTTTACCAGCTTCCCACAGTAGTAACATCTTACATAACCATAGTATATTATCAAAACCTGGAAATTGACATTGGCACAATGCAGTTAATTAGACTATAGCACTTAATTGAATTTCACTACTGTACATATGCACTCGTGTGTGTAAGTGTGTGTTGTTCTATGACATTTTATTGTGTATATAGATTTGTATAACCATCAACACATTTTGTAACTTATTTGCTTTCTGGTATAACATGAAATTCTACAAGTATCTTTTACATTTCCTGTCTTAGGCCTAAGATCAGCCATTTCTTCAAGATCTCATGGTTAGTTGTAGCAGGACATGCTATGCAGAAACCATAGAATGAAGTCTATGGGTTTTATTTCCTTTGGCTTGGCCATGGTTTCCAGAACTGTTGAGTGGACAACATTGTGGAAAACCTTAAAAACCACACACATCATGCTTTCTAATTGATAATTCCAAGGCAAATTCAGGACTACAGAGGTTTTACTTAATCTCAACAACATTGTATTTCTGTTTTCTTCATCCTGTGCCAAAAAAATCTCATTTCCCAATCCCATCAAGATAATTATCAATTCACTTTATTGCACAGGGTTAACAGAACATTACCAGAGCAGTAATGCCATCACTACTACCAAAATCATTATTATTTAAAACAGGCTAAGCTTTAAAAAATTGTTTTATTTGTACATAGGATAGATCCCAATAGTGATGCACAATTCAAAAGTTACTTTGAACAGTTCTTTTCTGTACAGTTACATTGGAAGCTTGATCACAATTGGTTGCATTTGTCTTATTTTGCTTTCAAATTGTGGAAACTGCTTTTAAGTCTCAATTGCATTTAATAGAAATGTAAAATACCTGATTACAAAGCCAATTTATAAAATAAGGTATATGCAGAGTGGTATGGTTTGACTATGTCCCCACCCAGATCTCATATTGAATTCCCATGTGTTGTGGGAGGGCCTCAGTGGGAGGCAGTTGAATCATGGGGGTAGGTCTTTCCCATGGTTTTCTTGTGGTAATGAATAAGTCTCATGAGACCTGATGGTTTTAAAAATGAGACTTTCCCTGCACAAGCTCTCTCTTTGCCTGCTGCCATCCATGTGAGATTTGACTTGTTCCTCCTTGACTTTCACCATAATTGTGAGGCTTCCCCAGCCACATGGAACTGTAAGTCCATTAAAACCCTTTCTTTTGTAAATTGTCCAGTCTTGGATATGTCTTTACCAGTAGTGTGAAAAGACACTAACTACCAGTAGAGTGGGGTTCTGCTGTAGATCCTCAAAAATGTGGAAGCAACTTTGGAACTGGGTAACAGGTAGAGTTTGGAATAGTTTGGAGGGCTCAGAAGAAGACAGGAAAACGTTGAAAAGTCTGGAACTTCCTAGAGACTTGT
This sequence comes from Rhinopithecus bieti, assembly GCF_001698545.2. Lineage (NCBI taxonomy): Eukaryota > Metazoa > Chordata > Mammalia > Primates > Cercopithecidae > Rhinopithecus > Rhinopithecus bieti. The sequence goes on from NW_016803211.1 coordinate 2,053,646, forward strand.
TGAATGACTTTGACAAAAATGATGATAATAAAATGGACAATGAAATCAAAGCTGAGGTGGTCTCAGATGGAGATGAGGAACTTGTTGGAAACAGGAGCAAAGGTGACTCTTGTTATGTTTTATCAAGCAGACTGGTGGCATTTTGCCCATGCCCTAGAGATTTGTGGAACTTTGGGCTTGAGAGAGATGATTTAGGATATCTGGCAGAAGAAACTTCTAAGCAGCAAAACATTCAAGAGGAGACATGGGTGCTGTTAAAGCATTCAGTTTTATAAGCAAAACAGAGCAGAAAGTTCAGAAAATTTGAAGTCTGATGATGTAGTAAAAAAGAAAATTCCATATTCTGAGGAGAAATTCAAGCCAGCTGCCTAGAAATTTGCATAAGTAATGAGGAGCAGAATGTTAACCCTCAAGACAGTGGGGAAAATATCTCCAGGTCATGTCAGAGACCTTCATGTTAGACCTTACCATCACAGGCCCAGAGGCCTAGGAGGAAGAAGTGGTTTTGTCGGCCAGGCCCAGGGTCCCTGTACTGTGTGCAGTCTAGGGACTTGGTGCCCTGCATCCCAGATGCTTTAGCACCAAAGGGGTCAATGGCTAAAAGGGGCCAATGTAGAGCTAGAGCCGTTGTTTCAGGGGGTGCAAGCCACAAGCCTTGGCAGCTTTCCTGTGGTGTTGAGCCTGCAAGTGCACAGAAGCCAAAAATTGGGGTTTGGGAACCTTTGCTTAGGTTTCTGAAGATGTATGGAAATGCCTGGATGCCCAGGCAGAAGTTTGCTGCAGGGTGGGGCCCTCATGGAGAACCTCTGCTAGGGCAGTGTAGAAGGAAAATGTGGGGTCAGAGCCCACACACAGTGTCCCTACTGGGGCACTGCCTAGTGGAGCTGTGACATGAGGGCCACCATCCTCCAGACCCCAGAATGGTAGATGCACTGACAGCTTATACTGTGCATCTGGAAAAGCTGCAGACACTCAACACCAGCCTATGAAAGCAGCTAGGAGGGAGGCTGTACCTTGCAAAACCACAGTAGCAGAACTGCCCAAGACCATGAAAATCCACCTCTTGCATTGACGTGACCTGGATGTGAGACATGGAGTCAAAGGAGGTCACTGTGGAGCTTTAAGATTTGACTGCCCCGCTGGATTTCAGACTTTCATGGGGTCTACAGTCCCTTTGTTTTGGCCAATGCCTCCAATTTGGAATGGCTGTATTTACCAATGCCTGTACTCCCATTGTATCTAGGAAGTAACTACATTGTTTTTGATTTTACAAGCTTATAGGTGGAAGGGACTTGCCTCGTTTCAGGTGAGACGACTTTTGAGTTAATGCTGAAATGACTTAAGACTTTGGGGGACTGTTGGGAAGGCATTATTGGTTTTGAAATTTGAGGACATGAGATTTGGGAGGGCCCAGGAGTGGAATGACATGGTTTAGCTGTGTCTCCACCCAAATCTCATCTCAAATTCTCACACGTTGTGGGAGGGACCCTGTGAGACATAGTTGAATCATGCAGCCAGGTCTTTCCCATGCTTTTCTTATGATAGTGAATAAATCTCACAAGACCAGATGGTTTTAGAAATGGGAGTTTCCCTGCACAAACTCTCTTTGCCTGCTGCCATTCATGTAAGATGTGACTTGTACTTCCTTGCCTTCCATCATGATCGTGAGGCTTCTTCAGCCACGTGGAACTGTAGATCTATTAAACCTCTTTCTTTTGCAGATTGCCCATTCCCAGGTATATCTTTATCAGCAGCATGAAAACAAACTAATACACAGAGTAGTCTGGTTTCTATCTCTTTTTCAAAATACTGTTTGTTCACTATTTGTATTTGTAGTATATGGCATTCTCTCTCTCGCTCTCTCTCCGCACGCACACACACCCCTCCTTACACCTATACATGCATGCTGATACATACACATAAATGTGTGTATATATATTTATATATACTAATATCTTTAATACCTCAGTATGTCTTTACAATATATTTAGACTCCACATTTTTTAAAATTGTCCATTATTTCCTAACTCTGAGCAACTTTGAATTTAGCTATATTTTATTCCCATGGGACCCCTTTTAATATAGGGCCTTTATTTGAAGTTTAATAACATAACATCAGCCTGCCCTATTAGTTCCTTAGTTGCAAAAGTCTAAGCTTTGCATGTCTCCATCACTGTTTTGTTCAAGTGTTTTTCTTTGTTACTTTCAATAATAGATAGATTATACAGGCATTATTTGTCAACCATCATTTCTAAAATGGAATCTGAGCCTCAAAATATGCCAAAGAATTTTTAAGAGATAAAATAAGCATCTCTGATAATACTATAAAAAAGAGAGAAATTATGAATGTACAGTGAAACTAAATAATTTCAATGAAGGATGCTAATATGAATATTTCAAACAAATTGTCAATTTCTATAAAAACTACTAACAAAAGGAGCCTAAAGTTACCAGGTAGAGTGGAGAAGATAGAAATACTGAAAAAAAGTTCTGTAATTGTTAAGTAGAGGATACTGAGCCAAAATAAACAAATAGTAATTCACCAAAACAAAGGTCATGAGCTTCAGAATTTTATTGCAAGACATGCATCTTTGTGATTTTGCTTTTACCCAGAAGGGGTAACTTCTAAATGCTGAGAGGTAAGATTGTTGGATTCCTTTCCTGCTTTCCAGACATTCTCAAAAATGTTTTGAGACTAATGGCCTTCTCGTAAAGTAGACTTCAAGAGCAAACCTCTAAGAGGGTATCTGTGAATAAATACACAATAACAAGAAGTGAAATCATAAAAAAGGAAGGGAAGAAAGATAAAAAACCAAAAAGCCGTTACAGGAATATGCGTCAAAGGAGAATTAATTTGGCTAGCAGAACACTTACAATAAGTATTTATTTATACATTAGAAAATGTAACGTAGTTACTACTGGAAAAACAATATTAGATGCCAGACCATATAAACTCAAAGTTTGTGCTTTTAACCATCATGTAATTCTACTAAATAAATCTGAAAAAAAAAGGAAGAAACAAAGACATAGAACTAAGAAATAGAAAATGTGCAAAATACATACATTCAAAGATTGTTCCTCTGAACAAATTAATTAGACATATTAAACACTAAAATAGCATAGGAAAAAATAAAAATGCAAACAATCCAAATTCGAAATAAGAACAAGGAATTAGCCAAAAGTTAGATGACATTAAGAAAATCATAAAGGAATGGTTTCCTCAACTATGTAAGTAAGTTTGAAAGTCTGATTGAACTGCATAATATAAATTTTTACAATTTGATTCAAGATACGTAGCAAATCTTAAGTACACCATAAGTTAAAGGTAAACAGTTGTGAATGTATTCTATAATATGCCTCTGGAAACAAAATGAAATGCCTAGATAGTTTCACAGATTCAATTCTATCAATATTTCAAGGAGCATTTAAATCCAATTTTATTTAAATAGTTTCATAGGATGTAGAAAGAAGAAAGACTTCCAAATATTTTTAGGATAGTATACATGCCACCACTTTGAAAAAATAAAAGGGATAAAAATAACACATAGAACCACACAATTACAGACCAAAATCCAGTCTATTCGCAATACAAAGCAAGTACTCTCTTTAGAAACAGAGATTACTGCTTTTAAAACAGTGTTCCTTTCCTCTTACCAGATCTCCAAAACAGACCCCTGTAAAACTCAGTCTTCAGAGTAGCTGACAAGGCCCTTTGTGGCCTGCTCACTCCATTCTAGACAGATGCAGGTACCCTCATATCTTAGACCTTTGTCCTTTGGAGCTTCCTCTGGAAGAACTTTTCCCTAGTTCAGATTCCTGGCTAATGCTCTCCTTTAAGTCTTTGTCAAATCTCCCCTTTTATAAATGAGGTCTGCCCTAATCACTCCTAATCATTCTATCTAAATTAGCAACCAGTTCCCATACCCTCTCTGGATCCTTCTTCCCTGCCTTTGTTTGTTTGTTTCTGATAGCAATTATCACTTTGCACCATGTTACGTAACTGACTGAACTATTGTTTGTCCTTGTTTGTCTAGCCCTACCAGAATGTAAGTTCCAGAAAGTGAAGTCACTTTTGTCTGTTTTGTTTGTTGATGTATTCCAAACACCTAGAAACAGTACTGGAACATGATAAACTCTCATTATGTATTTATAGAATTAATTGATTGATTTTAAAAATTATATTCCTACTATTTTCTTTGTTCTCTCTTTTTGGAAACTACTATTATTTATATATTGAACCTCTTGGATTGAGTCACTAATTTTCTTGTCTTTTAAAAAACTTTTTTATCTTTTCCTTCTGGTTCTACTTTCTGAAATTATTCTTAAACTTTCTCTTCTAGTCTTTGAATATGGTTCTTTTTTCATTTCTGCTGTAATAGTTTTAATTTTCAAGGACTCTATAGTGCTTTCTGATTTTTCTTCTTTATATAGTGTTCTGTTCCTATTTCCTGGATGTCATCTCTTCCTTAATCTTTCTGAATAATATGCTAAATGTGGGATTTTAGTTGGAGCTTTTTTTCCCCTCCCATTTTATAATCATAGAAACAAAGAAGGAACTGGTAACAGTGAAATCCTATTGGAAGAAGGAGTTAGGGGAGGGGAGTCTTTCATTTTTCATTTTATATCCTTTAGTACTATTTTAATCTCTTGCATTATGAATATATTACTTTTATAATTATACTGTTGATAATAATAATGAGAAGGTAGAGGAAAAGGAAGAAAAAAGTCATTAATTAGATAAGCACTGTGACCTTTGACCAACACCTTTATAATATTTATGCAAGAAAAGAAATACTCTTACCTATCGGCGTAATACCTACAAATACATAATACATAAAAGGAATACCTATCAGCAGAGACCCAGACAGAATTCAAGTTTCATCAGGCAACTTAATGCCCCTCTGCATTCTATAGCAGTTCTTCAATGAATAATTTAGTGTCCCTGTAATGAGTTCTACTAACTGATGTGTCTACTCATCCTTATCTATCGCAGAGTAGGACTATGGTGAAGGATTTTAATGTGATCTGGAATTTTATTCATCTGTAGTTATGCTACGTGTGTCTTGCATGGCAATGTAGGCTATCTTTAACCTACTGTGCAGCAATCTAAAAGGTTAAACCTTCAGTTATCCTTATTTGGTAGTTTCCACTTTGGCTATTGAGCCCAGCCTGCTTGCTGTTTGAATATTGGGCCCCACCTATGTGCTTGCATAAACCTTAAGTGTTTTCTTTGCAAACAAGAGCTGGGAAGCTGAGCCATCATTTCCAGAGAAGGTGACTTAAGTTTTATATCCAAGTTTGGATAGTTTGGGCCAACCTTACATGTACCATGTTTGGGACAATTTAGGGTAGACATTCCTGGTCTAAACCCGTATTCCTGTGCCAGTTTCCTTAAGCAGATACTATGAAGTCCCATACTATGAGCAGAAGACTACACATAGCCTGCTTTTGCAATTCTCCACCTACCTGACGGACCCTGAAAGAGGACTAGTCATGCGGCATCAAGAGCTGGCCATCCTAATGCATGAAGCTCTTCACTGGAGCCCTTTTCTTATGGAATGGCTATTATTTATTCACCATGGTGTGTCTGAAATGAAAGCACATATGAACTTCTTGCAGACTGTTTTAATGATAAACGCCAATGTGCTCAGGTAGAAAACTGGGAAAAGTCACTTTGGAGGAACCAGAGGAGAGGGCTGCAAAGTACAGGCAATCCTATGCCGCTTTGTGCTAATGTTGCTTGAGGACACAGACACGTGTTTTACAGATGCTTAAATTATTGTTGACTATTCTAAAAGTGAGTTTTATTCTCTTTCTTTCTCTAATTCAGAAGAAGAAGATAAGTAAGTTGTCTAATTCAGAGTTAGACAAAAAGTAAGCGGTCCATCAAAATGATGACATTGTTTTTATTTAGGATGAAGTAAGAAATAAGAAGTCCAGAGACATAAATTTGGGGTTTCTTGAATTGTGCTTGTAACTGGATTCACAGAGGAACCATGATGAGGTTCATTCTCATAAGCTTCAAAGAGAAGATTATGTGAACTAAAAACCAGCATTAAATACTAAAAGATAGTACAAAGCACCATTCGTTGCTTGAAAAGGGCTGAGTGATATATGGCATCTCAACTTAGAGGTAATAATTTGAGTCAGTTATTTCTCCTCTATCAGGAAAAGAGAGAAAGAGATGAAAAAAAGGGAGAACTAAAAGTTCTCACGTTATTTACTTTTGTGTGAAAATTGGGGAAAAACAATCTTTGAAAGTGTTTATCTAACTCAGTGGTGGATGTAATTATTTAGAGATGTTGACAATAAAAAATTATGTTGTACATTGAACTATCAGGGCTTTATAATGATAGATAACATATCATATCCTAAAAACATTAGATTTTATTTTATTTTATACATTATCACAATAGTGATAGCTCATTAGTGAGCTAGCCCTCTTCAATTAGCTCATTAGTGAGCTAGCCCTCTTCAATTGGGAGAACACTTTAGATCAAGCCATTGGAATAGGGTGAAAACAAAGAAACAAGTCTTTTCCCTGCCAAACATGATAAAAAGCATGTTTTGAAAATATTTGAATACATAGTTATAAAAGACATTTGTAGTTGTCATTTGTAATAATTTATTAAAGCAACACACACAGTGGAAAATTAAGACCTCTGTTTGATCTCTTATGCATTTGTGTATGTGTGAATGAATAGATGATAGATAGATAGATAGATAGATAGATAGATAGATAGATAGATAGATGCAGATACACACTTTCTTTGCTTCGGCCCTCAGTGTGAGGGGATAGGGGTATGTTGTACAATTCTTACTGATGCAAAATTTAATTGCTCTGCAGCTTTCTTCCAGTTATTGGCATTTGTGAACTAGAGAGAAGAAGGAAACCTAGAACTCGCCAATGTCTATATTCTTTTCCGTTGCTAAAGGATAGGTTTCTACTTTTGATACCCCTTTGTCCAACTCATCACCTCAGTGAGGTGGGGATGTGCAAGATGATGATTGTATAATATAATGCTTTTCTAGGGCACAGTTGGAGGATGCTAGGAAAACCCTAGGGGTCTCTCAGGTGGTCCAGAGGAAGTTTGGCAAATCACAAGAAAAAGTGACATAATTGTTTGACTTATGCATAGTTCATAAGTGTGAAATATTAGATTATTTTAAATTTTCACAGAAATTCTGCATTCATTTCACATTTTTCTCAAACGTTTTGCATGTACTTAAAAAACTGAGTTGGTCAGTACGCTTTGACTAACATTACGTTAGTAGAATGGTTCATCTTGACAATGGTATTTTCAACATTCAAACAACAAAATAGGATGCTTATGTATTGTTTTCATTTGCTAAATAGTCTTTGTTCTTACCAGTGTGTACTGTTATATCCCCAATTGTCACAAATGAATAGATGACTCAGAAATACTTCATTGGAGATAATAGTGCTATTAAAAACAAATAAAAGGATTATATTTAGATGATGTCGTGATATAAATAGTAAATAGGTCTTCAGTATGAGTATAGAATGTGACTCTATATATGTATTGATAATTTCACTCATGTAGCTAAAAATTAAAAAGACAAATGAGAAATATAATTGTTAATATCAAAAATTAAGATGTTATTATTGTATGGGTGAGGCTTTCATCTTCAAATATGCCTGCTGTGAAACTTTTGAAAATATTTGATGATCTTCTAGATTTTCATGTCATTTTTAAATACATAAATGAAACATGCACTTATTTATCAGAAAAAATGCAAATTAGTAAATCAGGACCAAATGGAAAATTTTATCTCTGAAGTCAAAGAAGAGATAAAAATGAGAGGTGCATAATTAAAATTTTACTCTCTATAGCAAAAACCAAAGTGCTTGCAACAGTCAACGAAAATTAATGTCAAGTAAAAGAGCACAGAAAGAAAGCTGATTATGTCATTGCCAAAATAAGCCATTAGCATAATTCCTTTATCCATTATATTGTTGGATATTCCTTTATAATAGTAGGCAGTTATGATTAATGCTATTCCAATTTGACCCAAAAGCCTCACCTAAGGAGTTCTAGTCTATCCTCAGGATGACTACCATGTCACATTTTGTGTGCTCATCTACCTCCTACAATTACAAAGTCAGCATATTACAGGAACTGGTTGGGTAACCTGGTTAAATTTGTCTTCATCAACTCAGTCCTCTCTTGGAGGTAACTATAATTCTAATTATTTTTTTGCTCCAAGTGAGTGAAAATTGTATTATACCTTTGTGATCAAAACTATGCAAGAACCCTTTTTTAAGTTCATTTTATAGATACCAATTGGGATTGGAGTGATCTGTCTTTTCCCCTGTCCTTGCATATTGGATTCCAGGCAAAATCCAATTTATTTAGTTAGTTAAATCTGTGTATCTTAAAATATTACTTGAGTATTCTCATGTATTTTAATGTTCATTGCTCTCTGTCCCATTATATTTACTCTGTAACTACTGTGGATATGCTATCAAGTGTTGCAATTTACAGCTGGATGAAACCAGAGGTTGTGTAGTGTGTGAATCAGTTCTTAGTATAGGAGAAAGTCTCAACAAAGGGAGAAATGCATGATAATTTTTTGTTTTGTTTTATACTAAAAATTCAAACTGGAAAAGAACATAATTTCTATTTAACTGGTTATTGTTTTGTGAGCATTCATATAGACTAGAAAAAAATGCATTCTCATAAATGCTAATACTAAGACCCACTAAATGTGCCATAAAGATTAGTGCTGTTGTGCAGATGAAATTGGCTCCACCTATATTCTCAGCTATACAGTGATTTATTCATAGAGAACAGTTAGCAGCCAACAATTTCCTTCCCTCCTATTCTCAATTTGGAGTGGAAAAAGAAAAAAGGTACATATTGTGAATATAACTAAATGGTTATCAGTGAATACAGTTAGAACAAGACTCTACTTTTCACACTGAAGTTTTGAGTTGCAATAGAAACGGTAAGCACATGAGTATTTGAAAAGAGGCTTGAAGTGAAAGCATTTCCTCATAACCTAGATCAAAACAAAGACATCATTTTTATGACTTCCAGTACTTCTTTCCAGAAATATAATACTAGAAATGTTAGGGCCTTTAGAAATATAAACATATCACCCCAGGTCCAACATCCCACAATTCTAAAATGGAAGAATAGAAAATGTCAGGATTTCTTAAAGTCCACATTTTGGTATTATGACTCAATTATTAAAACAAAAGTTTTTGGTTTATTTTTTTCAACGACTAATAATTTTCTTAATTTCTTGGTCAAGAAGGAAATAGATGTTTACATTTTATATAATAACTTGATTGTTGAAAATTTGCCTTTTTGCCAGCTTTATAATTGTGTTTACTTTTGTAAAAGAATTCGATGGCCCAAAAGATGAAAGAGAATATAAAACAAAAGAAAAACTAATAATACTTTTAAAATCTTAATTCAACCAGTATAAGAATGAAGAATGCATTTTCAAGATGAAATATGCAGGCTTGCCTGCTTTGAAGGGGATGTAACTATTGACTCAGCACCCAACAGCACTGAAAGTTATCTTCACTGAGAGCCACCACTATGTTTTAAGTCCATATTCAAATGAAAATACTAGATATTTCTGGTATTCAAACGAGAATCCAGATATCTAGTATTCAAATGAGACATGACAGATATCTGGTATATCTCATTTGAATATGGACTCGAAACATACTCTTCCATCATTTGTGACACATAAGTATGGGTTAGGATTTTCTACTCTTGTTTAAAGTACATATAGTAGTGAAAAAGAGAACCAAGTTGACAAATAAATACCTATTTCTCAGGTTTTCTATCATCAATCTAAATGCAAAAATGTTGGTAAAAGTTTACAAGAAGTTTTTTACTCTCAATATGAAACCATTATAATTGAACTTGAAATTATTTATGTTAAATGGCTTTTAAAATTTAGCAGTATAAAGATTTTTTTAAACATGAAAATTTTTGGTCTATATACATTCTTAATAATCACTAAATGCTCTATTAATGTAAAATGGACAATATTATTCTTACAAATATTCAATCACTTAAGATAAGCACAATAAAATAATAATCATCATACTGATTATACTAATTGTCACTATTTAAATATGGAAAGTCAAGTACATTTTATTTTGGCTATCTAAATTTATTAATCAAAGTAATGTATTCTTTATGAATTAAGACAAAAATCAGAGAATTAGGACTGTAGACTCTTTCAGGTGCCAGCAAATTTTTAGAAAATGAATTACTGTGTTTAAAATGAATACTGACCCTTATTGAGATATGTTGGTATAGTGAACACTTGACCACCACTTTTTGTATTCCAGCTACTGCCCAAATAACCCATTCTTCACCCTGACTTGATATTCACCCATTTCAACCACATTCATTCATTCACTTATTTGTACATATAACATTTATCAATAGGGGCCATCCTAACAGAGATGATAATTCATTATGGCTTTGATTGGCATTTCTCTGATGGTTAGCGATGTTGGGCACATCTTCATATGTCTGGTGTCCATTTTTACTCTTCTTTGGACACATATCTATTCAAGTCCTTGTTTTAAAAAACAGAGATTTTTGTATTGAATTTTAGCACTTTCTTGCATATTTTAAATATTAATCCCTTATTATATAAATGATTTTCAAATATTTTCTGCCATTGCACAGGTTACCTTTTCACTCTGGTGATTGCTTTCTTTGCTACGTAGAAGCTGTTTTTCATTTGATGTAGTCCCATTCATCTGTTTTTGCTTTTGTTGTCTGTGCTTTTGGTGTCATACTCAAGCAGTCACTCTATGCAAAAGTCAAGAAGCTCTTCTCCTTCTAGGAGTTTCATAGTTTTAGGTCTTAATGTTTAAGTCATTAATCTATTTTGCGTTGATTTTTGTGGATAGTATAATAATTTGATTATTTGCATGTGATATTAAGTTTTTCTAGCATAATTTGTTGAAGACGCTACCCTTCCCCATTGTGTATTCTCAACACCTTTGTCAAAGATAAGTTGGCCATATATGAATGGCTACTATCAAAATGTAACAAGTGTTTGTGAAGATCTCAAGAAATTGAAACCCTTGCATACTGTTGGTGAGAATGTAAAATGGTGTAGCCACTATGGAAAGCAGTTTGGAGTTTCCTGCAAAAATTAAAAACAGAACTATCATATAATCCAGCAATACTACTTCTATATTGTAAAGAACTGAAATCAAAATCTCAAATTGATACCTGCACTCCCATGTTCATTACAACATGATTCACAATAGCCAGGATATGGAAAAAACTCAAATGTCCATTGACAGAGAAATGGATTTTAAAAATTGTAGCAGGTACATATAATGAAACCTTATTCAGCTTTAAAAAAGACAGAAATCCTATAATTTGGAACAACATAGATTCTTCAGGTTTTGGTGATGAACCTGGAGTACATTATGCTAAGCTATTCACAGAAGGACAAATACTGCATGATTCCACTAATATAATATATCTAAAATAGTCAAACTCATCGAAGCATAGAACTGAATGATTTCCAGGGTCAGGAGACAGGAGGAGATGGGAAGTTGTTGCTGTATGGGTATAAAGTTTCATGTATGCAAGATGGGTAAGTTCTAGAGACCTGGTGTACAACATAGTTCCTACAGTCAACAATATGTTAATATGCACTTAAACTTTGTTAAAATAGTAGATCTTAAGTTTTCTTACCACATGCATAAAAACAACCAAAGGGAGAAAAAAAGGACACAAGTAAGTTTTTGGAGGTGTTGGATATGTTTAATACTTCAATTGTGATGGTGCTATCACAGGTGTGTGTATATGTTCAAAGGTATCAAATCATATGCATAAAATGTGCATTTTGCACATCAATTATACATCAATAAAACTGTTAAAAGCATGTATTGACCATTTGCTATGTGTTAGACACTGTTTCAGGTACTGGCATACATATTAAACATAATAGATCAGTGTTTCTACCCTCATAGAACTTACATTCTAATGAAGGGAAGTAGAAAATAAGGAAGTTAAATAAGTAAAAACATAATGTTATTATGTTCAATTGTATCAAATATATTGTGAGTAGTTAATAAAGCAGGAGAGGGTATATGAAGTGTCAGGGGTACCCACAAAAGCCCTTTCTGAGAAGGTGACTTTTTAAAAAAATGTAAAGGATGAAGTCAGCAAGCCACAGCTGTATCTATGGAAAAGATATGTTAAGCAGAGGGAAGAGCAGGTGCAAAGGCCTTGAGATGGGAGCACGTGTGATGTGTTTATAGAACAGTGCGAAGCTCAGTATGGCCTCAGTATAAAAGCAAGAGAGAAAGTGAGATCAGAGAGTAAAGGGTTGAGGCAGTTTACATAGGGCCATAGGGGTTCAAGGACTTTTGCTTTGATTCTCAATGATCTGAGTTAGTTTTTAACCATGTTGTTGTGACTTGTATGATCAGGGAGACCAATTCGTAGCTAATCCGGATGAGAAATAATGATCATCTGAACAGGTAATAGTGGCAAAGGTAATAACAAGTGGTTAAAATATGGATATCTATTTTAATGCTAAATTCTTCAGTATTTGGTGATGGATTAGATGTGAACTGCAAGATAAAGAGGTGAATCAGGTTGACATAAAAGGTTTTGGCCTGAATAATGCTAAGGTTAGTGTTGTCATTAATTGAGGATAGGAACATTTGCAAGTAGAACTTAGAATGGGGAGTTACAGGAACACTTATTTAAGCAGGATAAGTTTGTAATGCCTACTAGACATTCAAGGGGAAGTGTTAAGTAGAAATTTGGATATTAACATCTAAAGCTGTGCAGTGGCAGGTAGAGGGAGGAGGAACAGCTGCTGCTATTAGGCAGGAATCATCTGCAATGATTCACACAGTGATCACACAGGGACTGACTGGATAGAAAATGGAGAAGTTCCAAGGACTGAATTCTGAGACATTATAGCATTTAGAGGTAGACGAGGAAAGGAGAAGGAAAAAGAGAAGCAGGACAAGAAAACAAACAAACAAACAAACAACAACAACAACAAAAAAAAAAACAGATGAGGGTGATGTCCTAAAAGCTAATTTAAAAAAAGGCAAAGAATACAAAGTGATCAACTGACAGGTCAAGAAATAACCATCAAGAATTGGCCGTCAGGTTTAGCAATATGGTGATGACAGGTGATCATGACAATCCAAGTTTTCCAAAAGTGGTTAGGAGAAAACCTGATTGGTGCATATCCAAGCAAATTTGGAAGGATATCATTTTATCATTTGAGAGCAAGGACAGACAACACCACAAGGAATTTTCCTGGAGAGATGACCAAGAAATGGAAGAGTAATTGGAGGGAGAAGTGGGCATTAATAGTGAATGTCATTGGAAAAATGACATGTGCTTTTATGCAATATAAATGATCCAAAGAGGTTGATATTGAATACGTACATTAATTCATAATCCTCACACCAAGCATGAATATTAACAATGAAGTAAAATTTTGTGATGAGGTGAGGATTTGTTTAGATCAAACTCAAAATTATCTATCTATCTATCTATCTATCTATCTATCTATCTATCAATCTATCATCTATCTATCTATTGCAAAGCAGCTGCATTAAAATCACAATTTTTAAAGAGCTCCACTAAACTTGCCAAGTCAAAATGTCTTGTAAATCTAACTCCTTCATGTCCTTTTGTTCTTTTCTACTTTCCAAATACTTATAATCTCATAGCAATGTATTCCTTTTAAAATGCCATCTTTCCTTGAACTTTTTTGTATTTTAGATCTTAAATATAAATTTAGGAAATAAAGCTTTGTTTCTCTTTAAGGTGATTTCCACTACTAATAAGCCATGTTATGGAAAGATCTTGGAAGTCAAGAGGTTCCTTTGTATGATCTTGGCCCTGAAATCAGCCCAGGAGCTGAGCTGACTTTGAGAATTATAATCCGGTTATGTTGGGGTACTATATAAGACTGGATCAGGGAATGAGAGAAGCAGAATAGGACAGGGAAGAAGTCAGGCAAAGATGTGGGCTTAACTAGTGACTAACTTCAGCCTGATCCCATGGCAGCCCTGAGCATGAATTTCACCAAGGAGTTGTTCCTTTCTGAGATAAGGGTGCTGGGCTCTTGGGCCACCATGTTAGTCAGTCATCATCTGTAGGCTGCTCTCAGTGCAAAAGTTGGTGATAAAGAACAGTCACTTCCCAGATAAGGCAGCTTTTGTGCTTCCCAGGTTAATTTTCAGGAGAAAAGGAGATCTTAGTAGCTAGACATGGATATACTACCCCAGAAAAGGGATCCGGATGGAGCAGCACCAGTATCCACTACACTGGCCACCAGTACCTGCCATTTAGATGTGTCTCCGTTCCTCTTAGGAAGAGTGATATAGGTTCAATAAGGTAGGCATGGATGTTGTTTATTGTTCCCAGAACACCAATAAAGGAAAGTGAAACATTCCAAAGCCTTGATGTCTGCCAAATGTTAGTATGCCAACTCCTTGTCTATTTTCCCATGTGCATCTTATCAATGGCCATGAAGGCTGATCAGGACCACAGTTTATCTCTGCCTGTCGGGGACCACCCACAAGGAATCCCTGGGAGTTGAGGTACAGATATATCCTCTCTGCTATCACCTGTAAGGAGAGTTCCCGTCTATAATGCATCATCTATCATGGTCCTTAGGTGATATTCACAGTAGATTATAACGACTCCATACTTGACATGTATGTGTAAATTTTATGTGGCTTTTTGCTCATGTTAGATAACTGCTTTAATTGTGTTGGTGGTTGATAATAATCACTATAATTGCATCCATGAGATATTTATGCAAGCAGACTTCATGTTTTCTATTTATGCCTGTTAAATTTTCCTGTAAGGATGGGCACAGGTACATCACCACATACTTTTACATAACACCAGGAAACATTGTTGTAGAGCAATTTTAGGAGGAGGGAGAACACTGAGATGTCAAACTTGTGTTTAGATTTTGGTTCTTTTACTTTAAGTCGTTGATCCATCTTGAGTTAATTTTTGTATATGGTGAGAGACAGGGGTCTAGTTTCATTCTTCTGAATATGGCCAGCCAGCTATCCCAACACCATTTATTGAATAGGGCGTCCTTTCCCTTCTGTTTATTTTTGTCACCTTTGTTGAAGATCAGTTGGTTGTAGGTAGGTGGCTTCATTTCTGGGTTCTCTATTTTGCTTCATTGATCTATGCGTGTATCTCTGTACAAGTACCATGTTGTTTTGGTTACTATAGCCTTGTTGTTTAATTTGAAGTCAGGCAATGTGATGCCTCTAGATTTTTTTCTTTTTGCTTAGGATTGTTTGGGCTATTTGGGCTCTTTTTTGT
The DNA here is from genome assembly GCF_001698545.2 of Rhinopithecus bieti. NCBI lineage: Eukaryota > Metazoa > Chordata > Mammalia > Primates > Cercopithecidae > Rhinopithecus > Rhinopithecus bieti. The sequence continues at coordinate 2,068,993 of NW_016803211.1, forward strand.
TTGTTTGTTTCATATGAAACTATAGGATTGTTTTTTCTAATTCTGTGGAAAATGATATTGGTAATTTGATAAGGATTATGTTGAACGTGTAATTTGCTTTGGGCAGTATGTTTATTTTAACAAGATTGATTCTTCCAAACCATGAACATGTGATAATTTTTCATTTATTTGTGTCATCTACAATTTATTTCCTTAGAGTTTTGTAGTTCTCCTTATAAAGATTATTCACCTCCTTTATTAAACGTATTTCTAGGTATTTTGTGCATGTGTGACTACTGTAAATCGGAGAAAATATTTGCAAATTATGCCTCTGACAAAGAATTAATATCTAAAAGGAAATTAAAGAACTCAACAAGAAAAATAACCTAATTCAAAACTGGACCTTAACAAACATTTCTCAAAAAAAGAAATACAAGCAGCCAACAAATGCATGAAAATAAATATTCCACATCAATACTCATCAGAGAAACGCACTTTAAAACCGCAATGAGATGTCATCTTACACCAGTCAGAATGGCTATTATTAGAAAGTCAAAAAACAATAAATGTTAGTGTGGATGTGGAGAAAAGGGAACACTTGTACACTACTAGAGGGAATGTAAATTAATTCAACCTCTATTTAAAATAGAATGGAATTTTTTCAAAAAACTAAAAATAGAACTACTGTTAGGTCCAGCAATACTGCTACTGAGTATCTATCAAAGGAAAAAAAAATCATTATTTAAAAAAGACACCTGCACTTGTATGTTCATTACAGTGCTGTCCACAATAACAAAGTCATAAAACTAACCTAAGTGTCCATCAATGGTTGACTGGATTTAAAAATGTGATATATAAACATCATGAAACTCTTTGCAGCCATAAAAAATGAATAAGAACATGTTCTTTGAAGCAACATGGATGGAGCTGAAGGCCATTATCCTAAGTGAACTAATTCAGAAAACCAAACACTTGGTCTTCTCACTTGTAAGTGGAAGCTAAACAATGGGTACACATGGACATAAACAAGGGAACAACAGACACTGGGGACTCCAGAAGGGTGTGGGAGGGAGGGTGGTGAGGGCTGAAAAATTATCTGTTGGGTATAATGTTCACTATGTGAGTAACGGGTACACTAGAAGTTCAGTTGCCGCCAGTAGGCAATGCACCCATATAACAAACGTGCACATGCACCCTGTGAGTGTAAAATAAGATAAAGTAAAATAAAACAAATAGTGCAAAAAAAAAAAAAGAAAGAAAAGGAAACTTGTTTAATGCCTGCTTTGTTAAATTCCTGCTCTTTCTTTCTTCTTCCTCCCTTTTGTCCTATGCAGAGGTAGAGTCTGTGTGTTTTCTTTTTTGAAACCTGTCCTTCAAAGGAACTCATTTACACTATGTCCTGGCGTCGGGTGTTGTACTGTCACTTCCTGTGATCTCTGTTTGCAGTCTGTCTTCACCTTAGGCCCAATTCACCTAGACCTCAGCACTCCCTCACTTTCCTCAAAAAAAAAAAAAAAAAAAAAAAAAAAAAAAGAAGAAGAAGAAGAAGAAAAGAAAAGAAAAAAGAAAATTCACCTGTGCCAAATATGTTAGAGAAAATAGGACATTTCCTCAGTCTTCCAAAATGAAAGTGCAGCAGCATCCACATTTTTTTCCTACTCCCATCAGCTATTTGCTCCAGACCCCACTCCATTGCAGTTCCTCAAGGTCCCCACCTAACCAGAGTCAATTGCTCCCCTCCCTACATTCCCTCCCAGTCTCCCTTTGGTCTCTATTATGCTAACACTCCAAGCACTTATTAAAGGAAATTTCCTGGTAAAGGATGTCTGATTACCCACCAGCATTATAGTAAGAAAGCAGGCAAGGGAGGTTTGGGTGAGCTAATACAAAACAACTTCCTTTTACTTGGTAGGAAAACTACTTCTGCCTGTAATTTGCTATCTGGAGATTCTTTTGCTTCTAGGTCTAAATAATCGTGTAAACTCCATTTGTTTCATTTGAAATGTGGCTGTCATTTCCTGTCAGGAGGAAAACAAGAGAAACTCCTAATATACATTCATTCCCTGATCACCTGTCAGCCTCACAGGAACAAGCATCTCACAATTTGTCCCTGCCCAGGCACTTCATCTTCAAACAGAAATTGCATCTTAATTATAGGCTTTAATGGGCTGTTTCACTCCAGGATCAATATGTCTGACAAAAACCAGGCTTCGCTAAAAGCTCATTAATTCACATCCGACTAATTCAGGATTAGTGATGATTTTGGCAGGGACCATGCTGAAGTTTTACCTCTTATACTGCTGCTTACAAAGGCTTAGCTTGGCCGATTAATTAGGGAGAACAGAATTGCCAGAGAAGTATTTACAGAACACCAATTTGCATAGAGATACAGCCTGTTTGTAGCCTCCAGACTGTTCAGCTCTTACCAGGCAATCTGATTTGACAATTATTTTTTATTAGCACTCTGGATATAGAAACTGAAAAGTGTACTGTCTCAAAAAGTGTCCGCAGATGCACCATGTTAGCCCCTTGTGACCTGTGCCTTCAGTACCTTACGCCCATCACTTGTTTTACCTCTCATTTGCAGCTGCAGCTGAGGTGGATGTTTCCTTGTGGGGTCAGAGTCATCTCTACAGACAACATCCAATCCCCAACAAGGAATGTGAGCATCTCCTTGTTCTTTATCTTACGACCTCCTCTGAAACCACAGGAAAAACAAGCTAGAAGTGCAGAGGGTTAATCTCTTCAGAGAATAATGTTCTACCAAGGGGAACTGGTGTCAATATTGGTGAACACCTTTGAAGTTATTTTCCAAGCTTTTCAGAAGTCCATGGCCAATCGCTGTAACTGTGATAATGTGCCCTATTTTGGCTTTCCCTGCTTTCCTCTGTTACCCATTCACTTCAGGGTATTGCTTCCCAAATAAACTATCTGCCCCCAAGAGTCACACGCGGCTTTCAGGGAACCCAAACGAAGGCACTCACTCCTCCAAACTTTTGTGTGAATGAATGTAGGCATTTCACATGCTCACTCATTTCTTCACCCACTTGTTTTTTGGTAAATGTATTCATTTCTTGTGCTTCTTGGTCTTAGGACCGTCTTTTGGTAGTAATGTCAAGCAAGCAATATCTGTTTTCATTTTTTTCCTTTTCTACCCTTACGGAATTCTTTCTCTTTTCGCTAATGTCTTTTTCTTGGGTTCTCACAGTCCCCTCTACATCCCTCTACCCAGTTTCCATCTGTACCTGCTAATCTCATTTCTCTGCCTCCTCCTTTTCTCCAACATCCACATAAATTACTCCCCCCCCCAACTTTATTCCCTGTCCAGTGTTCCGTTTCTTAGTAATGTAGCCTCTACTAACTAATGTGGTAGATGGATCCATGTCAAATGACTTGTGTGTGTTTATGTTACTCTGAGAAGGTAAGAAGTATGTGGTTATCCAGGGCCTTCTAAGCAACTGAGCCTCCCCATTATTGCCCAAATAATGTCTAGATTGGATATCCCAAGTATTCCTATCTTCTTGAACCTAAATTGTGTTAGCATTTAGGATATGAACATCATATTTTTTCCTCTGAGTTCCTTGGGTCTTCCTGCTTCATCTCTTTGGTCTCCTCTTCTTTAACTTCTTGCTACTCGTAATGTGATCTGTGGATCAATAACATCTTTAACACCAGGAAGTCTTTTTTTTTTTTTTTTTTTAGACAGAGTCTTGCTCTTTGTCCAGGCTGGAGTGCAATGGCACGATCTCGGCTCATTGCAACTTCTACCTCCTAGGTTCAAGCAATTTTCCTGTCTCAGCTTCCTGAGTAGCTGGGACTACAGGCGGCCACCACCAAGCTCAGCTAATTTCTATATTTTTAGTAGAGACAAGTTTTCACCATATTGGTCAGGCTGGTCTCAAACTCCTGACCTCAAGTGATCCACCTGCATCGGCCTTCCAAAATGCTGGAATTACAGGCGTGAGCCACCGTGCCCAGCCAGGAAGTCTTTTTATAAATGTAGAATTTGGGGTCCTACACCAGATCTACTGGACCACAGAATTTGCGTTTTTGAAAGACCCCCAGGTGATTCATATGCATCTTAAGATTTTAGAAATGTTGCTGCAATTGGTGGAGGTTTCTCTTCCTCAATTTCTACATTCTTCTGAGAAGTGTCTCTGTCCTCATAGCTCCAGATACTGTCCATGAACTGATGACTGCAAGAACTTCTTCCCAAGGCCGGATGCAGTGGCTCACACCTGTACTCCCAACACTTTGGGAGGACAAGGTGGGTGGATCACCTGAGGTCAAGATTTCGAGACCAACCTGGCTAACGTGGTGAAACCCTGTGTTTACTAAAAATACAAAAATTAGTGGGGCATGGTGGCGTGTGCCTGTAATCCCAGCTACTCAGGAGACTGAGGCAAGAGAACTGTTTCAACCTGAGAGGCGGAGGTTGCAGTGAGCCGTGATCACACCACTGCACTCCAGCCTGGGCCACAGAGCGAGACTCCATCTGAAAAAAAATAGATAACTGAAAATAAAAATAAACTTATTCTCAGCTCAGATCTCTCTTCCATGCTTATGTTAATTTGTACAACTGGTGAACTGCCCACATGACACTTATATTTGGAAATCTCACAGATGAGCCCAAATCAAGATATGGAAATGTGATTACTTCAGTGAGGCTGTTGCTGGTTGAGTTAGCCTGGATACCTTTCAGAAGCCTATTCACAGGAGTGAAGCTGTTGCTGACAAGCTAGCCTGGATATTGATGTCAATGGAGACCAGTTGAAAACTGATACAGGTGGTTATGGTTGCTATAATCCAAGAATAATTGGTCATATTCTTTCTTAAATGTGGAGTCTAAGAACTTTTTATTCCCCAAAATTAATAACTCCATCAATAGTTAGTCCTACAAAAAATACTTTGTGGTAGATACTGTGGTATTTTTCCAGATCCCTTGTTCAGAGTAACCACAACTATTCCCCTAATGCTGTGGATATGTATCTGCAGCTGCAGCCCTTATTAGGAATTGTCCTAGGTTGTAGGAAATGTATTTTTTCAAAGGTATGTCCCTTCACTTGGGGTAGACTAAGGCCAATGATGAGCTGATATGGGGATAGAGGTCCAGCTCCCTTATTTCAATATGAGATAACTCTGAAGGCCTCATTCCAGTTTCAGAGCTCCCATAGAACCAGCTGAGGTCTCAGTAGCAACCATACTGTGGATCAGATTCTCTCTCTGTCCAGTACTGCTTTCCTCACTTCCCCACAGATGTGTCTCCTGAGAGCATTCCTGTACACAACTCCCACAGGCAATGCTTTATCTCAGAGCCCATTTCTAGAGTATACAACTTAAGACACCACTCCTTCTCCACGACTCCACATCTTACTGAATGCACCAATACTATCCTGTTGCCCCAGCCAGACAACAGGGAATGATTTTTTTTTCTTTTTTTTTTTTTTACTTTTCTCTCCTCACTTTAGCTCAAATACTAGGATGACAACATTGCATTTATTTTTTCTTTCTATCCTTATGATATTGCCCTAGCTAAAGCTTTCATTCATCTCTTACCTGGATAACTGCAAGAGCCTCCTGACTTGTTTTCTCACTGCAACCAAAATAATATTTCTAAATTTAAAAAGGTCATATTATTTATAATTCTTCAGTAACCTCCTATTCCCTCAGCATAAAAATCTACATTTCTGAAGGTACTGCATAATACCATTTGGTTCACTCAGCACTGGGCTTATGTGTCCTAGAGGAATCATTTCATTGTGTTGGCACAAGTTATCAAATTGTCTCCATACATAAAAGTGGCCTTTTTGATGCCAAGGATGTATTTTTGTCACTCAGTATCCTTCTAGCCTTGTTCAAAGTGTGGCCTCTAGTGGGAACCTGAATGAAACTTCCCTGCAGACATCTACTCAATTCTCCTAAGTAAGTCATTTCTTTCATCCCACCCATTCTAAATTCAGAGAATGAAATGAGATCACTGTTTGCTTATGTATCTAACCTGTCACTTACCTTTACTTCTTAAGAACAACCATTTAAACTTGAGGGCACGATGATCCATCAGGAATTTGCTGGGGTGGCTGGTCAGCCAGGATTTACAGCACTCGGCTGATGGGATTTTTTTATGCACCCTGTAAATTTGAGTTATTGCTACGCTTGTCTGTGGTCAGCATGGACAAGGCTGGCTCCTTTTTGTAATTTCATAAGCACAATAAGGTCATAAATTTCAAGCTGCCTTTTTTGTCCCTGATTTTTTTTCTTTCCAGTAGCCTATTGCCTGAAGCACAATGGACTTTCAAAGGAAAATGCCAGCATTAATAGACAGCTACTCGAAATGAGCCAGGTAGTGCTGCTTCAAAGTTATTTGAAGGTCATCCCTACCTTGTAACTGAAGACCTCAGATTGGAAAAGTATAAGGATTTTCTCTGTGAACAAGTAACCAAACCTTTTCAGAGCTGAAGGATAAGTATGCGGATGACTATCCAAAAGTTAGTGCCATCCTCATGCCTCTACCAGATGGTGACTAGTCTTTGGAAAAATTGTACAAACAGTTTGACATCACAGAAATTTCCTCAGCCTTCCTGGATAATAGTAGCCTTCTTTTATTTCAGTACTGCATAAATTTATCCCAACAATGCAGTTTATGCTCACCCAAAATATTATTCTCCAAGATTGGAATGGTTTCTATAATAAACTTTATTACAATAGTTGTAGAGTTACAGAAAAATTGAGAAAACTACAAAAGTTCTCATATATATGACACCCAGCTTCTCTTGTTATTTAACTTCTTAAATATTGGTATGATACATTTGTTATGCATAATTAGCCAATATTATCTAAAGATTCTGATTTATTAATATTTTGTTAGTTGTTTTGTTTTTATTGTAGGTGGTGTTTTCTGGTTTTGCTTTGTTTTCTTTCTTTTGTCCATTTTGATGACCTGGGCAGTTTTGAGGAGTACTGGTTGGGTATTTTGTAGAATATCCTCAATTGGGATTTGTCTGATTTTTATCTTTTGTCATATTTGACTGGCTGTTTAGGAGGAAGACCACAAGAATGAAGTGTTGGTCTCATCACATCATATCAAAAGTACATATACAACACATAATCACTATTGATGTTAACACTGATCACCTGGCTGAGATAGCATTTGTCAAGTTTTTTCAATGAAAAGTTACTCCTTTCTCTTCCTTTCCATACTGTACTCTTTGGAAGGGAATCATTATGTGCAACTCATACATAAGGAGCAGAGAATTATGCTCCATCTCTTTGATGGCCAAGTATCTATATAAATTATTTGAAATTCTTCTGCATGGGGCATGTTTCTATTGTTACCCACTTATTTTTTATTCAACAATTTATTTATATCAATATGGACTCCTCTATGTGATACTGTAAGCAGATCTTATACTTTGGGTTATAATCGAATACTACTTATTCCTTATTTTATTACTCAGAATGTTTCAGACATGGCCATTGGGCTCAGTTGGTTCTTTTATTTCTTTAACATACTTCCATTACTGTGGGGCTTTTTGTTTGTTTGAGCACATCTTTACTTTCCAACCCTGGAAGATTCTCCAGGCTTATTTCCTGTCACAGTCTTAGAATCAGTCATTTCTCTAAGTATCCCTGGTTCCTTTTAAAGGAGGATGGTATTAGAAACTTACATTTGAATACTAGATGTGCTTGTTGCCATTGGAATGTTATTTCTTCTAGGACCTCTTTACTAACAGAAGGAGGAAATATATGTGTGTATAATAACTTGTGTATGTACATATATAGATAATTATTCCTATGTGCAACCATCTGTATCTATATTAAGTTAAACATGAGTTTATACTAATATTCCACTGTATGGATATACAACCATTTGTTTTTGTATTCACCTGTTGAAGAAAATCTTGGTTTTATCTAGTTGTAAGAAATTATAAATAAAGCTGCTTTAAGCATTCATATATAGGTTTTTGTGTGAACATACGTTTTCCAATCAGATAAGTAATTAACTAAAGGAAGAATTCCTGGGTTATGGTAAGATTATGCTTAGTTTTGCTAGAAACTGTTAAATTGTCTTCCAAATGGCTATCCCATTTTTATTCTCACCAGTAGTGATGAGAGTTCTTAATGCCTTATAACTTTGTCAGCAATTACTAATGTCAGTTTTTTGGGTTGTGATCATCCTAATTGGCTTGTAGCAGTATCTCATTGTTATTTTCATTAGAAATTCCTTAATGATAAATAATGTTGAACATTTTTACATGTGCCTATTTGTAACTTGTATGTCTTTTTTGGTGAAGTGTACTTTCAGATCTTTTCCCATTTTTAATTGGGTTGTTTTATGTTGAGTTCTAAAAGTTCTTTGTATATTTTGGATAGTCTTTTATCAGGTATCTTTTGCAAATATTTTCTCCAGTCTGTTACTTGTCTTTCTGTTCTCTTAAGAATGTCTTTCACGGATCAGAAATGTTTAATTTTAATAAAGTCCAATTTAACATGTTTTTTTCTTTCATGGATCATGCTTTCGATGTTGTATCTAAAAACTCATCACTGAACCCAAGATCATTATTTTTTTCTTCCAGAATTTGTATAGTTTTCCATTTTGCATTTAATTCTGTGATTTATTTTTGTAACAACTGCTTGAGATACAATTAACACTGCATACAATTTGCCCTTTTAAAGTGTACAATTAAAGGCTGTCAGTATATTGATAGAGCTGTGCAACCACCACCACAATAAATTGTGGAACATCAAAGAAGCAAAATTATCCAATTTTCCCCCACCTACTACTCCTAGCTTTAGACAATCACTGATTTTTTTTTTTTTTTTTTTGTCTCTGTGGATTTCTCTGTTCTGAATATTTTGAATAAATTGAATCATAGAATATATGTTTTTTGAACTGGCTTCTTTCACTTAGCATAATATTTTCAAGGTTTATTCATGGTGTACAATGATAAGTGCTTTATTTTTCATAGCTAAATAATGTTCCATTATATGGGCATATCACATTTTGTGTATCCATTCATCACTCGATAGGCTTTTGTATTATTTCTGTCTTTCAGTGATCACTAAAAATGCTGCTATGAGCCTTTGCGTATAAATTTTTGAGTGAAAATATGTCTTCATTTCTCTTAGTTACAAACCTAAAAGTATAATTGCTGGTTTTTATAGTAACTTTATATTTAAGTTTTGAGAAAGTTCAAGATTGTTTTCCAAAGTTGCTTCACCATTTTACAGTTCCACCAGATGGTTCTGATTTCTCCACATCCTTGCCAACATTTATTAGGAGGCTTTTTTAGTATGGCCATCCTAGTAAGTTTGAAGTGGGTTTTAAATTATGTCTCACTGTGGTTTTAATTTGCATTTCTATGATTACTAACCATACTGAGCATCTTTTCATGTGTCTACTGGCCATTTGTACATATTTTGGAGAAATGTTTTCCTTAATTTTATTTCCATTATTTGTCTATTATTGAGTTACAAGTATTCTTTATAAATTCTAAATATAAACTCCATATTAGGTATATAATTTAAGAATTCTTCCATTTTATCTGTTATGTTTTGCTTTCTTTGTATTTCTTTTGAAAACAAGAGTTTTAAATGCGATGAAATCCAATTTGTCTACTCTTTTTCCTTTCTTGCTTGTGCTTTGGACTTTATATATGAAAACTTATTGCCATATGCAAGGCCATAGAAAGATTACATCTGTATTTTTTTTCTAAGAGTTGTATAGTGTTAACTCCTTGGTCTTGGATTCATTTTGTATTAATTTTTGTGTAGATGTAAAGTAGGAGTCCACCTTTATTTTTTGCATGTATATATCTAGATGTTTTATAATTATTTGTTGAAAAGACTAGTTTCCCCATTGAATGGTCTTGGCATCCTTGCTAAAAGTCAGTTAGCCATAGATATATGGGTTTATCTCTGAACTCTCAATTCAACTGATCTATATGCCTAGCCATATGCCAATACCACAATGTCTTAATTATTTTTGTTAACTGGTAAATTTTGAAATTGGAAATTTTAAGGCTTTTGAATTTATTCTTAACATTACTTTTGCTATTCTGGGATCCTTCTGTTCCTATATAAATTGTAATATATGAGCCATTTTGAGTTAATGTGAAAGCTATAGAGTGTTTATGTTCATTTTTATACAAGAATGTCCAATTTTCCCAGCATCATTTGTTGAAAGGTTATCTTTTCTTGATTTAAGTGCCTTGCTCTTTTGTCAAAGGTCAGCTCAGTATATTTGTGAATCTATTTGTAGGTCCTTTGTTCTTTTGTATTGCTGTCTATTCTTTTGCCCTTATCTCACTAAAACTATTAATTATGGTAACTTTATATTGCTTGAAATAAAAATAAATAGTGAGAGTCTTCAACTTTGTTTCTCTTCTTCAGTATTGTGTTGGCTATTATTAGAATTTTACTTTTTCATATAAACTTTAGAATCAGTTTACTGATAAATACACAATAACTTTTGATTGGCTATGTATAGAATCTATAGATCACATTAGAAGAGACTGACATCTTAGCCATCTGGAATCTTCTAATTCATGAACATGGAATATCTCTTCTTTGGTTTCTTTCATTATACTTTTTTTGTTTGTTTTTTTCTGAATATATATCTTCTACATATTTTGTTAGATTTGTACCTACATATCTTGTTAGATTTTTTTTCTTTCTTTTTTTTTTTTTTGGAGTGGGGACAGAGTCTCGCTCTGTCACCCAGGCTGGAGTGCAGTGGTACCATCTCGACTCACTGCAAGCTCCGCCTCCTGGTTCACACCATTCTCCTGCCTCAGTCTCCCGAGTAGCTGGATTACACACACTCACCACCACGCCTGGTTAATTTTTTGTATTTTTATTAGAGATGGGGTTTCACCATGTTAGCCAGTGTGGTCTCAATCTCCTGAATTCGTGATCTGCCCATGTCAGCCTCCCAAAATGCTGGGATTACAGACGTGAGCCACTGTACCTGGCCCATATTTTGTTAGATTTATACCTAAGTCTTTTGAAGTTATTCTGAAGGTATTTTTAAAATTTTTAAATTGTAATAGTTTATTGATGGCATGTAGTAAAGCAATTGACCTTACTATATTAGCCCTGTAAATGCAAGCTTGCAAACAAATACAGTTTTTCTTCTTTCTCCTTACATTTTCTTCTTATACACCTTACATTTCCTTTTCTTGTCATATTGCACTAGCTAGAAATTTCAGTACAATGCTGAATAGAAACTATAATATAGGAAATCTCTACCTTGTTCCCAATATTATAAAAAAGCATCCAGTTTCTCAAAATTAAGTATCATGTTAATTGTAGATATTTTGCAGCATTTTTTAATCAAGTTGAGAAAGTTCACTTCTGTTCCTAATTTGCTGCATGGACAGTGTATCTACCTGATAAAGGAGTACATCCAATTCCTTCCTCCTCTCTCTTAAAATATTGCTGTTATTCATTTCACTTATCCATAGTTAAAATTACCCAATATATAGTTGCTATTATTATTTTGAACAAATAGATACCAGTCTGACCAATTCAGAATAAGAAGTAAAAATATTTATTTTACCTTCATTGATTTCTTCTCTAACACTTTTTTTCTTTATGTAGATTCAAAATTCTGTTATCATTTGCCTTCTCTCTGAAGAACTTCTTTAAATATGTCTTGCATATGTCTTGCAAAGAAGATCTATTTTGACAAATTCTCCCAATATTCCTGCTGCACTTTTGAAAAGTAATTTCACTGGGTACAATAGACCGTCACTCAAATCTATCAAAGCTTTTTTTGTTTGTTTGTTTGTTTTTTTTTAACTGAGTACCAGAGACTTTAAGATCTCATAGTAAATGTATTTTCTTTTCTGAATCTTGGACACAAAATTGCTTTGGATATTTTTTCTAACTATTCAACTGACAAATATTGTGCTTACAAAACATTTATTAAGTGAATGAATGTCTTTAGTCACTATACAATGTATAAAATCAAATACAAAGTGAAGGAGAAAACTTTTGGTTGTATATATTAACTGCTGGTCAGTAACCAAAAGATGATTTTGAAATCCAAAAGAGAGAGTGATCATTATTATTATTTTTTTGAAAATGTTGCCATTTCAAAGAAAATATGCAGAATTGCAGGATCGGAAATGAGAACCAAGATGGTTTCATTAGTTCTAATGAAGCCAAGATAATTTTCTATCTCTGAGTTAAACAACACTAAGAATGGGGATATTTTCTATCTGTATGTTAAATACTACTAAAAACAAGCAAAATAACATAGCTACTTGCTCCAGAAAATTATTCTTCCAGGAAGACAGCAAACAACTGAATGCACTTAAATATTATGACCAATATGTTGTTTACCAAGTCTTTTTTCAAGAGCCTTACCAGTTTTGCTCAGTAATCCAAAGCTATTGTGTCATAAACTCTGCCCAGTCACAAACAGTTCCTCATGTTCCCACTTTAAGTCCACCAGTCCTAGTCCTAAAACCCTCTGCAGATTCTCTCTCTACTTCTCCCTATTGAGACATCACCAAGACCTACGAAGGTGGTGATATAGTTTGGATGTTGGCCCTCTCTAAATCTCATGTTGAAATGTGATCCTTAATGTTGGAGGTGGGTCCTGGTGGGAGGTATTTGGGTCGTGGGGCCAGATCCCTTATGAATGGCTTGATGCCTTCCCTGAATGAGTTCTTGCTTTGTTAGTTCACTAGAGAGCTGGTTGTTTAAAAGAGCCTGGTATCTCTCTCTTGCTCCCTCTCTCACCATGTGACATGCCTGACCCCTCTTCACCTTCCACCATGAATAGAAGCTTCCTGACGTCCTAACCAGAAGCAGTTGCTAGTGCCAAGATTCTTGTACAGCCTGTGGAACCATGAAATAAACCTCTCTTCTTTATAAGTTACCCAGTCTCAGATATTCCTTTATAGCAACACAAAACACAGGTGGCATTCTACTTCACTGAAATAAATCTAACAATCTTAGCTTTGCTCCAATAGTAGGTACATTTAAAGATCTTTTGGGCAATTGATAATTGACAAAATAAGCTGAAAGGGGAACTGAATGTAGTACTTTTTAAGGCCTGTAGTATAGTTTACATTGTAGAATCTAGTATTGCTCTTGGATTTCTTTTAAAAACGTATGCCTAAATCCTCTCTAGTAGCAGGAAACTTATTATATTTATTGTCCTTGTTTTCTTTTAGGACAAATTCATCAAAAATTTCTCCCTTATTTGGCTAAATTCCATTTCCTTTTTCCATTAACCACTGGAAAGCTCATGAACCCTCTTGCATCATCTGTGATGATTTATGGCTTTTATGTGCACATTCCAGAAACACAAATGCAATAATGGTTCTCTTGAGAAGCTTAAAGAGGAAGGAAACTTATGACTGTTCTAACATATTTTTAAAATGTAGATGGCTCCTTAAAGACCTCAAATGGACAACAAAACATTTTAACAAAATCTGAGGCGATATCTACTAGTGGGATTCATTATCAAAGATCTAATTTCTAGTGACAGCCATTCTAAAATATTATTTGCAATCATTGTAAATTAAGTAAGCAAGCCACAATCAGAAACTAGAAAAATCTTCCCTACATCTCCACTTACATTTTTTTTTTTGTCACCACTTCTTAAATCCACAGAGCATAGACAGCTTGGGAAATTATTTTCATGTCAAGGTATAATTGCATTGTAAACTGATATATAAATCATTTTCTTAATCTAGGTAAATTATGCTATGCCACTGATCAATAGCGTCCGCATTTCTTCCTCTTTTTCATCGTGTTAATGTAATCATAACATACCACTTTGTGACTACATTTCTAAGCCCACATACACTGTTTTAAAAGCTCAAGATCTGTTGGGACAATCTGGACTTGGTCATGATCTGGCTTCTCTGGGTCATTGTCAGACAGCTGGTCAAGGTGAGCCTGAACAGAAGAAAATCTGTGGAGGGACACACAAAATGACCATTTAACTGCCCACATATGCCAGCAAAGATGTGGATTTGAATGACCTGCCCAGCTCCTAAATGTGCCTTTCCCCACTGGCCACATCTGAAAGCCCTTGATGTATCCACTTACAGGCTTGTGGGACAAGACACCATTCAAAGGAATGGGAGAAGCACGGATCCAGAGGTTCCAACACTGTGATCTGCAACGAACTGGGCTTCAGTGATCAACAGTGAGTACCTCTGACACAACAAAACTTACTTCAACCAATGAAGTGCTATATTTTTGTTTTCTTGTTTTACATAGTAATAGTTATGCAGATTTTATTTGAATAAGAAAAAGTGCTTCTGATGAAACATTTGAAAACTAGTTATCTATTTCCATACTATAGGGACTTGTATCCAATTCAATTTAAGCTTTTTTTCTATCCAAATTCATGGACCCCTTCAAGTCTATGTGCAGACCTGGATGGTGCACAGATCCCAGTCTAAGAACTCCATCTTATGACCACAGATGGCTCTGTTACCTGCCAACAGTCTTCCTTGACACATATTACCTGCCTTATACATCTACATATTGCTTTATTATGTGCCTTTGGGCACCTTCTCCCAAGAGCTCATCTGCCTAGCGGGTAACTCTCGCAGCCTGGCCCCCACGGTCCTACCCCAGTGGCCCTTCATCACCTATGGAGTCAGTATCACATCTTCAGCAGGTCTTCCCTGGCTGCCTTTTCCACAATAGCAACTACATTTACCCCTGATATGGTTTGGCTCTGAGTCCCCATCCAAATCTCATCTCAGATTGTAATCTCCACATGTCAGGTGAGGGACCTGGTGGGAGGTAATTGGATCTTGGGAGTGGTTTCCCCCTATTGTTCTCATGATAGTGAGAGTCCTCCTGAGATCTGATGATTTAAATGTTTGGTAGTTCCCCTGTCATGCATTTTCTCTCTTTTGCTGCCATGGTCATGTAAGATGTACCTTGCTTCCCCATCACCTTCTGCCATAATTGTAAGTTTCCTGGGGCCTCCCCAGCCACGTAGATCTGTAATTCAATTAAACCTCTTTCCTTTATAAATTACCCAGTCTCAAGTAGTTCTTTATAGCAATGTAAAAATCGACTAATACATCCCTTCAGTCTCTTTCATTCTGCCCAGCTTTATTCATCTTTGCGATTACATGGAACTATCTACAATGTATATTAAATAATGTACTTATTTATTGTCACTTTCTTGCACTAAAATATAAACTCCATCCATTCAAGGACTTTGTTCTACTTTCTCCTAAATCACCAGTGCCAGGCAACTCAATAAATTAATTATACTTAAAAAAAGAAAAAAATGAAACAAAATTGTGGTTCTACTCTGCAACTTCCTGGATTTTTTTTTGTTGTTGTTGTTCTTTCTCTCATTAGCAGCATTAAGCGTTGTTCAGGCTCTGTGTCATGGCCAGGTCCTTTTCACATAAGCCCCATTACAAACTTAGTAGGAAGATCAAAAGATCAGCCTCATTCTTTCTTAGGAAAGACATTCAATCTTATACCCTGTCTTGCTTTTGATCCATGTATGGCTGACTTCTTTCCAATAAGATGCCCATTCATCTTACACAAAGAGAGGGATGGGAACTACTGCCTATTACCTTGTGTAAAGAATGTCTGGTTCTGCCAACTGCCTTAGTACCCCATAGCTACCCCTCAAGAAAAACAACAACAAAAAAAAGTCTGAAATGCTAAGAAGTCCTAGGACTCTACACATCTCAGTGAGATTGCATTGTAGTCCAATTACCAAAAGTAATTTAAAAATGTTTCTATCCTTACTCAACTGCCAAGTCGATACCCACATTAAACCTGTGTTTCTTCTTTTAAAAACACACACATAACACTTTCCTCTCTTCTCTAGTTCTTAAATAACACATTGCTGCACCAGAATGTCACTAAAACTTTCATCCACAAATCTATCACTAAAACTGTCATGAATACCCAAACTTCATAGGCCCTTCTGTGTCTTCCACTCCCTGGACACCTCACTAACCTCACCTCCCTGGCAGAAGTTGCCAGCCTGACTTTTGCCTCTATCAGTCTATCTATCTATCTATCTATCTATCTATCTATCTATCTATCTATCCATCCATCCATCTATCTATCATCATCTATCTATTGATCCATCTATTATCTAATCATCTATCTCCATATCTGTGATTTAGTTATACCTCACTCCAGAACTTAGTAGCTTAAAACAATCATTTTTTAGTCCAACATATCTCTTCTAAGACATTTATTTACTACAAAGGGAAATATAATCTCTTTAAAATGGAACAATCAGAAAGAAACCACCTTAGCCTCCTGTGTAAGGTGATTAGCACTAGCAAAAGGCCAACTTAGCATGATGAACTTGTAGATATGATACACTGAGAAGGACCCCACATCATTCCTAAAATGCAAAACCTCAGCCAAACCCAAATTGAGAAATGTTTCATGAATAACTGTTCAGTACTCTTCAAAAGTGTCAAAATCATGAAAAACAAGGAAAGACTTAGGAGCTAGCACAGAGTGGAAAAGACTAAAGAGATCAAAACTAAATGCAGTGAATCCTGGACTGGATCTTGAAACATGAATGAAAATAGACACTAGTAAAGAACTGTGAAATTTGGATATGGTCTTCAGTTAATAGTAACATGCCAATATTAATGTCCTGGTTCTGATCTTTGTACTATGGTTCTATGTCATGATAATATTAGCAGAAGCTCAGATAGAGATTTATGAAAACTTTCTATATTACTTTAGCAAGTTTTATGTAAGTCTAAAGTATATCAAAACAAAAGTTGAAGAAAACACACAAGGATTCATTATTTCTCACACTTCTACAGATTCTCTTGGTGATTCTTTAGTGTCTCTTCTGGACTCACATATCCAGGAGCATTTACCCTGTAGGTTGCCTGAGTGTTGGCTTGGCTGGGACATGAGGAAACTGGGAATCTCTCTCTATGTGGTCTTTTATCCTGGGCTGCTTTGCATTATGTCAGGAAATGGTTCCAGGAGGGCAAAACCATAAGCTGTAAGCCTCCAACTGCCTTCCCCTGACAGTTGTACCACATCACTTCTACATTATTCTGTCAGTCAAAATAGGTTTTGAGTCCAGAGCAGATTAAAGGGGTAGGAAAATAGACTTTACCTATTTATGGGAGTAGTGGCAGAGTCACATCACAAAAGGTTGCGGACACAGGTGGGTGTCTATGTCTCTTCAGGCTACTACAACAAAATACCATGGAAACTATTGGCTTACAAATAACAACCATTAATTTCTCACAGTACTGGAGGCTGGAAGTCCAAGATCAAGGTGCCCGCAGATTCAGTGTCCTCACGAGGGCCCATTCCTCATAGACAGTGTCTTCTCAATTTACCTGCACATGGTGGAAAGGGCCAATTAGCTCTCTGCAGTCTTTTTTACAAGGGCACTAATCCCATTGAGGGCTTTGCCCACCAAATCTAATTACCTCCCAATGTTGCCCCTATTATATTAATATCACTGATATCAGGCTTCAGATTTCAATACATGAATTTTGAGGAAACACAAACATTTAGGTCATGGCAGGAGTCACAATCTATTGAGGTCATTACTGTAAAAGTCTATAATGAGTCACACTGAGCAGCATCAGGATACTCAAGAGACTGAAGGTGGCGACTGGATGCCTGCTCCCCAACCATAGTCACCTGTCTTGCTGCAGCCCCTGGAGAGCATGGGCCTCCTCTCACCCTGAATCACCCTTTATCGTGAAAAAATCCTCACGGAACAAAAAATAATTCCACCCATACATCTCCTTGTAGAAAGTATTATATGTCTATGTATGTGAGTATGTGTGGAGATTTACTTTGTGTTTTTAGGTTTATTTTACTTTGTAGTAGCAAACCTGATTTTCCCATCATTAGTTTAAATTTTGTTTCCCAAAGCTGAATTCTGTGTTGATTGCAACACAGATGGTTTCTGGGTATGTGTAACACGAACAGCAGGGGTGGGGAGGGCAGTGGGAAGTTCACTGCTTCACGATAGTATTCACCATAGATAATTCAAAGAGTAGATCACCAAGACACTTATAAATTGAAGTGGCCCCTGAATTCCTATTTTTTCCTAGGATTTTGCTGTGTTACAAACAAAAAATTTTGCTTACTGTCAAATTAAATATGGGATAAAATCAACAAGAAAACAGAAATCAATGGTTTTCTGTAAAGCATGGAGAAAATCAATAGAAATTGGAAAAAGTTATTATCTGTGTTCAGATGAATTAGAGTTGAGAAGAGATTCTGCTATTAGTTAATTGACAAGGGCAAACGAATGTGTCTCACAGATGGGATTGTTACTTATTATTTAATACTCAAAGGGGTACTACATTCAGAGCTTCCACTTACAGGACCCAATAGAAAGTAGCATCTGTACACACCCGTTTTAATTGAATTTGGTGTTCAAATAGAAAATAAAAGTGAGTTCTATCAAAAGACATGAACTCTTAGTCTATTGAGCCCCAAAATAAGGCTAATGCCCTTTTCACTGTTTATCATGTGTTTTGATGCTATGTAAAACCAGGCGATATTATTTCTTATCTATGCAAATGGAATAGTAGTTTCCACTTTTGTCTAGGTCTCCGCAAGACTTAATCTGTCGGGAATTTTATGTACCCATGGTCGGCTTCATCTGTCTTCCAGACAGAGTGATAAAAAGTGGAATCACAGCTAATGGAGTCCCATGCAGGTTTGTGCTCTTAACTACTTTCAAAACTTTGAAATCAGGATAACCTTTCCAAAGAGAAGTATCTCTAATTTTAAATGATGTTAATATTTCTTCTAGTTACCACACTTCTTTTTTTTATCTTTAGTCTGAAAAACTGAAAGCCTTTCATACAGGAAATGAGAAAAGCCCTCTGCTTTCATTCCAGGAGTTGGAAGATGAAGATAATGTCAATGCAGCTAACTGCTAATGCAGTGAAAGGTTATGATGAAAATGGTTTTGATAAAATAAAACTCTTGATGCCTAGGTACATAGATTCTAATATACATCATTTTAAATGCAAAACTTCTATAGAGCAATGTTTTATCCAACAGGTAAAATTAAAGATGTTTACTGAATCTAGTTTGTGCTCGATAAAAGTTTCAACTGATGAATAAATAAAAAGGCTAGTGCAGGTTACTTTTTCCAGAGACATTTAGGTTACAAATACGCTTTTACACAACTTCACCTATTGCATTAAATTATGCATTTATGTTTAATAAGATAGCTTGGTTGAACACAGGTTTGAAAATTTGACTCTTGTTTATAAAGTCCAACTTATAAGGCCTTCATTATACTTTTCTTTAGAATAAAATCTTAGAAATATTTTTTTGCTAAAATACCATAGAACATCTCTTCTCCTTGTGTTGAAATAAGGCCCATCTGGTCAATCTGTGGATAATAATTGACCAAGGTACAGGATAATGACCTGTTTGCTATAGGAAAATAGAAACAAAATAGAATACAGGAATCCCGACCTCTGAAAGCTTACATATTAAAGGAACAGTCAAGGTTAACATAATAGAGAAAAAAACACAAATCAAATATATTAACAATTATTAATATATCTGTGAAAGAACAAAATGTATAAATTCTGAAAAAATTTACATATATATACACATGCACACAAACTCTTTAAGGAAAGCTAACTTTTGTAAAAGAAACAGAAGAAAGGGAGGGAAGAATGAAGCAGGGAGGGAGAGAGAGAAAGAGAGAGGAAGGAAAGGAGGGATCTCAGTGGTGTTACACAGTACTGATCTGTTTCTTCATTGTGCTACAGCTGCTCTGCTCTATGCCGTCAATCATGGACTCAGGTTTCTACTCTCCTTTTGTTCCATTCCTCTGTGAGTCCTTCAAGATATCACTATTCAACTGAATAATTAGGAAGCAGAAGCTTGAACATGGAATAATTAGAACATGGAATACTGTAGAGTGTTTTCTGTGTGCTCGGTTTGGGAATAGTATAGATCACTTTCACCCATATTCCACTGGCCAGAACACAGTGCCAGGACAGCCCTCAGTGATCACTGCCTCCTGGTCTTCACACCCTTGTGATGTCCCCTCACCTTGCATCTGTCAGAAGTGATGGCACGACTTCTAAGATTAGACAATAAGAGATTTCTGCTTCCATCTGAAGTTTGCCTTCTCTTGTGGAAAGCAAACTGTCCTGTTGTGAGCCGCCTTAGGGAGAAACCCACATAGTAAGGAATTTCTAGTAGATATCCAGCAAGGAACCAACAATCACCATGTGAGTTGGCTAGGAAACAGATTCTCCAATTCCAGGTGAGTCTTGAGATGACAGCAGCCACTGCTGACAGCTTGACTGCAACCCAGTGAGAGACCTGAAGCCAGAACCATGTTGCTAAGCCACATGAAATTCTTGGATTCCTTGACTGTCAGGAACTGTGTGAGATAATAACTCTGTGATGATTTAAACTTCTGAGGTTTGGGTAACTTATCACACAGCAAGAGGTAACTAACATGCATAACCTCACCCAACTGAAAGGGAGGCTGGAAAATGACTTCCGGTTGTGTGCCCAAGAGGAAAGGAGAGAGAGTTTAGTGTCCATAGCTCTCTATACCACATTGAATATCCACTCTGCGCAGGTCTTAGGGCCAATGAAACTTGTACCTTCCCCTCAGGAGCTCCTATGGACAACACAGCCCCAGAGGCATCACTCAAATTCTCTACATGCTCTTAGCCTTTTCCAGTTACTCTGATAACCATGCAAGTGGGCTCTATAAATAATGCCAGAATGAATGGTGCCTATGGTTCCTGATCTCAGTCTTACTTCCTCGTAGGTTGATAGTGGAGACTGATATTGTCTAGGGGAATCTAGGAGCACTCAGAACTCCAGACTTGAAGAAATACCCCTGCTCTGATGCACACCCAGATCCTTGTACTTAACATTTGTACTCAAAGACTTTCATCAGGTCTTTACAAGCCAAAAGATAATCCAGAACACATTATTCTCAGGCCTGGAACCCTCCAGTGGATTACTCAAAGAGTAAAGATGGGATAGCTTTATCCACCTGCTTTCCATCAGATATTGCATAGCTCCTTAAGAATGCAACACACATTCTGATGGGTAATTTCTCGTGTGAATATGTTTCAGGTAATCACTTTTCACTTATACTCTTTACCTATAGTTTTCCTGTAGTTAAAACACTCTATAATTCCTCTATATACTTCCTTAAAATAAAGCAAATTTTGACACTACATATAAAATTACTAAAATCTTTTTGATGTCCCTCAGTTGCCTCTTCCATGGTTTTATCATTTCTCCCTAAACTAATGGAAACCATTGTTCTTCCAAGGACGTGATATCAATATTTCACATCTTAATAAAAATTGAGTTTATTATGTAAAAAGCTTTGCCTTGAAGTACATATTCTAAAATTTTGCATCCTACACAAGAAGTTGTAGTGACACTGTTACTATCCCGTTGAGATCCCCTTTACCAGGTAACTGGTTGTTGAGTGTTGTAGTGGCTGTGAGTGTTGGACAGTTTGGCTCTCAGCTCCTTCCTTTTCCATTGAACTGCCTTCTGCAGATAGGAGCCATCTTGCTGTGGAGATTATGCCCTCCCATCCCAGGGGCAGCTCACAGCCAATGACTGACTAATACAGGGGTATAAAATCTTCCCCCTTTGACTCATGAAGAGATAATTCTGTGGTTCCAGTCATACTCCAGAACTCCCTGTGGGATCAAACTGAAACTAAGCTTCAGTTGAACCACTTCCTTGTCTAGCTTCTTCCCCCACCCTCTTCTGCTTTCTCCACTCCCAGAGAGGGTTCTCCCTCAATAAATCCCTTGCACAAAAGCCCCATCTCTGTCTCTGCTCCAGAAACCCTAAGAAATAATTTTTAGATATCACTGCAGAGAAAAACGAGCAAGATGAAGAGTAAATGGCTTTTCTAGCCTCTGGAAATAGTAATGAAATGGACTCCCATTGTGTCTATACATTGAACTAGCTCAGAACATTGAGGTAGTTGTCATCACTTACCATTAGGGAAAACAAACTGACAAAAAAAAGAAAAGTAAACAACACTACCATCAAAAATTGTGGCTCTCTCCTTTTATTGTTGGGACTAGTCCTTGTTCAAATAGAAATAAGAAAATTATCAAGTGGAAATATAGTGTTTACAGTAAGAAGACCTAACGTCACCATTCCCGTTTTGTAACCTGGAGATATTGACTTCACTAAGTCTGCTTTAATTTCTGTAAAACGGGGTAAAATGCTTTATCTGTCTTTTATTATAGAAGCAAAAATAAATGATATAGGAGAGTGGGAAACACATTACTATTTTTATAGCAAAAGGTGAATTTAATAATTCAACTTTGCCCTTTATTACTAAGGGCCTTTAATTTCTCCAACAGCATTTTTTAGAGCCTCACATTTTATTGTTCGTTCTATTGTGTGGGTTTCCTTCAGAGTGAGGAATTAAAACTGTCTTGAACTACGGGAAAGAGTTTATAAACAAAGCATTGACTAAGAACTGAAGTGACTTCAAAAATATTTACCCCGAACTTTGCTATGTGAATGTGTGTTCTACTCATGGAGAACAATACACATATTTTAGTGTGCTGCCAATCTCTAGCATCTTTGGAAGTTAAATCTGTCAGCGTGGAATTCTCACCTGAGGCCTGCTCTTTCAACAAACGTTGTCTGAGGGCCTGCTATGTGACTGGAAATGTGCTAAGCATTAGGTATGCTAATTAAATCAAAATTGTTATTGATGATTAATATTTGTCCACTGATAATTAATTTGATTTTCCCATGAATGGATTTTTCCATGAAATCTAACAATCACAGGGAATCAAGTCTGTTAGAAAAGTTTGGAACTAAGAAATAGATGATTACACTTGGTATCAAACATGAGTTAATGATTGGAATTCAATGAAACTGATTTTTCCAATGAGGCTGGTAAATTTGATCTAAAGTGAGTTCCAGACTAAGGGAAAAGTAATATTTATGGGACACTTAATATGTTCCAAAAATTATATTTTCCAAACAGCACTTCAGGGAATTATCTCAAAAGCCCATCATCTGTACTTGCCAGTGAGATTCAGTGATTATTACAGATCAGTTTGCTAGGAGTTGGCAGTGGCAGATACAATCTCACATCACTCTGATGTCAAAGTCAAAGACCATGTTCTTTCAGTTACAACAGTAACATATCCCTGGGGGTTTCAAATGTTTTATGGGCAAAAGCAATAAAATCAAAATATTTACATAGCTTCCCGGGGGAACCACTTAGAAATAAGAAAACACAAGTATACATATGTAACAAACCTGCACGTTATGCACACGTACCCTAGAACTTAAAGTATAATAATAAAAAAAAAAGAAATAAGAAAACATAGGGGATCAGTAAGTTTTGAATTGTTTATCAAGGAACATCATTCTTTTTGATAAGTGTACCTTGTACTTCCATGCAAGAAGAAGAGCAATTTCCATTCCAACAAAAGACAGCAAATTCCAGCTGAAGGATGACGAGATGAGATTTACAATGGATTACCCGATGAAAAT
Organism: Rhinopithecus bieti; assembly: GCF_001698545.2. NCBI lineage: Eukaryota > Metazoa > Chordata > Mammalia > Primates > Cercopithecidae > Rhinopithecus > Rhinopithecus bieti. The sequence goes on from NW_016803211.1 coordinate 2,092,477, forward strand.
CACTAGACAGTAACTCCAAGATGATGGGATTACAAACTTTAAAGCACTTCAAACCTATAATTGTTTGCCACATTTGTGATCTAACTTGAGGGTACCTAATCCCTATTTGTTGTAATACAGAGGATTTCCCAGCACTAAAACAAAAATCTCCAAATAGGTAATATGTTTCTTTGTTCTTCCATAGCACTGTCATCACCAAAACCCAATCAGCCAGCCCTGACACCATGTCCTCTTCTTAGAATCAAATTGATAATAGCAAAAACCATCATTTATTACAAATTCACTATGTACATTATTATACTCCATGCTCTTAATGTAGCTAAGAAGTGGACTTTGTTATTATAATACCTCTTTTATAGCTGAGGTTTACAGAATGTAAGGATTTTTCATACAACACATAGTTGTAAGCAATGAATGCAGGATTTGAATCCAGTGGTATCCAATCACAAATCTTCATTTTTTAACTATTATACTATAATTTTATCATCACTGCAAGAAAAGTAAAATAATTTTAAAACATAAAAAATAAAATAAAGGTTATAAACATCAATTTAGTACCACAGTACAAAAAGAAAATGGGTCACACAGTGCCAAATATGTGGGAGAGTAACGAGGGCCCTTGGATTTTGAGAGTCTGAGTCAGACTCCACAGAAAATGGTAAAGCGTTCTTGAGAAGACTTCTTCTGTCTTAAAGTGAAATAATAATTTATCACTCAACAGTTTTCACTCTTTGGTTTGTAGATCAAATTTTTGTTATGAATTAAATAATATTATAATTGTTATTTCAATAAATAGCAAGTTATAGAAGCATAAGTGCTGGCCTTTCTTAGCACAATGTCCTGCCATTAACCTACCAATTGTCCTCTTCAGCCCCACTTTTTTCTTCTTGATTCAACACTGGCCCAGATAATGGAACCAGCAATTCAAAAAGGCTCAGCCACCCTTAGGGAGCTCTCCTGGGTGCCAAGTATTGTACAAAATGCCTCACAAATATCCCAGAGAGTTCTCTTGGTGTTCCATTATCTATATTTTCCAAATAAGATATATAAAGGACAAAATTCCTGTGTATCCCTTTGAAAATTAAGAAAAGTTTCTTCCCAAGGTGAATTTGTGAGATTTCTTTTCTGAAATTTCCCGAATCCACCTTTCTTCTTGTCTTAGAAATGAGCTGGATATGATTCATTTATGGTGCCAGAGAGAGAAAATATACTCACTTCTCAGATTCTTACGTGAAGCAGTTCCCCTTCTGCCCACCCACTTCATTTTCTAGGTAAAGACTTGACCATCCTCTTTCCTCAGTTCAGCAGTGGACAGTCCATGTACTAGTTTGAGACAAAACAATGAAAAATCTTGCCATGTCTTGTTTTTCTCATTTCAATTCTCCCTGGAAGAATGGGATTGTAGTTATGGTAAACTATATATTGCTTTTCTGCTTTTGCGAGTTTCAGTAAAGTTTCCCTTTGAGTTTCTTGGAGGTAGAGACTATATCTTATTGATTTTTATTCCTCTAGCTCCTAATTTAACATCTGGTACATTATCTATACACCATAAATATGATATGAATTTGATTCCATAAAAAGTCACTTATATGATTTGGATGTTTAAAATTATTCAACGTGGGCAAGGGCATTCATTTTATATGAAAGGTAAGGCTTAAAGAAAATCATTATCATGAAAGTCAGGGGATCTGTTACCTTTAAGGCAGAACAATCTCCCAAAGGCAAAAGACACACAGGAGTTTTTTGAAGTGCTGTCAATATTTTATTTCTTGATTTGCATAGTAGGTACCCATATTGCTCAGTTGCTAATTATTATTTACATTTTTATAAGCACTTTTCTGTATGCTTTATAGATTTTATGAAATACATCATACATGTATAAAATAGATGAAACAAACAGAGATGTGTTTGCACAATTTAAGGGAAATTATAATCCAAACACTGTGTAATCACCAAACCACATGTGTTACTACCAAGCTAAAATGAAAAAGAAAAAAATAAAGGTGACTTAAATTAAAATGTCCCTAGACAAAGTAATTATCCGACTTAACTTCCAATGTCTGTGCACATGATACTTGCTAGTGAGGACAAGAAAGGGGAGTGGCACAGTGACTATGGAAAAAGAGTGTGTCAATAATGGGATTGAAGGACAAGAGGAAATAGTTCTTGGTTCATAGGTTTGGGCAGCAAATATTCTATCTATGTGAGTGATGAAGAGATACGTACTCCACTCAGAAGGATGGCTCCTTTCTCTTCAGAGGGGATAAAAGATGAATGGATGTCAGACTAGGGAGGGGAGGGTGTTAGATGGTGGTGGTTTTGGTAAACCTGATAATTTCGGGTGAAAAATCAGATCTCCCAGATTAAGATTATGATGCTCTAATAACGCTGTAATATTACTTAAAGGAAAAGATGGGGACCTAAGTCTTGGCAAGTGTCACACAAAAATTATTGATATATTGATCATCTTAAAAGGTTACTATGTTTATAAATCGTAACCGTGATGGAGCCACGGATTGGTGGGCAGCTCATTGGTATTACAAACTGACATCCATGAACTATGGTGGCTTGACATTTGTTCCTTTGTTCTTCTCTATGAGTTAATTTATGTGACAGGCTGTGTTTTCAAAGGTCTGAGCTTTAGAATGAATCAGAGTAAGCAACTGCCCCGCAGTAATAAAATGCCTACACCTATTTGCTGAATGAATCCTTCTTGGAAGGAGACAGTTCTGAATGGAATGGCTCTGTACTTAGAAAGCTAATAATTAAACACTTTTTCACCAGTGGATCAAGACCCATAGTTATAGGCATTATTATCTCCTATATAGAATATGTTCCATTTTCCCATGTTTGAATTCCTAAGACCAATGGAATGGAAACATGGAATTAACCTGATTGAAGCAGAAAGCATTCTGGAGTAAAAACCTCTCATTCTCCTGGTCTGTCTTAATGGGAAATCAAATGTGATTTGTGTTGTGTGGAGATGATTACTGATGGGTAATTATTCTAAAATATCTCTTTTCAAATCCTTTACATGGCAATCAAGGAAGAATGTAAGAGGTTAGGCATTACATTACCAGAGCTATCAGTAGCATATAATTTCTTAATTATGCATAAAAATGAATAGCAATACCTACTGAAGGAGTTCTTACATTTCCTTTGTGAAGTCTGGAGGACACATGGGCCTCCGAGCCTTATTAAAGAATATGTGGTTAAAAAGACAGAAGCAAAGATTCTTCTTTCTGATAATTGTGTGACTGAACCTCAGTTTTCTCATCTCTAAAATAGGAATAATGATACTTTTTACTCGGGGTTGTTATGTGAATTGCGTTATGTAATGTCACAAGCTGTTTATTTTTGTGCCTAGCATATAATACAAGACACTCAACAAATGAGAGCCCTTATTATGGCTGTTATTAGTAGTAGTAGTGTTACCATTACTACTTCTTGTACTACTACTTTTGGCCAAGGCTTACCTAATTCAGGTAGAGATAAATTTAATTGAAATGAATGTCACTTGGATATTTCATTTTTATTATGAAGTTATTGACACAGTTAAAAGTAACACACATTAGTAGGGTAAGTTTTAAAACTGTTGTAGGAGAGTCTATCATAATATTTTCCTAAGAGCATCTTCTGTTTCACCATGGTAAGTTATTCATCAGTTTCTTTTAGAGTGGCATGTGCTATCTGAATGTGGCAACCGACTTTAAATAAATTAACATATTTATTTACACATCCCAACACTGCATCCTCTAATTTTGGGGGGGGAAATATGTACATTTAAAAAATCTATTATGACGGCTTGTCAGGAACAGATGAAGAGCTATGAATTGTTACTATTTGTGTTCTCTTTCTTTTTTCTCAGGGTAAAAAGAGTACTTTAACACTGTGCATCCTTTCTTAATGAATTTAAGAAATTACCAAATCGAGCAGTTGGTTGAAGGAGACTTTAAGCTCTCAACTACTCTAGCAGCCAGTGCTACAGATTTCCAGCTTTGCAATCACATTTATCAGCAGTGACAGAGCAAAGCAGTTCATCTCCATGGTCTTGTTGCTGTTTGATTGAGGGTGATGAGGAATCTGATAAAAGATGTTTTGTGTAATGAGAATAACACCGTACCCAACATTTCATATGGGAGCAAAGCTGGACTGAGAGTTCAACTCTCCTGGTGAGGCCATATGATAAACACCTTCATCTCTGGTGCATCTCATTCCTCCTTCAGCATCTTCACTGCCACTGTCCTAAGACATAAGAAAACTGGAAAATAAAGGGGAGCATGTTACATTTTTATTGACTCACACAGAGGCAGGAACAGAGATATTCCTAATCAAAGCAATAGATGGTGACTGTAGATTGGAAGGGCCCTTAGAAGGAAAGAATCAGCAACTAGAAACCAACAAGCCTGAGCAGAGTCCCAGGCATTGCTCAAAGCCTGAGCCTTCCCATTCACTCTCAGATGTTCCTGCTGTACCCTGCCAAGCCACTAAGTCATTATCATGGGCAGAACTTTGTGTCCCTGGACCTGGCATGTGGCAAAGGGGAATCAAAGATGGAACTTTGAATGATTGGATCTCAAAGGTGGGAGAGAGAGGAGTTCTTAGTTCAATTTACTCCTACCATTAGTACGCTAGGGATAGTTAGAACTCTAGGGTCCAGGAGTATTGTCAATGAAAAACGGGTGTGCAGATTTACAAACAGGAAATGTAAAGGTAACCTTTTGAAATATGACATTTTGAGAACCTCTTGTGTCTTCTCTTTTTTTTTTTTTTTTTTGGAAGGTGGCAAAATCTGTTTTATTTTAAACTTTCATAAGTTGCAACTGTAAAGAGATAAGTGGATGCTGAAGTCTCTCAGCCTTGTAACTTGAGGTTTTTAACAAATGGACTCATCAGGAGATTTGACCTGTGGTTCGGCTTTGCTTGTATACACTTTTGTTGCTGACTTTAACATTCTTTCAAGTGCATTGGCCTTATCTCTTCTGCTAGTCTGGATGCTATCTGGTATCTCAGGTGGTGCTTTTTCAGTGTTAGCCATAGAAGCTAGTGTTTTGTTTATAGTTCCATTGGTTGTTGACACTTTAGTACAGGGTTCATCATCCTTTCCCATCATGAGAAGCAAAAATGCATCAGAATGGTCCAGTGAGACTGTTACAACAGATTCCTGGATCCTAATTCTAGAGACTGAAATGTGTTAGGTCTAGGATGGAGCCTGACATTCTACATTCTACATTCTACATTTTTGACATACCCCTATCCTCCTCCAAGTGATCCTGATACTGCAAGTCTTTGAACTACACTTGACACTTTGGGTAACGTTGTCTTGGAGTGTTGCTGCATTCTACAGTCTTCATGTTCACTTTGCTCTGGAAGATTCTAGTCTTAGTTATAATCTATTGTTTGGTCTACCAAAGTAGATGCACCAGATTGCACTTAAAATCCACTATACAAGTCCTCAAGGCCTCAGTAAAACCCTCTGGAAGACTTTTGTGTCTGTTACTCTTAGATCTTTAAGGTAACAACCTGAGATGCATGTACCTTGGGATGGTGAACAGACTCACTCTATAGCAGTGGAAGTAGGAGGGACAGGAGATATGTATAAAATACCAAATTTCAGAAATGATTAGTTTTGTTTTTCACAGAACACAAAGGAATCAGTTTAAAAGCCTACTTGATCTCATCCCTATAATTTCACTCTGGTGTACAAGGAAAGTAATACTCACTGCTGGAAAGGAGATGAAACACGGCTAAATTAAAGCTATGTATAATCCAAAAATATTTTAGATCTGGCTTGAAATTCAACCATACCCTCACGTAGTCACAGCCCCATTGTGGGCCTGGCTCTGGGAGATTTCTAAACATAGTGAGGCATTTGTGGAACAGGGCTAAGGTATGGGAAGGCAGGGTGGGTATGGGAGTCAGGCAAGCTTAGCTTCTCTGACCCTCTGTTTTCTCATCTGGCAGATAAAAAACGTTATATATAGAAGGTTCTTACAAGACTGTTATTCATATAGAGGTTCTTAAAAGAACCTCAAAGAGTTCTTTCAAGCATTGCATGTAAATGTGTGTAGAAACAGTGTAAAATTTAGAACATCATAATGCCCAGTTAATATTAGTTTTTTTAGTGCATTCTGCCTATAAAGTTGGAAAAACATGGGAACTGAAGAAAGAAAGGATTTTTAAAAATTGCAAAGTGCTTAATCTCCTGACACATAATTTATTCTATTTTTTAAAGATTACTGATAGCTCCAAAGACTGGCCTAGAAACTGGCAAGCACTTTGCAAGTTACTGGCAACAGAAAATCTAAAAAATGGCATCAGATTTTCAAACTAGAAGGGACACGTCTTGGATGTGAAAGATAAAAGGTATAATATGGATGGAAAATATTTATATAAAGTCTTCAGTATTTGACAATTGTCCTTAGGGGCTCCTAAAATTTCAAAGTAAGGTGCAAATTATATGTAATTGAATAATAAGGGAGTCTGACATAATACAGCATATGGAAAGGCAATGGAATTGGAAGTTGGGTTTTAATTCCCATTCTACCCTTAACCAGCCTTGTGATCTTGGTGAAGTCACTTAACTTATTACCAGTACACACACACACACACACACACACACACACCAGGAAGACCAGCTAAGTGACTTACACCCCAGAAATATTATCCTTTGTTCGAAGTCATCAAGGATATACTTTGGATGCTAAATATTGCCATGAAAAAAAAATGCTTCAAAGACAAAATATGAGGGAAATAAAGTTTGCTATTGGGATGCTGATCTTTACATGATTGTAGTCTGTAGCTCTATAGACAGAATTTTTTCTGAAAATCTTTCCTTCTTAACTTATTCCTAGGTTGCTCTGCTCACAGGAGGACATTAGGAGGAGAGCGGATCACTTAATCTTTCATCGAGGTAAGATCCCTTCTATTTGTGCTATGAAAATGGGTCCACATCAGACTGTTCACTATAGGCAGTGCCTACTGCGTAGAAAGAGCTCAATAAATATTGTAAACTGAATGAGGAAATGGATGAATGGCAAACAATTTAACCCTAAGAAGGTTACCCCAGAGAGCCAGTACAAATCAAATTGTAAAAATGTTCACCTTGCCTGATTCTGTGTGGACACAGCCTCAATTTCACTGGGGCCTGAAGAATAATTACAATGATCATTCATGTCTCCATGTTGAAATAAGGCATAACATTCAAACTTTCCCAAGGTGTATTATTGCACGTATTTCATTTTGGAAAGGTTGATATAGTAAATTAGCAGCTCCACCGCAAGGCTAATAAGGCTAATGAGAAGTATCGGTAAAACTGCAGCCATAGAAAATAAGACATCCTTTCCCATCATGAGAAGCAAAAATGTATAGCAGAAAGCCATGTATGGAAACACATTCCACAAGAAGCAGACCCTATCATAATACTTTTTTCAAAAGTGTTTTCCCTCTCTCTTCGTGTATTAATTATTCAGTATTTTGTCTTTAAAAATAGCATTAAGTGCAAATTATGTGCATGATATTATGATAAATAGTGCAGGTGACAGATAACACATAAGTCAGTTTCTACCTACAAGAGCTGCACAGCAAATTGAGGACATAAACATATGCACACAAATCTACATGTGAAACGTCTGATGGTTCCTATACTAAGTAGGGAGAGGCCTAATTACTAAGATTTCTAATACCTGCAAGTAAAGAGTCAAGGGCCACCATGTAGAGTAGGGGGAGATTGGAAAGGTTGAAAGTATGTTATAATAAAAATAAACAAAGTTGAGGTGGAACATCTCTGGATATCTGTGGGTTCAAGTCAGTCCAATAATAATGAGGTGGAGAAAGTCATGGGTCATCCACAGAGATGTGGCACTTGTGATGACTAACAGTAATAATAATAACTGCTAAGTAGAGTAAGAGGAGCACTGGTTTTGGAATCTAACGATATACATTGGAACTCCAGTTCTGTCAATTATCATGCAACTAAACTTGAGCCAAACTTATGAGCATCAGTTTACCAATCTGTTAATAGTTGATAGGTATCTATCTCAGAGGGATCTTCAAAGGAACCATTGTGGAAGTATATAAAATAAGAAACACTTTGCCAATACACAGGGAAAAGATAAAAAAATTACATTTCTAGTATATGAATGAAGTTTAGAAGTGGGTACTAAAAGGAAAGCACAGAGACACTGTCTGGATGGTGAGAGGCTCAGATTTGTCTCAGGTGTTTGACTGAACCAGTTTAGACGAGGTTGAGTAAATAGGGTTACCCATCTCCAAGACTGATGTTTGAAAGATAATCAAAAAGTCAAATAATCCTAACACCTATCACTGCCTTGTTTCAGCCTGTATGTCCCACTCAATGTGTTTAGCTTCCATTTGAATAGTTAATCTGCTCAGAGTGGAAAACTTAATTGGATCATTCAGCCCTTGCTATTTTTATTCTTGGATCAATTCAATTGGGCAGGAGACACCGAGGAAAGTAAGCAAATGACTGCCAAATTTCCACTTATCTTGGTGGAAATATATATACAAATCTTAGCTCTCAATAAAGGTATATCTGGGAGGGGGGGTCTTGCTAAAGGTGAAGAAGTTTCTAGAAAAAGAGGCAGGAGGTCTCTCAGGTTATCTTATTCTTGGAGAATTTTCATCATGAACAATGCATCCGTATATTTAAGTTACTTCTGCTATAACCAGCAGACTTTCTGGATTTCATTCCATTTCTGCTTCCTAAATGACTTCTGAACTTGGCTCACACTTTTCTTTACCATCTAATCACAATGACAACAACATCTACCAAACAAGGCATTTTGTTTTACATTTTACAAAGCATTTTCGCATATTCATTTAAGTCCCCTAAAAACCATGAAAGGTTGACATTGTTATTTTTACTTTACAAATGAGAGAATAAATTTAGAAAATAGGAAAAGGGAAAAATATAAAGTCAAGAGTGGAAAGAGGAGGGCAGCCTCCTAGAATTAAAAACACCATGGGAAGTAATACTGTCCGATGGAGGTTATATCTCAGTGGCCACCAATTTTTGATAGGCTATGAGGTTGAAGTTTGCACCTTCTTTTGAGAGCCTACAACCAAATGTTCCAAATGTTTATCCTAGCTCAGAGTGGCTAATAAGTGCCCAAGTCTCAAATCCTATATCATACCATCTCCTTGTGCCCCCATTGCTTGAGATCTCAATCCTCTTATCTAACAACAAGACCCATCTTTGCCAAAACATGCCATTGAGTGCAGGAGGGGCAATGGTATATGGTGATGCATGACAGAAAATCCTGATTGTAGAGCAAATCTATACAAAGAAGAAAAACAAGGGCATGAAGTTGTGTAGGGGGGGAAAAAATGTCAGGATGCCATTGATCTAATGCCATTGATCAAATGATCTAATCAGGATGCACTGATTAGATCACAATCTACTTCTGCCTAAATGCATATCCCATGACCAAATATTTTGTGATGCATACAAGGTTCCTAATAACACTATGTCCATCCACATGGACTTGTTTCTTGAGTTCTTTTCTTCTAGTATCTGTCTAAGAAACTAATTATCCTTTGATACACACTAAGGACAGATGAGTTCAGGAAAATGCTGAACGAGTAAGAGAGAAAGCCTGTAAACAATAATTTGATGCTGCCTCTATTTCATTTGCTTTGTATTAGCATCCATAGCATATATTTATCTTTAAACCAATATTTCTTATCCAGGATATTTAATTCCGATGAGTTTCTTGTCCCTCTGAATTCTTACTTCATCTTTGCCCTTTTTTGTCCTTTAGTTACAGGATAAAACTTCCCACAGATAGGGGAATCTATCCTGTAGATCTTTAGAGCAGAGTTGGTTCGTGCCTTCACATGCAAAGACAAAAACATAACCCACAGAAACTTTTCTAAATATGCTATCTCGAAGTACTCTAACACAAGTAGCTGATTGCCTTCCCCACTTCTCATCATCCTTTCCTTTCCACCCACAGCTTCTCACTGAACTTTATTTCCTCTTCTGAGGTTTCTGCCCACCTTTTTAATGGCAGTGGTCTAGAGGTGATTGTTAACTTGTGCAACCTAAGGAACCATCTGAGAGTGATGGTAGGAAGGCTTGGCCACCAAAGGAAAAAACACAAGAGCCTGGAAGCTGTCTGGGTTTAGGGGATTGGAGATTCATCTTCCTCTTTATGTAATGGGGAAAAATAAGAGAGAGTTGAAAGCTAGATGGGATTATTGGGTATCGTGATGGTTAACATTGAGTGTCAACTTGATTGGATTGACAGATGCAAAGTATTCTTCCTGGGTATGACTGTGTGGGTGTTGCCAAAGAAAATTAACATTTGAGTCAGTGGGCTGGGAAAGGCAGATTCACCCTCATTCTGGGTAGATACAATCTAATCAGCTGCCAAGGCAGCCAGAATAAAAGCAGGCAAAAGAATGTGAAAAGATTAGACTGGTTGAGTTTTTTGGCTTACATCTTTCTCCCATGCTGGATGCTTCCTGCCCTCAAAGATCAGACTCCAAGTTCTTCAGCTTTGGGGGTCGGACTGGCTTCCTTGCTCCTCAGCTTGCAGACAGCCTATTGTAGGACCTCACTCTGTGATCGCGTGAGTCAATACTCCTTAATAAACTCACATTTATATATACAGCTATCCTATTAGTTGTGTCCCCCTAGAGAATTCTTTTATAGGTATACAGTGGGACTTGGTGGAAAATGGATCCAGACACTATGGGGGGAAGTGGGTGCAAGGAGCTAGATGAAAATAAGGATATGTGAGGGTGTGAGGGGGCTTCTTCTTAGGCCCTGGTCTAGAAGCTAGAATCTAGCTGGGCATTGAATTGGACAACACAACTCTCCCAAATAATAGGTAGGGAAGTCAGATGAGTGAAAGCATTTTCTCCAGGGGAGAAAAGAGGAAATGCAGAGTATAAGTGTAGGCATGGGCTCAATCAAGAGCAGCACTGCCCCCAATAAATAACCACAAATAGTGGCTGCTGTGGTTTACTTTTATTAACCCTGATGTTATTGCAAGTCCAGAAAATATCTTCACAGACACAGTTTCTGATGTGTGGTTCTCTGCTTTCTAGTTCATACTACAATTACACAAAGAAAGTAGAGAAAATTACATGATAGGATTTTTTTTTTGTCTCTCTGTGGCAATATGAATTATTCACCTTAAAATTTTCCTTTCTCCACTTAACTTTGGAATGATAGAAAAATGTTGACTTTAAAAAATAAATGGAAAGAAATGAGAGACGAGAACTCCAGAAGCGACTAGTCTTTATTCACTCATGTGTTCTTGTCCCAGTTCTACCACATTACAGTGAATGGATGTCTTGGAACCCTTCTTAAAATATCAACATTTATTATTTAACATCTTTTCTAAAATGCATGACTCTACTTTGGGCAAATAATTAAATCTTTGATCATTTATGTACTCATGGAGACCCAGAGGCAATCCTTCTAAATGCCAATTTGTGCATAATACTGTGACAATAAATAAAACAAATGTAGGATTTCAGCTGCAAATGCGTGCCTGGTCAGGCATGGAGCTTCGCTTTGTTTTGTTTTTGTAAAAAATCTTTTGTATATCTTTATTCTCATATTGATTGATTTTTAGGATTCATTTTCTTAAAGCAGAGAAAAATAAATATTGGGAGAGAACTCTACATTGCAGATTTTTAGCTAAGGAAGTTTCATTTATGTCGTGCCACTCTGCCATACGTTTTCCACCAAGGTCTCCTCATTACTTCTCTTCACTCAGGGATGCCACTCCTGTTTAGGTCTCATTCTGCCTCTCAGGTGATTCCTGCCCAGTCTCCTTGTCTCTTTTGCTTCATCTCACCAACCCCAATGCAGTCTTCCAGGGCTCGTTCCAAGGACAGTTTTGCTGTTCATGCTCACTCCTTATTTAATCTCATCCAGTCCCTTTGCTTTTTGATGGTTCCCAAAATTACGTCTCCAGTCCCAACTTTCTGCTAGGCTCATTATTCCAACCGCCTGTTAAGTGCATCCATTTTGAGAGGTAAAAAGACTTCTTAAAGCAAACATAGCAAAAATTAAACTGTGGATATTTCTTTCAAATCTATATCTCCTAGAGTCTTTTCAGTAATGGCAAGTCCATTTCTTCAGGTGCTTATATCCAGATCCTGGAGCTATCCTTGACTTTCACTCTGCACATTCAATCCATTAGAAAAACCTGCTTCCTTAGCTGTAGGATTTATCTAGACTCTCACCACTTCTGCCTTTCACTGCTAGGAGCCAAGTTTGCATCAACATCAACAGCAATAGATCTATAACTCTCTCTCTCCTTTCTCCCTTATGGTCTGTACCCAAAAGCCAGAGCAATTTTTTGAAAATGAAAGTCACATCATGTCCTGCTCTGTCCTAAACCCTCTACTAATTCATCAGCCCACTTGAACTAAAATTTTATGGTCCTATGAATCTGGTGATCTTCCACCTGAGTTCAACTCCTTCCACTTTCCCATCATTTACTTCAGTCCAGCCTGGCTGATCTCCCTGCTGTTTCTTTGCTCTGCTCCTTCCTTGGGGTCTTTGCACACACGGTTTGTGTTCTTTGAAATGTCCACCCCCAGGAATATAGTTTATTCCTTCAGGTCCCATAAGCCTTTGTTCAAATGTCACCTCTTCAGAGACTCCTTATTTAACCAAAGTATTTAAAGTAGCACCCCTCTGTCCTAGCCTATTTTGCACTGCTATAAAGGAATACCTGAGGCTGGGTAATTTGTAAAGACAAGAAGTTTATTTGGCTCACAGTTCTGCGGGCTGTACAAGGAGCATGACACCAGCCTCTGTTTCTAGAGAAGACCTAAGGAATCTTCCAATCATGGCAGAAAGAAAAGAGGAAGGGGAGTCTCACATGGTGAGAGGAAGGAAGGAAGAGAGTAGGAGATGCCAGGCTCTTTTTAACAATTGGATCTGGGAACTAATGGTAAGAATGCACTCATTATGCAGGAATGGCACCAAGCTGTTCATGAGGCATCCACCCTATGACCCAAACATAGGTCATATGGCAGGTCCACCTGGCTCTACCTCAAACATTGGGGATCTCATTTCAACATGAGACTTGGAGGGGAAAGTAATCTGAACCATATCACCCTTCCTGCCCACTCACTCTCCATTCTTTCCCTGCCTTATTTTAACACATAGCCCTTATTTCCATCCCCAGGTATATACTTCCTATTTTCCTGTGTATTGTCTACCTCCTCAGTAGGATGTCAAATCCCTGCGAACAGGCACTGCTAGTGTTTTATTCATTGACGGTTCCCCAGTGCCTAGAGCAGTGCATGATTCATAGTAACTAATCAATACATGAATAAATTGGCATTTTTTTTTGAGATGGAATTTTGCTTTTGTTGCCCAGGCTGGCTCACTGCAACCTCTGCCTTCCAGTTTCAAGTGATTCTCCTGCCTCATCCTCTCAAGTAGCTGGGATTACAGGCTCCCACCACCACAGCTGGCGAATTTTTGTATTTTTAATAGAGATGGGGTTTCACCATGTTGGTTAGGCTGGTCTCAAATTTCTGACCTCATGATCTGCCCACCTTGGCCTCCCAAAGTGCTGAGATTACAGGCATGAGCCACCGTGCCCAGCCAAATTGGCCTATTCTTATTTAAAAATGTCCGTGGGTAGGAGATCCAGAGGGAAATTAGAAACCCAGGATCGGAAAAAAAATTGTCTTTGAGCCTTGCTCTTCAAATTGTGGTATCACCTGGGTGCTCAGTTCATTCAAGATGCAGAGTTTCAGGCCCCTAGCCCAAACCCACTGGAACAGATTCTTCAGTTAAATTAGTCAGTTAAAATCTAAAATTGATTTTAATTGTTCCAGGCCACATTGGTGTTATTTCATCCATTTTGGTGGGCATGGAAATAACATGGCTGTAGCTGTATGGGCCTCCTCTGTACCCCGGAGCACTTCAACATTGAAATTGGTAGAGCTCACAAACACACACTTTAACAAGAGGTTCTCTAGTCACACACACTGGAGTAAGAAGTACTGTCCTAGAATTCCCAGGTGGGTCTCTATCTTTCCTCGATGAAACACCTGATCCTGTTTGAACAAGGTTGCTGATTGTCTAGTATCTCACATTGGGTGATCTTTCAGTGTTTTCTGCCTTCCAGAACTTGTGACCCATAAATGGTTGATAAATGAGGAAAATGACTTGAATCAGGGAAACTAATAAGACTAGGTATCCTGCTGTCATTCAATCTTTGACATACGAAAGACCTACCCAGAAGACTCTGCAGGGGCAATAGCATCACTCTGAAGATCATGGTGCCCTATCAAGAAGTGCGTTGCCAATTTAAGCCAAACAAGTGTCCATTGAGAATCACCACAGGCTCAGCCTTCCCACTGTGGTGATCTGAGAAGACAGGCACTGTGTGTAGCAGAACTTAATGTTCAGAGGGACAGAAGGGAGACAAAGCAGCCGCACATGCATTGCACTTCATTCTTCTTTCTGGTGGTCTTGCAAAGAGCCTCTCCTCTCCTGGTAGCTGCTATAATTAGTATCTTATTATCTTGTCACTGTTCAAATTTGATTTGCTAAATCATTCTGAACTTCCCTGACAGGCTGCTGGTGCAAGGTCAGAAAATAACATTTCATACTTATTTTAGGCCAGCTTCCCTAGAAGCAGGGTCTGAGATGGGGATTTAAATGCATGTGATTAATTGGGAGACTGCTCTTAGGAGAAGGGTGGAAAGAAGGATAGGACAGGAGAAGAAACTCAGCAAAGATGTGGTTCAGCTAAGGTTTCATCTCAGCCGGATCCTACAGGAAGCTATAGAGAATGAAGGGCACCAGAGACCAAGTTGTACCTTGAGGCAAAGAGGCTGGTCCTTTGAACCTTCTTACCAATCAGCTACAGATTGTCCCCAGAAATTTAGTGTAACCCCATAACTCCCATATATTTCTCGGTGAGACAACTCCTCTAGACCAAGGTCGCAGTATAAGGAGGAAAGCAGTTATCTGGAAGCAAACAATACTCACAGCAACAGGGGACGGGGCTCCTCAGGTGAAGTGTATCTTGACAATACTTACTAGCAATTATTTAGTAATTTTAGGAAACAAAGGAAACTCTTCTAATTTTAGATATTAATGTTTTTAAATTTCGTTACCCTTCACTGCTTCAAGTTCAGTATAACTATTAACTCATTTAATCCCCATGACAGCCCAGGAATGTATGTGCTATTGTTGTTTTCATTTTATTGATAAAAAACTGGAAGCACTAAAAACCTTGGCTAATTGTACAATTGCACATCAGAGGTAGATATGAGATTGGGCAGTCTGGCTCCAGATTCTTTATTCTTAGCTATGAGGTATCAACTGAATGACTGCCATTCTGAGAGGAGGCATGGCATCATATACCCTCACTCAATGTTTGACATATTGTAGGTGCCCATTTTATGTTGCCTAAATGAAACCAAATGAAACAAATGGACAAAGAAACAATCTTGGATAAAATATGGACCCCGTAGATCTTGTATAGGTTAGCTTTTGTTGCACATTAAAGAGTCTTAAAACTTAGTAACTTAAAACAACAAATAGTAACTAACTTTCAGTTCTGTGGATTAGCAATTTGGGCTAGAAACGTCTGGGTGGTTCTCTTGTTCTTTATGGGCTCAGGCCTGTATTTCGTGGTCAGCTGCCAGTTCTTTCTAGGCGGCTCTACCTCTTTGATTAGTTGTCTAAAAGCTGGAGTAATGGGAGCAAGTGGGCCATGTAACTATGATTATCGGACCAGGTATCTTGGGCTTGTCCACCTAGCATCACGGCAAGATTCCAATAAGGAGAATTCAAGTATGCAAGAGGGCTTGAAACCTACAATAAGTATTATACCATCACTTTTGTTTCATTCAACTGGCCCAAATCAGTCACATGACAACTTCAGATTCAAAGAATGAAATAGACTTCATATTTTGGTGGGAGAAGTTACTGAATCATATTGCAAAAAGACAAGGAAACAGGGAGGGGAATAATTTGTAACCATTTTTGGCTTTTACCACAGAATCTTTCTGCATCTGTTAGTTATATATAAAAATGCCATATAAACCCTTCCTTCATATTTAGTGCTTTCTTTTACATATAAAATGTGGATAACATTAGGTTGGAAAACTTAGAAACCAAATTACTACTGTTAATTGGTTAAAAAAATCAGAGTGCCTTCTGAAACAACAAGCTTGCCTCTTGATGCTTTTTATCTTTTTTGCCTCTTGATGTTTTTTATCTTTTTTGCCTCTGAAAATATTGTAAAAATATCTCATTAGCAGCTCTCGAGCCCTATTTGTATATCCCTATTTTAAACAAAGTTAAAATAGAATAAAATGTTGGAGCTCCCACCCGCCCAATCTAGTACCCAGTTTTACTCTCCAGAGTGACCAACCACAAGAGTCATCTGCCTGTATTTCCTAACGTGATCTCCCTGGACGGGAGCATATTGTTACACTGTCCTCTTTCTCACTTAGCACTCTGTCTTGGAGAGATTTTCATATTAGCAAAAACAGTTTTACTTCATTTTAAGAAACCATGTAGTGGTCCCTCCAAAGTCTAGAAATATGCCATAATTTACTTACTTCTTTGTAGATGATTATTTTTATTGCTCCCAAATTTTTGTTTCTACAGCCAGTGATGGGGAATAAATTTTTATTCATATTTCATTGGATTCTTTATGGGAGAAAATCTAGGAGAACTCTAGAAGTGGAATTTATGTTTTATACATGACTTTTAAAAAATCTGAAAGATACGGCTAAATGAACTGCAATGAGGGTGTGCCAAGCCTACCAATTTTAGATTCCTGTAAACAATGCATGACAGTAGGATTTCTCCACATGCTCATATAGTACATATTGGCAAATATTTACATTTCATCACTGTTCAACTCTTGCCATTTTGAGAGGTGAGTATGGTTACATGGTTATTTAATTTGCATGTTTTTAAAATAAATGAGGTTATATGCAATTCCATAAATTTATAGACCATTTAAATTTAATTTTGTTAAATGCCTGTTCATATTTTTCATTTATCTTAATATTGTGTTATTGATATTGAAAGTAAAACATTATAAAAATGTTTTATATAATAAAGAAAATTAAGTATTTTGTGTATGGCAAATATTGCTTCTGTTTTTTCATCTACTTTATTGAGAGATACAATACTCACACAGGAAAATGCACTCATCTAAAGTACACAGTTCAAACGATTTTGGCAAATATGTGCAGCAATGTAATCATAGCCCAAATAAAGGTATTCTTGGCTTATTTTTTTGTCTACAATCCATTTCAAGTTACTATTTGTGTAAGATGATAGTCAAGTATTTTTCCTACATAAATATACAATTGTTCCAACATCATCAGTTTAAAAGAGTTTTTTCCCATTAAGTTGTCTAGAATATTTCTAGTAGTCCAGAAATTTCCTCCTGTCTTTTCCAGTCAATCACTTACACTTCTACAGAAGCAGCCACTATTCTGACGTCTAAGTATGTATACTCTTTTGCATGTGGCTTCTAACATATATGTAACATTTTCAACTATAGCATTTCTTTCATCAGTAGCTTGTTGCTTCTTGTTTTGAAGTTGTTTTAGTATACTCTCTTTTCACAGTTTGCCTGTTCACCTGTTGATGGACATATGAAGCGTTCTATATTTTGTACTATTATGAATTAAGTTGCTATGAATATTCCTATGCATACATTTATTTCTCCTGAATATCTACCTAAAAGTGGAATAACTAAGACATGGAGTAGACATATTTTTAATTTTATTTGGATTGTCAAACTAATTCTCAAAGTGATTATACCACTTTATACTTTCACTAGCAATGTATGCATATTTCCAGGTTCTCCACATGTCAACACTGATGAATGTCAGTCTTTTTATTATTTTGACATGTGTGTATAGTATATCTCCTGTGATATTATTTTGCATTTCTTTGATAATTAATGATGTTGATCATTTTCTCATGTGATTGGTGGCCTTTTATCCATCTATTGTGTAGTATCTGTCCAAATGTTTCACCTCTTTTGGTTGGGTTCACTTTATGTTAGTATTGATTTGTAGAAATTCTTTGTTCAGAATACGAGTTTTTTTGTTATATATATATTGCGCATATTGCCAAAGTCTATGATTTGCCTTTCCATTTTTATAGTGGTGTGGTTTTTGATTAGCATGTGATTTTAATTTTGATAAAATCTTATTTGTGAATTTGCTTTTTTTGCGGTTAGTGCTTTTTTAAATAACTTTATAATAAATCTTTGCTTATTTTTGTCTATGAGCTATTTCAGATTAATATTTGTGTATGATAATGGTCAAGATTTTTTCTATGTGAATATGCATAGAATATTCTATGCATGTGAATATGCATAGAATAGATGATGTTCCAACATCATATTTTTTCCAACTGTGCTGCTGGATATCTGAGTTCTATCTCTGAGCTTTCTATTTTATTCCACGTTATACTTGTCTATCTTTGCACCACAATCGCACTGTATAAATTACTGTCAATCTTTAGGAAGTCTTAAAATCGTGTAGTCTAATTCTTGATTTTATTCTTCAAAATTATTTCAGTATTCTAGATCTTTTACATTTCCATATTGATTTAAAATCAGCTTATCATTTCCATAAGGAAGATTCCTGAGGTTTTAGTTGGGATTGTGTTGAACCTATACGTTAATATAGGGAGATTTGATATCTACAAATTTTGAGTCATTCAGTCCACTAACGTAGTATATTTCTCATTTTACTTAGGACTTCTTTAATTTTTCACAGCAATGTTTTAACCATTTTCAGCATGGAGATATTACATGTAATTCATTAATTAGATTTCTAGAATTTAATTTTTGAAATTATGAAAATGTCATTGTTTTAAATTATAAGTTGAAGAAATTCTATTCCTAACTTGCTAAGGGATTCACTTATTAAGCATTAGTGTAAAATTTTATGAAATGATTTTCAATATCTATTGAGGTGATCATACTTTTCCTTTATTATATTAATTTAGCACATTATATTCATTGCTTTTCAAATGCCAAATCAACTTCACACTCCTTGGATAATTCTGACTTGGTAATGGTTTACATATTGCTGAATTCAATTTGCTAAATCTTTCTAAAGAATATTTATGCCTGGTTAATGAAGTATATTAGTATTTAATTTAATTTAAATTTTTTCTCATGCTTTGATATCAGGGTTTTGCTGGTTTCATATAACTACAACAGTTATGTGTATGAATCTTGAGAAGCCAAACTGGAGAAAAAAATATCCAATCTTGTAAGTTACTATATAAAATATTTATGATTAATTTGAACACTTTATGTTTAACTACTTAAGCAGCCTTTGTCTACTAATTTTTTATGTTTCTATTTAAAGACATAATATGTTGATGTGTAAAACATAAAGTTTTATATCATAAAGTATTTAATTTTGAATTTTGACTTCTAACACAAGAAAATATAAATTAGACATGGTAGAACAAACTTTTATTCTTACCTCTTAAAATTTTATACACTAATGCCTATTCCCTAACTTTTGTTCCTTTACCCCAATTAGAAAAGAAAAAATATCACGGAAAATAGAGAAAACTGTTTCTTCAAAGAAACCATGAATAATACTATAAAGCTACCTTTTTTAAGACTGCAAAATCTTGAACAAGATGGGCAGCAATAAAAATACTGCCTGGCACTTGCCACTATAGTGCTGTCTGGAGTCAAATATAGATATTATGTATTTTTTGTTTTTGTGTTTAGAGATTGGGTCTCACTTTGCTACCACACCCAGCTAATTGTTAAATTTTTTGTAGTGACAGGATCTCATCATTTTGCCCAAGTTGGTCTTCAACTTCTGGGCTCAAATGATCCTCCTGTCTGGGGTTCCTGAAGTTCTGGGATTATAGTTGCAAGCTACCCTGCCCAACCAATATTCTGTATTCTAAACACTGTTTTTCTGAAAGGCTCGTCCAAGTGTCCATTAGTTATGTTGATGTGATTCCAGACCACAGGTGACAACAAATTTTCTTTGGAGTTCAAATTCAACCATAGATTTCAAGGATAGGTTAAGAAACAAAGCCAAAAAAACCAAAAAAACAAAAACAGCAACGACAACAACACAAGAGTATTCACAATATTAGAAACCACAACACAAACCAAAATGCGCATCAAAAGGATATTGCAGACTAGTCCGATGGCAGTATTCAATATTGGATACAATGGGACAAAATTCTAAGGGATAAAAGATACAGCTTGAAATATTTGTTCCCCGTTATATTTTTATTCACATATAATAGCTACATGTTCAAACATGCAAGATTGGAGATCACAGCAGTCCTAAACCCTGCTTATATAAAAAAAATCAAATCAATCTAGAAATAAATCTAAGTTTAAAATTGTTGGGGTCTGCGTGTTTCCTAAACAAAGGAATGAACACACAAGACAACATAGGACAAGACAAACATGGCGGCCTCCCCGAACGACATGCTCCGCTTTATTTTATACAGTCGTTTGTGGAATGTTACCAAGTCACAAGACACATTGTTGTTTTCTGACCTTTCCCTGACTTTCTGGATTTTCAAGATGTTTACACATAAACAAGCCCCCAGGGTCTGCTGTTTGCAGTTGGCTCCTTTGTCTTCCCCGTTTGTGGGGAAGGAACGCCCTGCTTCATTTGCAAGAGCAGGACTTATTGGCAATGTCTCGTTTGCAAGCACGTAGTCCTCTACAAAAATTCAAGAATGGAGGAAAAATTCAACATAAAAGTAAAGGTAATGGTCATTGAATCCTCTAAACTTTAAAATCAAGATCAAACAATAACCAGTATATTGATTATAACATTTTTGTCAATGTTAACATACAAATAAACATCAAATATGTGTTTATAATACATAAACACCAGATGTCATAGGGCAGTTTGGAGAGAATATTCTAGTTCCCTTATCATTCAGAGAGGGGAATCAGTAGAACCTGTCTAAATTTGAAACATAAAGTTAAAAAAAATTACTCCAACATCTTAAAGTACCTCTAATTTAATTTGTTAATTTCATATTACTTTTTTGGTAATTAATGTCAGGTGGTGAAGAAACATTTATCTGAGGTTCAATATTTCTAATTTCAATGCAATTTCCCTCCCCCCATTAGATGTAAATTCTAACTATGTCTAAATAAGTGTAGCATTACTGTGAGATACCATCTTTGTAAAAAGTATTTGTATTTTTTTTATTATTCATCATTATATACATGCCTACATACATACATATATCTGAAATAATATACATGCATATCTACATATATACCTGAAATAATATGCTTAAATGTTGACAATGATTACTTTTGAGTAGTAAATATGGAGTGATTTTGAAAATATTTTATATTTTTTGAATTATCTGATTTTTTATATAATGGCTGTATATTATTTGTGTAACTCTTTATACATGAAATCATCCTTTTAAAAAATTAATTACAGAAATTAAATGATATTTGATTTCATAAGACTGAAAATCATATAAATTATACAAACTAGTCAAAGATATTTAAAAATGTGTATTTACAGAAAAGGCAAAGGACAAAAACAAACAATTCACAAAAAATGAAACATTACTGGCTAATACATTTTAAGTAAATAGCGCAAATTCTCCAGTAATCAAAGAAATTCAAACTCGAATCAGCTGACGTGTGGTTTTTTCCTAACCTGCTAATAAAGGTTTATTGGGATAGGCCTTCTTACATCATAATGACAGAAGTATATAAATTGATACAATTTTTCTGAAATTCAATTTAAAAACATATGTCAATGTACATAATCTTTTGCAACTTTGGGAACTTGAGCCTGTAAAATACTCTAAAATATAACCAAAGATTTTGAAAATGAATATGTATTACACCACTCTTTCTATAAGTAAAAAAGAGGAAATAATTAAATGTTCAACGATAGGAAAAAGATTAAAATTTATAATACATAATAATTATTTACTGAGTTCTTATAACATGTTCAATTTTATCAAAAGATTTGCTTATACAATCTCATTTTATCCTTATAATGACACAGAGGAGCAGCGACCATTCACATTTTATACTTGAGAGTTTGACCATCAGAGACAATAAGAAATATAGTTGAGATTACTGAACTCATTGGTGGTAAGGCTGGATTCAATGTGGTTAAAAAATGAATATTCATCAATATTATGTACTTCCTTCCTCCATAGTGATATTGTGCACCCATTTTAAATGAAATATATTATAGAATTTTGAGAAGAGAGATACAAGGAAGAAAGTAAATATTACTCGCAAACCCACACAGAGATATCCAATGTTAGGGCATTTAATTTATTTCTGTCTTCATTCAAATGTAATACTTCTCTCTCATATAGATAGATGGATAAAACCAGGATCTAATATATAAATATTTTATATTGTCTATCAATTTACTTTCATATTTCAAATATTTCAAATTATTAAATATTATTTGAAAACTGTTTTTATGGAATACATTATAATCTATTCTGTTATTTCCTACTATGCAAACCTAGAGTTTTAGAACACCTTTATAAAAACAAGTAACACTGTAATAAACATCTTTGTACTAAAATGTATCTCCAAATTCCTTAGTATAGACATTGGAAGAGAAATTACTAGACCCAAGGGTACTTATGTTTTTAAAGCCTTTTCATATATATAACCAAACTTTAAAGAAAACAAATAGCATTTATACTTGGCCAGCAGTGTTTGCAATCAATTTCAATGATGACTCAACATAACACACATTTCATCTGAAATGGATGCACAATGTTATTGCAGAGGAAGGAAGTCCATAATATTGGGAAAAATGAAAAACTTTTAAAAAGAAGATAGTTTGTTAGGAAACTCTGGAACATACCCACAAAAATAACAAAAGATGTCATTTTACAGTAAAGGTGCCATTGTAATATGATGGGGAAATGACTGTCTGTTCAATAAATGGTTCTGTGACAATTGGATATCCACATGGAAAACAATTCATCCTGAGTCTTAACTTATATCCTGCACAAAACATCAATTCCAGTTGTATCATAGACCTAGATGAGAAAAATGAAAGAGTAAGGTAAAGCAATCTTGTCCAGTATAAATATAATACAAGCCCTATTGAGGTATAACTCACATACTATACATCCACTCATTTAAAGTATATAATTCAATGGGGTTTATTAGGTTGGTGCAAACATAATTGCGTTTTTTGCATTTACTTTTAAGGGCAAAAATTGAAATTATGTTTGCACTAACTTAATATTATATTCGCACAGTTGTGCAACTATCACCACAATCAATCTTAGAACATTTTCATCACCTCCCTAAAAAACCTGTATCATTAGCAGCCACTTCCCTTGGCCCACTCCCCCCACCGCCACCGCCAAATCCATCAGCTTTATGCACCACTAATCTACTTTCTGTCTCTATAGATTTGTCTATTACAGATATTTTATATACATAAAATCATTACAATGGGGTCTCTTGTGATTTTGTTTTCACTTAACATGTTTTCCAGGTTCATCCATGTTGTAACATGAAGAAATATACTGCCATTTTTTTTTATGGACAGATAATATTCCATTGTATGGATGCACCATATTTTGCATATCCATTAATCAGTTGATGCATATTTGGGTCGTTTCCAATTTTTACTACTGTAATTCATGCCACTATAAACATTCAGGTACAGTTTTTATAGACATATGTTTGCCTTTCTCTTAGGTATAACTAGCAGTGGAAATGCTGGGCCATATAGTAGTTCTATGCTTAATATGCGAGGAACTGCCAGGTTGTTTTCCAATGCAGCTGCATCATTTTGCATCTCTACCACTAATACATGAATGTTCTCATTTTTCCACATCCTAGCCAACATGTGTATTCTTTCTTTTTCATTCTAGCTATTCTAATGTGGGCAAAGTAGGATCAAATTTTTGTTTTGACTAAGTTTCCATGATGACTAATGCTGTAGTTTGAATATCTGTTTCTTCTTAAACTCATGTTAGAATTTAATTATTTTAACAATATTAAGCGGCACGACTTTTAAGAGGTTAGGCCATGAGGGCTCTAACCTCATGAACAGGTTAATACTGTCATAACAGACGTGGGTTTTTTATCATAGGAGTGGATTTCCTATAAAAGGATGAGGTTGGCTCCTTTTTGCCCATCCCTTCCTTTCCTCTTGCCACCCCCAACTCCTTCTCCCTCTCCCCTCTCTGTCTCTTTTCTCGCTCCTTCCCTTTTTGCCCTCTCTTTGTCCTTTCATCATGGGATTATGTAACGAGGAGGAACCCTTGCCAGATGTGTTCCCTTAGTCTTGGACTTCCCAGCCTCTAGAGTTGTTAGCCAGTAAGTTACTGTTTGATATGGTTTGGATGTTTATCCCCTCCAAATCTCATGTTGAAATGTAATCCCCGATGTTGGAAGTGGGGCCTGGTGGGAGGTGATTGGATCATGGAGACAGATCCCTCATGCATGGTTTAGCAGCATCCCCTTGGTGATCAGTGAGTTCCACTCAGTTAGTTCACAAGATCTGGTTTTAAAAAGTCTGGGACCTCTCCTTTCTCCTTCTCTCTTGCTCCCACTCTCATGTGATACACCAGCTTCCCCCTTTGCCTTCTGCCATGAGTGTAAGCTTCCTGAGACCCTCACCAGAAGTTCAGCAGATGTTGGGACTGTGCTTGTACAGTCTTCAGAACAGTGAGGCAATTAAACCTCTCCTTTTTTTTAATTGCCCAGCCTCAAGTATTTCTACATAGCAATGCAAAAAATAGCCTAACACATTGTTCTTGAAAAATCAGGTACTATGATACAGCAGCATAAAACTGACTAAGACAGCTGATAATGCTGAGCATCTTTCATGTGCTTATAGAGCACAGTACAATGGGTCATCATATCATGATATATTCATGAGTGGAATAGTAAGCAGCAATATAAAAGAACAGACAGCACATAAAGGCAGGAGTATAACTAGTGCTCACAGACACAATGTTTAGGAAAACAAGCCAGACGTAAAAACATATCTATTGTATTATTCCATATATATGAATCAAAAGAAAAAGTAAATAAATATATAGCAACAGCAGTCAGAATAATGGGTACCTTGTGGAGGTATTGAGTGTGAGGCAATATGAGGAAAGCTTTCATGCTACTGGAATATCCTTCATCTTGATCTGTGTGATGACTGCAGGAGGGTAAGCATAAGTACAATTTCATCAGGTGGTGCTCCTAAGATTTGTGCATCCTACTGCATTCACATTACACCTCAAAACAATTTTTAAAAAATTTAAAGTCATAATATGACGCAATAAAAGATTCCCCTAGGTCAAACAACCCAGGAGTGATAGGAATAAAAATTTAATGATGTAGAAGATAAGTCATTTTAGGGAAATAAAGATTTTTGGACTAGAGCCTGATACAGACTTTTCTAAGTTGTTTTATCTATCATTTTTTAGCCAATTTAGTTTGAATTTAAATTATCTTTATATTATAGCAGTTATGATAGCTAAATTGCTTCCATGATTTGAAATCTCCAGATATATTTAAGGGCAGGAAGAAAACAATTTCTATAATGAGAAAAAAAAAAAAAAAAAAAGAACCCTTTCTGCCTTGAGCTTAAAAAATAAGAAGGCATTTAGTGTAGCTTTTCCTTTAACTTTAGCGGGCCCGGCATGGGGGAACCCTCTTTTCATGTGATTTAATGATGCAGGAAGAGTATTCATGAGTGGTAAACCAATGTGCTGCATATAGGGTTCAGAAGAAAGAAGAAAGAGTAAAGGGATTGGTTTATGCCATTAAAGACCGAGAAACATTTATCCTATGAGAGCTGGTCTAGAAAAAGAAAAACATGATGGTGAAGAAATAAACTTAGATATGGCACAAAAGGAGCAACTAGTACTTATCATTATGAACAGTAGTCTATAAAGCATCCACTGGCTCTTATATATGACTGAAGAGAGAAGGAAAAAAAATAAAGTAGATCAGATTATTTACAGAGACTCAGAAGGTATCCATCCAGTTCCATGTTCCATGGGGCAATTATTAGGACAGATTCTCTAGAAGCAGAACCCGAAACAGGAATTCATTTGCAAGGGATTTCCTGAGGGAGTGCTCTCAGGTGAAATTGATGGGGGGCTGAGGGAGGCAGAGTAAGAAGTCAGGTACGAATATGGGTCAAGCATTGTTGACCCATACTCAGACCTAAAATTACTCAGTCTTGGGAAGGAGAATCCCATGGAGAGGGACAGAGAGACAAAAACTCTCCCTTTGACCAAACTCTAGTCAGGCTCTTCTGAATTCTTTTCTTAACCAGCCCTTGACTTTTGGTTTTCTAGGTTTGCTTCTGCATTGTTCAATTTTAGCAAGAATCCTGCTAAGTCAGTTGAGCCAGAATTCCTCATCTTTCATATCTTATCACTCTCAATATGCGATCAGGTTTCTCATTCTCCCCCATCTTCCAGGTAATATCTAATCACCCTGGCCAGTCTTTAACAAGAATCTTGTCAGGTTGTTTAACAGAATCTTCTCCAGCTCTGATTTTTTTCTTCTCTTAGTAATTTTTCATTCACTGACCACCCCCCCGCCCCGCTCCTATAAATTCCTATTCTCCCTTGTCGTATTCACAGTTGAACCCCATCTCTCTCTGTCACTGCAAAACCCAATTGCAGTGGTCCATACCATGATGATCCTAATTTAAGAATGTCTTACTGTTCTCTGCAAGGGTCATGGATAACTTTTTAAACACGAGACAAGGATGTAAATATTCAGGAGAACAGGCAGCAGTGAGCTGTTAGCAGCCTATGTGCTCAGCAACTGGGGAATGAGGGAACTAGCCAGATAAAGGGAATGCACAAGGAGTGCCAATAGCATTTTGTGTCCCCAGAAAAGGGAAGCTGGAGACTTATCCTTATTCTTGCTTGCTTATCTACCAGGTTGTACCACTTAAACTTCAGCCTTTTGCAAATTACACTCATATCATTTTGGTGTGTGTGTGTGTGTGTGTGTGTGTGTGTGTGTGTATATATATATAATCATCTAATCTATACTTTTCTTTAAATGGATTCAGTCTTTTCTTGAATGTATTACACTTTTGATAATCAATAATGTCTGTGAAACTATATGTTTGATTGCTGCATTTTTAGTACATCATTAAAAACATGTACAATTATGAATATTTAAACACAATGTACGGATGTGATCTAAATGCCTCTCTTAAATCACTAATGGTGCAATTGCCATCATTTGTGGAACAATGGTTTAAGGGATGCCACAGGGTATACATGATCTCAAAATGTGCCCCTCATTGTAGAAAACTTCTTATGGTGTCTGAAGTTACCACCCTGAAAACCAATCTTTGCATTGAGGTATTGCCTTTAAAAGATCCTAAATTGAAAAGTCTAAATATATCAACAGAAAGGGATAAACATTAGCAGGTATCATCACAGTCAATCTTACCCCTTGTACATAGCAGGGCTCTCAGGGAATGAAATACTGGAGAGGTGAATTTTAATATTTGAAGCAAAGAGATCACAGATCCTGCCCAGAATGGCATGCTGGAGTAAGATCCAATAGAGTTAGAAAAGAGAATGAGAATAATAGAACAATAGATGTTGAGAAGTGATCATGATGTCAAAGACTCCAAATTTGGCCTGGCTAACACTTCAAACTTCAGCAATCAATACTAATTGGCATTAGTGAAAAGTTAAACATGTAGATTAATGAAAAGGAATAGAAAGCATACATGTACAGTCAATTAGTTCATAACAATATTGCTAAGGGGATAGAGTAGGCAAAGGAAAATCTCTGCAATGAATGGTGCTGGATCAGCTGGAAATTCATTTGAAGTGGGAAAAAATGATCTTGATAATTACTTGATACTATATACAAAAACATCAACATTATTCATTATCATAAGTGTAAAGCATAAAACTATAAAACTTCTAAAATAAAACAGGAAAAATATTTGTGACCATTGGGTAAGCTTAATTGCTTGTATCATAAAAAGGATGAACCATAAGAAAAAAGCTGGGTAAATTGGACTGCATTTTTTTAAAAACAAAGCTCTTTAAAAGATATTATGAAAACAAAAGGCAAGCCACAGAATGAGAATGTATCTGGGATGTACAAAACAACTCTTATAAATCAATAAGAAGGCACCCAACCTAAGACAATATGGGCAAACATTTGAATAGAGGCTTCACTGAAGAAGATATGCAAATGACAAGTACGCACATAAAGAGATGCTCAATATCTTTAGTCATCAGGGAAATGCAAACTAAAGCCACAAAGAGACACCAATACATAACTGCTAGGCAAAGAGGAACCAGAGTATTCTGATTTAACTTTTGGAGGGTTTCTTTCTTTATTCAATAGCAGGTCTTTTCAATTTTCAAGGGCAAATGCAAGCAGGGACCATTAACAAGCCAACTCATAGGGGAGGGGAGCATACATGATTTCATTACGCCAATTTAAAAAATGATAATTCTAAAGATGCTATTTTTCATCTCTTTCATAATGAACTTGGAAGGCTCGGGATGCTGTTTTGTGTGTCATTTCAGGCTGGGATAATGGGCTCCCCTGGGCCTTGCCTCAGTCATGCTGCCTCACTCTCCAGGAGGGAAACAAATGACACCAACTCACATTTCTGGCTTTGTCACATCCATGCCTGATGATGCTTTTATGTAGGTGATTCTGGAAATGGTGAGATCGAAGTTCAGCTGCTCTAATAATTGTCTCAGAGAAGTAGGATATTTAGATGCTGGATTGTGAACCTGAGAGGAGAAAGAGGATGAAGGGTATTACTAAATAAATGTCCTGCTTCTGCTGATGGGATAGATACATCATCGTCCCAGCTGTCACCTGTCACCACTAAATGAGAGTGTGTTTGTCATGCTTCACTTAGCAGGCTTTCAGGACTGGGTGAGCTTGAGCCTGGCTGGGATTACAGACTGTTTAAAGTCTCTAAAGCGGAGTTCATCATAAATCCCACCACAAAGCCAGGCCAGGAATGAAGGGAGCCAGGTTATTTCAAGGCTTTGTGAAGGGGATAAAGGTAGGATCAATACTGCAGAAAGGGGCTGGAGAAAGGAAAGAAGAAAGGCAGACATTTTCTGGAGATTCAACTGCATGGATTTTTCTGTTTTTGTGTGAGCCTCGCTAGCTGCAGGCAAATCACTATCATCATCACCCATAATCATCATCAAGAAAAACCACAAAAGGTAATGGAAACTGAGTAAGCATCCAAGAAATCGAGAAGAGTTTTCAAGGAAAGCTGGGGCAGGAAATAAAAGAGTCCATTTTGAGTCTAGGCATTGTTACAGCCCTTCTAGTCTAGCGGTAGATACCTGTGGTCGCTAGAGAGAAGTTGTGGCATGGGAGAAGTGTGATTCTTCCTTGCCCTCAATTAGAATGTTCTGCGTTTGAATGTATAGGTAGCTATCACAAAAGCAAGCAGCTTATCTGATCTTGAAAACCTTTCTGAGCAGGCTGAGTTAGGAGAAACCCTCATGTCAAACTTATCTTCTCTCACCTTTCTTGAGAAATGAATGTCAACACCAACAACAGTGTACACTCAAAAAGTGGAGAGAAATCCTCAAGGTGCCCGCTAGAGAGTGTAGGTAGATTCCAGGTCCCATGTATTGAAGCAAGAGGGCAGGCAGATATGAACAGGTATAAACTATACAGTGTGGCAGAAACTGGAGCATAGGTAGGCACAGGGAACTGTCCAAATTACACCTGCAGGAACGGTGAGACAGAGTAGAGAGAGGTGTGTGTGAAGGATGGATGGGGCATAAAATCACGGGAGAGGAGGATGGGACATGAGCCTGAGAGTGTCCACAGGTCAGATCTTGAAAGAGCTTCACATCCATGCTCAGGAGATTAGACTTTATGCCGGAAATAATGGGGAGACATGGGGGAGTCTTAAGCCATAGAAAGGTTTTAAGATTATTATAAGCAGAGGATTGATTATATTTACAGTACGGAGAATGGATTGGAAGGAAGCAAAGATAAATATAGAGAGACTAGTAAAGGCGGGTACACTGATCCAGATTAGAAATGACAATGAACAGACCCGCTGAAGAGGCAAATAGATAAAGAAAAAACGTAGATCGATTCAAGGAGGCAAGCAAGGTATGGATTTGCAGTTAGTTGATTGGTTACTGTGTTGCCCTATTTTGCTATTTGCTGTTCACATTCATGGGAAATCCAATACTTCTTACTAAGGTCTCCATTCACCAATATGTCCAAGAAACCTTAGCATCCTCATGCTTCTCTCCTTGAAGCTGGAGGACTTGGTAACATGGCAGAAAGTTGGGTCATCTGAGCTGGGAGGATCTATTATGCCACTGCTGCTACCTCTAAGTACTAGACACCTCGGCATTATAGATTAAAACTAGTCAAGAATCCTAGTTAAGAAAAATTGTCCTGTCTCCCTGGCTGCAGCTACTGTCACCTTTATGTGATCCGCTATTGTGTCCAAAGCAATGTGAGCTTTCATTCTGTTCTCTCAGCCATTAGTATGAAGCACTGCTGAAGCTACAGTGACTTTTTTTTTTTTTTTTTTAATATTTTACCAGCACCAGTGGGCAATTTTCTCAGCTAAAAAAGCAAAAGGGCCTGAAAAAAAATTGACCTGGGTTCACAACATCAAATCTATTTCGATTCAATCACATCTTTTCCTCAGATTGTATGAATGTTCCACAAACTATGATGGAACAGTTTCCACTCTGCCATCTCATGAAGCCAGAGCAACCACGAGGTGATGATTTGTGTGCACGTGGTACTTATTAAGAAAGTATGGGGAAAAGAAAACTCTAAGATTAGAGTGGGGAAGCAGAAGAAGCCGAGCAAGGATGTTGTTTCAGGCAAAACCCCATCTCAGCCTGATGCTACAGGGAACTCTGGAGTAGAAGTTATACCCCATAGTTTACCCAGACTCAAGGTTAAGGAGCTGGGCTTTTAGCACTTGTGTACTCACTGGCCAAGGGCCACGCCAGGGGATGTACCCAGACATTTCCAGATTTCTGCTAGTAATGTGGGCAGACAGGCTTCAGTAGTCCAAGGACAGTGCTGAAATGAAGGTCACAGGTATGCACCATAGGGCTAGAACCCACAGAGACTGAGGAACAGGCACATAGAGAGAGTGGGAGGGACCAGAGCAATAAAAGGAGGTGCGCCATACCTGATCTTAAGCACAAAATGGCCCACCCCACAGTCTTCTAGTCTCATAATGCTTTTATTATAGGTTCCTTATTGCCTTCATTGGCACTGGAAATTCTGTCATATTTATTTATTTATTTTTACCCAATCACATTCTGAAGTTTTAAACTTGAGGGAAGAAGGTGATGGACTTTTGATTCATCAAATCCCGAAAACCCTGAACTCCTTATGCAAATAACTCTGAATTCCTTTTGCCTATAACTCTCAATCTTTACATTTCAGTAGTGTCTTTCTCATATACATCGAACATTGAAGTTCCCATCTCATCAGAACTCCAGTTACCGTTGCATTTAGAGAAAGAAAAAAGTGCAGAATGACACTCATCTTATGGGTCCCAGAGCACTGGTTTCTCTTTGCTCACAGCAACCAAGGAGCAGACTCATAGGTCTGAGCTTCTTGTAGGCACTTTCCCTGGTTTATACAGGAAAGAAACCAATGCATTGGGCAAAACTCCTGGACTTCCTGCAGAACATGAAAAAGTTATTAGAGAATCACAGAAAGAACCTTGGACCCAGGCTCCTTTTCTGAAACTGAGGATGTAAAGGAAAGCAGGGTAGTATATCTGTTGCCCTAAGGTACACGGTTCCTACAGTTACAGAGTAATTAGACCTGGAACATGAGGTCATCTGATTATTACCCTCTAGTTACAAAGAAAGACACTACTTTCCATAAAATCTTTGAGATTTTAAAATTGATTTCCGTTTGTCTCACAAATATTGTCCAAATATACTGAGCTACTCTATGCTGTTTGTAGTTAGTTGTCAATCAATCTATGAATGTTTACTATTCTCATAAGCCATAAAGTAATTCATGTAATTATTCTTTCAAGAAAACTTGAGGCAAAATACCAGCACATATACCAATGAGTACAACGACAACAAAATCACATCTTTCTGGCTGTAGAATGTCAGCATGTCCAACACCCCAGCTCAGGGACCAGAATCCACTCCCAGCTTCTATTCTCAGTATTCCCACTTCCAAGACTGCTTAGCTCTGTGGTCCTTGGACAAGTTATTTAATCTTTCTAACAATTTTCTCCTCTGTACAA
The DNA here is from genome assembly GCF_001698545.2 of Rhinopithecus bieti. NCBI lineage: Eukaryota > Metazoa > Chordata > Mammalia > Primates > Cercopithecidae > Rhinopithecus > Rhinopithecus bieti. The sequence goes on from NW_016803211.1 coordinate 2,124,739, forward strand.
TAAAGATAACATTAGGATTTTCCTTACAGGTTTGCTCATGGGTAAAAGTTCATAATGGATTTAAAGTCTTCAGCACAATTATCTGGAATACAAGTATTCTAATAATGGTAGTTATTATCATTAACTTTTCCACATATTTTCCATTGTTAATTCATAATTCACACACCTAAAATTCATCATTTTAAAATGTACTATTCATTGATTTTTAGCGTTTTCACAAAACTGTGCCACTATCAACCCTATCTAATTCCAGAACATCATCACCCACAAAAGAACCCTCAAGCTCTTTGTTAGTCACTCTCCATTCTCCCCTCCCCAGCCCTGACAACTATTTGCTTTCCGCTCCTGCTAGATTTTTTTATATAAAGGAAATTATACAACACATGGCCTTTTGTGTCTGACTTATTTTAGGTATCATTATGTCCTTAAGTGTCATCCATGTAGGAGCATGTCACCACTTCATTCTGTTTTATGGCCAAAAATTATTCAGTTACATGGATATACTAGATTTTGTTTATTCACTCATCAATTGATGGGCATTTAGGTTATTTCTACTTTTTGGCTATTATGAATAATGTACTAATGAACATTTCTGTACAAGTCTTTGTATGAATATATATTTTCCGTTTTCTTGAGTAGATGCCTTGGAGTGGAATTGTTGGTCATATGGTAATTCCACACTTAACAGTTTGAGACACTGCTTAACTGTCTAAAACATCAGCACCATTTAACATTTTCACCAGCAATGTACAAGGGTTCCCATTTCTCCATATCCTCTTCGACACTTATGATTATCTGTTCTTTCAATTATAGCCATTCTAGGGGATGTAAAGTGGTATCAAATTATGATCTTAATTTGCATTTTCCTAATGATTAATGACGTTAAGCATCTTTTCTGTCTTCGTTGTTGATTTTATACCTTCTTTAGAAAATGTCTGTTCAGAACCTTTGCCCTTTTAATTAGGTTTGCTTGTCTTTTGTTGTAGAGTTATAAGAATTTCACACAATTTTATTGGGTTTTTTTTTTAAATGAGCCAGTTGTCATTCCAGAAGCTGCAGACATAAAGATGAAAGTGTGAGTAAATCCCTGTTGCATTAACTTCCATACTAGTGAAGGTGCAGATAACAACAACAAAAAAAGCAAACAAGTAAATGAACAAGAAAAATGTCTGAGAACAATAAATGCAATAAGGGAAAATCTGAGGGATATATCAGTTACATGCAGTGAGAACAACACAAGATATGGTAATCAGAAGAGAATATACTTTAACTTCAGATCTATAGCAATAAAAAGAAACAGCCACAATAAGCTAAGCTTTCTATTGAAAATATGTACCAGGATTTCAGCAGCATAAGAAAAAAGGGAATTTGTATTTTAAAATAAAATGTAACCACTGTCAAAAGAGCCCCTTTTAGCTTAGTAATGTCACTGATGGAGTTTTTGGCCAACTTGGTCCTGAAATCTGCAATTACAGGAAAATATGTAATCTTCAACAAAAATTTCTTTCACAAGTTATTCAGGTAGGCAAATTTTGTCTTGATGTATTTTTGAAAAAAATATTGGACCTCTTGAATTCAAGGTTTATACAGTGTTATATTTTAGCAGTCTACCGAGTTAGTACATGTTTACTAAGTACATACAATTCAAGCCTTGTCCTCACCAGTAATGAGGCCAAAGAACAAGGCATAATGTTAAATCATCCTCTTCATTAAGACAACAAATGGCAAGGAAAAAATTAGGCATTCAACAATGTCAGAGATAAGTTTTATGCTCCTAATATTGAACTTTCTTTGAAATCACTTTCCAAAGCAAATCCATAAAATATGAGGTGACCGTGTTTCCTATTTGCAAACAATGCATAAAACATAAAGTAACAGGCACAATATTCACATTTTAAAAATGCAATTTGGAAAGTAGTGCTCCCTTGCTTGTTTTGAAACCAGCTGCCAGAGGATATGAATAACAAGATCAGAAAAATCCAATAAATGCTAAATGTGCTTGTGGGTAATTTTCCCTTCTTTTGGGTGCAGTTCTACTTAGATGAAGGACAGATACCTGAAACCAATGCTTACATTTCACTGGAATATAAGCCAAAAAATGGTCCTCAGTTCACAAATTCAATATAATGAAATGTGAACTATTCAACCAAACATTCAGCAACACCTTATTATGAAGGCCAGTGCTTCTGCTAAATTAAGAGCAGAAATTCAAAACTAGAAGTTAACACAAATGTCTTAGGAATAACTAAAATATGAAAAGTACCATCCATTATTAGGATCCATTAAACACTGAATTCTTAAACTACTATTTATTGGATACTTACCTTGTACCATATACCATCTGTAGGTGCTGGGGCACAAAAATTAGCAAGAACTGATACCCTTCTCTTAGCAAGTTTACATTCTAGCAGAAGATTCAGATAATGAACAAATAGATAAACATGAAACTGAGGAATGTAATAAATGATACATTTATTACACTCATTCATTATGCATAATGATAGGAGGGATTGTGTGGGGGCAACATTAAATAGGGTGATTAGAAAATATCTGCATGAGATTGTAGAAATATGACTTGAGATTTGAAAGACTATGCTTGAAACAGATCTTTTATGTTGTGTTTTTTTATATTCTACATGTGTTGTTTAACATTCTTTGTGGTGATTAAAGAATAAAGTCCAGCTTGTGTTGTTTTTCCCTATTTTTCTATCACTATCATTAGTATTATGCCTACCGAAAAAGGCTTTGGTATTTGTGGGGAAGATGGCAGAGAGGAGGCAGGAATTGCTTGCAGCTCCCACTTGGACAGACAAAGCCATGTGTGGAACATCACATTGTGAATTTTTGCTCCAAAAACTACCACAGGAACATACCAGGAAAGCTGAGAGAATCCACAGACCCTTTGAAGGAACTGGATGGCCACTGCAGTTTCCCTGAGATGCTGAAAAACTGTGAGTCTGTTTGCTTTCTCAGTGGAGAGGCTGGTGTTCTGGAGCAATTTCTCAGCCCTGGTCACTAGCTGCCTGGAAGTAGACTGGGTGCTGTTGCAGGGGACCAGTGGAAGTGAGACTGGCTTTTAGGATTCCAGGTCGTGTGGGAGAAGGTGAGGCCTGTGACTGCTGGCTTTTCCCCACTTCCCTTGCAACCTGTATGACTCCGCAGATACAACCATAATCCCCTGGGAACATAACTCCATTGGCCTAAGAACAACACTCCCATCTGCCACAGCAGCTGCAGCAACCCTGCCCAAGAAGCTGAGCTCAGACATGCCTATCCCTGCCCCAACCTGGTGGTATTTCTGCACCTGCCCTGGTTGCCAAAGACAAAGGATATAATCTCCTGGAAACTCTATGACCCTGTCCACCACCTGAGAAACCTGAATACTTAACCAGGGGACCCTAGGGAAAGTTTACTTCCTCCCTATAGTATGGCAGCTGATGCACTCTTAAAAGCGCCACCTCCTGGCTGGAGGCCAACTACATAAAACCAGTGCACTAAACAAAAACACAACCAGAGACTCTCACAGAGTCCACTTCACTCCCCTGCTGTCTCCACCAAAGCAGGTGCTGGTATCCATGGCTGAAATACCTGAAGACAGATCACATCATAGGACTCTGCAGACACTCCCCAGTACTAGCCTGGAGTCCGGTAGCTCTGCAGGTGACTAAATCCAGAAAAGCAAAAACAATCACTGCAGTTTGGTTCTTAGGAAGCCCCATCTCTAGGGGAAGCGGTAAAGCACCACATCAAGGGAGCACCCTATGGGACAAAAGAATCTCAACAGCAGCGCTTGAGTCCCAGATCTTCCCTCTGACATAGTCTACCAAAATGAGAATGAACCAGAAAAACAATTCTGTTAATATAACAAAACAAGGTTTTTCTTATACTGCCAAAAGATCACAGCAAATCAATAGCAATGGATCCAAACCAAGATGAATTCTCTAAATTGACAGAAAAAGAATTCAGGTTGATTATTAAGCTAATCAAGGAGACACCAGAGAAAGGTGAAGTTCAACTTAAAGAAATCAAAAACATGATACAGGATATGAAAGAAAAAATATTCAGTGAAATAGATAGCATAAATAAAAGGCAATCACAACTTCTGGAAATAAAAAACACACTTAGAAAAATGCAAAATGATGCACTGGTATGTCTCAGCAATACAATCAAACAAGAAGAAGAAAGAACTTCAGAGCTCAAGAACAAGGTTTTGAATTAACCCAATGCATCAAAGGCAAAGAAAAATAATTGTAAAAAAATTAACAAAGCCACCAGAAGTGTGGGACTAGATTAAGCCTCCAATCCTGAGAATAATTGCTGTTCCCAAGGAAAAAGAGAACTCTAAAAATGTGGAAAACATAATTGAAGGAATAATCAAGGGAAATTTCCCTGGCCTTGCCAGAAACCTAGACATTTGAATACAAGAAGCTTAAAGAACACCTGGGAAATTCATCACAAGAAGATTATAATGTAGGAACACAGTCATCAGGATAGATAAGTCGAGATGAAGGAAAGAATCTTAATAGCCATAAGGCAAAAGCATCAGGTAGCCTATTAAAAAAAACCTATCAGATAAATAGTAGATTTCTCAGCAGAAGCTCTACAAGCTAGAATGGATTGGAGTCTTATTTTTAGCATCCTTAAACAAAACAGTTATCAGCCAAGAATTTTGTATCTAGCAAAACTAAGCTTCACAGATGAAGGAGAGATACAGTCTTTTCCAGGCAAGCAAATCCTGAGAGAATTTGCTACTACCAAACCAACCTTACAAGAACTACTAAAATGCGCTCTAAATCTTGAAACAAATCTGCAAAATACAGCAAAATACAACCTTCTTAAAGCATAAATTCCATAGGACCTATATAACAATAACACAATAAGAAAACCCCAAGGTATTCAGAGAATAAATAGCATGATGAATAGAACAGGACCTCACATCTCAATATTAACATAGAATGTACATGGCCTACATGCTTCATTTAAAATATACAGAATGACAGAATGGATAAGAAGTCACCAACCAAGTTTCTGCTGTCTTCAAGAGACTTACCTAATACACAAAGACTTACATAAACTTAAGGTAAAGGGGTGGAAAAAGACATTCCATGCAAATGGACACCAAAAGTGAGCAGGAGTAACTATTCTGATATCAGACAGACTTTAAAGCAACAGCTTTAAAAAAAAAGACAAAGAAGGACATTATACAATGATAAAAGAAGTAGTCCAACAGGAAAATATCACAATCCTAAATATATATGCACCTAACACTGGAGTTCCCAAATGTATAAAACAATTACTACTGGACTTAAGAATGAGATGGGCACCAACACAATAATAGTGGGGGACTGTAATACTCCAGTGACAGAACTAGACAGGTCTTCAAGACAGAAAGTCAACAAAAAAACTGTGGACTTAAACCGTACCCTACAACAAATGGACTTAACAGATATTAACAAAACATTCTACCCAACAACTGCAAAATATACATTCTATTCATCAACCCATGGAATATTCAGATATTAACAAAACTTTCTACCCAACAACTGCAGAATATACATTCTATTCATCAGCTCATGGAATATTCTCCAAGATAGACCATATGATAGGCCACAAAACAAGTCTCAGTAAGTTTAAGATAATTGAAATTATATCAAGTAGTCTCTGAGACCAGCGTGGAATAAAATTGGAAATCAACTCTGAAACAAGCATTCAAAACCCTGCGAATACATAGAAGTTAAATATCCTGCCCCTGAATGCTCCTTAGGTCAACAAAGAAATCAAGATGGAAATTGAAAAATTATTTAAACAGAATGATAATAGTGACACAACCTATCAAAACTTATGGGATACAGAAAGATGATGCAAGGAGGAAAGTTCATAGCCTTAAATGCTTATGTTAAGAAGTCTGAAAGGGCACAAATAGACAATCTAAGGTCACACCTCACAGAATGTGAGAAAAATGAACAAGAACAATCCAAACCCAAACTCAGTGGAAGAAATAAAATAATGAAAATTAGAGCAGAACTAAATGAAATTGAAACAAAAAAAGTACAAAAGATAAATGAAACAAAAAGCTGGTTCTTTGAAAAGATAAATAAAGTTGATAGACCATTAGTGAGATTAACCAAGAAGAGAGAAGATCCAAATAAGCTCAATTAGAAATGAAATGGGAGATATTGCTACTGGTACCACAGAAATACAAAAGATCATTCAAGGCTACTATGAACACCTTTATGCACAAAAACTAGAAAAGCTAGAGGAGATGGACAAATACCTGGAAATATACAAACCACCTAGATTAAACCAGGAAGATACAGAAATTCAGAACAGATCAATAACAACCAGCGAGATTGAAATGGTAATAAAAAAAAAAATTGTCAACAGAAAAAAGTTCAGAACCAGATGGATTCACAGCTGAATTCTATCAGACATTCAAAGAGTTGGTACCCATCCTATTAATACTATTTCACAGGATAGAAAAAGAAGAAATCCTCCCTAAATCATTCTATGAAGCCAGCATCATCCTAATACCAAAACCCGGGAAGGACATAACAACAACAAAACGGAAACTACAGACCAATATCCCTGATGAACACAGTTGCAAAAATCATCAACAAAATACTAGCTAACTGAATCCAACAGTGTATCAAAAGCAATCCACCCTGATCAAGTGGGTTTCACACTAGGGATGCAGGGATGGTTAAACAACCACAAGTCAATAAATATGAACACCACATAAACAGAATTTCAAGATCAGCGTAGAAGAGACATTCCTTGATGTAATAAAAGCCATCTATGACAAACCCACAGCCAACATAATACTCAAAGGGGAAAAGTGGAAAGCACTTACCCTGAAAACTGGAACAAGACAAGGATGCTGATTCTCACCACTTCTATTCAACATAGTACTGGAAGTCCTAGCCAGAGCCATCAGACAAGAGAAGGAAACAAAGGGCATCAAAATCAGTAAAGAGGAAGTCAAACTGTTGCTGTTTGCTGATGATATAGTTGTACACCTAGAAAACCCTAAACACTCCCACCAAAAGCTCCTAGAACTGGTAAATGAACTCAGCAGCGTTTCAGGATACAAAATTAATGTACACAAATCAGTAGCTCTCCTATACACCAACAGAGGCCAAGCTGAGAATCAAATCAAGAACTCAACCCCTTTTACAATAGCTGAAAAAAAACAAAAAAACAAAACAAAACAAAACAAAAAAAAACAAAACTGGGAATATACCTAACCAAGAAGATGAAAGGTCTTTATAAGGAAAGCTACAAAACACTGCTGAAAGAAATTATAGATGACACAAAGAAGTGGAAATACATCCCATGCTCATGGATGGTTAGAATCAATATTGTGAAAATGACAATACTTCCTAAAGCAATTTACAAATTCAATGCAGTTCCCATCCAAATACCACCATCATTCTTCACAAAACCAGAAATGAATTCCTACAATTCATATGGCACCAAAAAAAAAAAAAAGCCTACGTAGCTGAAGTAAGACTAAGCAAAAGAAACAAATCTGGAGGCATCACATTATCTGACTTCAAACTATACTATAAAATCATAGTCACCAAAACAGCATGATACTGGTTAAAAAAATAGGCACATAGACCAACGGCACAGAATAGAGACCCTGGAAATAAACCCAAATGTTTACAGCCAGCTGATCTTAGACAAAGTAAACAAAAACATAAAGTGGGGAAAGGACACCATATTCAACAAATGGTGCTGGGATAATTGGCTAGTCACATGTAGAAAAATAACACTGGATCCTCATCTCTCATCTTATACAAAAATCAACTGAAGATGGATCAAAGTCTTAAATCTAAGACTTGAAAACATAAATATTCTAGAAGATAACATTGGAAAAACCCTTCTTGACATTGGCTTAGGCAAAGACATCGTGACCAAGAACACAAAGGCAAATGCAACAAAAACAAAGATAAATAGATGGGACTTCATTAAATTAAAATGCTTCTGCACAACAAAAGAAATTACCAGAAGAGTTAACAGACACCCCACAGAGTAGGAGAAAATCTTCACAATTTACACATTTGACAAAGGACTGATGTCCAAAATCTACAAAGAACTCAAACAAATCATCAAGGAAAAAACGAACAATCCCATTAAAAAGTGGCTAAGGATATGAATAGACAGTCTCAAAAGCAGATGTACAAATGGCCGACAAGCATATGGAAAAATGCTCAGTATCACTAACTATCAGGGAAATGCAAATCAAAACCACCTCACTCATGCAAGAATGGCCATAATAAAAAAATAATAGATGTTGGATGTGGTGAAAAGGGAACACTTTCACCCTGTTGGTGGGAATGTAAGCAAGTACAGTGAGTATGGAAAACAGTGTGGAGATTCCTTAGATAACCAAAAGTAAATCTACCATTTGATCCAGCAATCAGATAAGGTATCCACCTAGAGGAAAAGACATCATTATACAAAAAAGATACTTACACATGCATGTTTATAGCAGCACAATTTGCAATTGCCAAAATATGGAATCCACTCAAATGCCCATCAGTCAATGAGTGGATAAAGAAAATGTGATATATATAGATATATAGATAGATATATAGATATTTATAGATATATATTATATATGCGATATGTATATATGTATACACCATAAAATACCATTCAGACATAAAAAAGAAATGAAATAATGGCATTTTCAGCAACCTGAATGGAACTGGAGGCTATTATTCTAAGTGAAGTAATTCAGGAACAAAAAACCAAACATCATATGTTCTCACTCATAAGTGGGAGCTAAGCTACGAGGATGCAAAGGCACAAGAATGATACAATGGACTTCGGGGACTTGGAGGAAAATGTGGGAGGGTTTGAGGAATAAAAGACTACCCATCAGGTACAGTGTACACTGCCTGGGTGATGAGTGCACCAAAATCTCAGAAATCACCACTAAGGAATTTATTTATGTAACCAAACACCACCTGTTCCCCCAAAACCTATTGAAATAAGAGTAAAAAAAATTTTAAAGAAGGCTTTGAAACAATTACTATTCTTGGAGAACATTAGCATATTGAAACAATTTCTGTATTTGATTATGTTTAATATTTTACAAAAAAGTACTGTGTTGTGAGAAATGTCTGTTCATATCTTTTGCCCACTTTTGATGGGGTTACTTGTT
>NW_016803211.1:2135352-2187013 GCF_001698545.2 Rhinopithecus bieti
AGCACTATTCACAATAGCAAAGACTTGGAATCAACCCAAATGTCCATCTGTGACAGACTGGATTAAGAAAATGTGGCACATATACACCATGGAATACTATGCAGCCATAAAACAGGATGAGTTTGCATCCTTTGTAGGGACATGGATGCAGCTGGAAACCATCATTCTTAGCAAACTATCACAAGAACAGAAAACCAAACACCGCATGTTCTCACTCATAGGTGGGAACTGAACAATGAGATCACTTGGACTCGGGAAGGGGAACATCACGCATCGGGGCCTATCATGGGGAGGGGGGAGGGGGGAGGGATGGCACTGGGAGTTATACCTGATATTAATGATGAATTGGTGGGTGCTGATGAGTTGATGGGTGCAGCACACCAACATGGCGCAAGTATACATATGTAACAAACCTGCACGTTATGCACATGTACCCTAGAACTTAAAGTATAATAAAAAAAAGAAAAAACCCTGGAAAAAAAAAAAGTACTGTATTGTAACCAATATTGTCTTGTTCTGATGTTTAAAGAATTTGTTTGCTTACATTCTGTGTCAGTCAGTTAATGCCACAAAAGTGCTGCATAATAAACCATCCTAAATCTCAGTATTTAAAACAATCATTTATTCTAATTCATATAACTGTGGGTAGACTGATCAACGGATGGTTCAAATGGGCTTGGCTCAAAGCTATGTAGTAGATACAGGTCTACCCCATATTTCTCACCCTTCTTAAACCAGTGTCTTCTTGAGGCAGGTTTTTTTCATGTAGAAATGTAGAATCATAAGGGATCAATTTCTAACATGATGTACGTGTCAAGCCTTTGCTTGTGTCCCTCATACTAACATCCTATGGTGGAAAGCAAGTCTCGTGGCCAAGCCCAACAGAATAAATAACTCCTCCTTTGTAGGGAAAAGGAGGAAATAAATATTTGCCAAACAATAAACTAATCTACCACACCTTCTAGTTACCAACTAAAATATGGCACATCTAGTATATTCCAGACATTGTATTTTGTACTGTACGGCGTGAAAAAATAAAATGGAGGCACATTTTACGGGCAAAGACATGAAGAAACTCATTTTGTTCTGCTTAGTGGCATCAATAACTCAAAGCAGCGTGTAAGCAGTACATTTTCAAAGAATCACGTTAAAGGTTTCAGACATTCAGGAAAGGAGGAAATTGCAGGTGCATTCCTCATCGTACATTGTATTTCGAATACAAATCTTCTTATGTTGAAAAATTATATGCCTTCTATTACTCATGTCTACAAATAAAAATCGTCTCCCCACAAACTCACACATCTATGACACATTCTATTGAATGTTGAGTTAAGCATGTATTATAATTTTCTGTGTTTATAAAAGATGCTTTCAGTGCCCAATGCATATCCCCTTGGCATTCACCTTCCTGTAATTATCAGGTTGGTGCATTACTTTCAGTGGCAAAAACTGCAATTACTTTTGCCCCAACATAACACCAGTGACTTCTTACTACAAGAACCTGCAGTCCTCTGCTGAAGGTTGGCCTGTGCATGTGACTGGCCAGAAGAGCCACGGAGTTAAAAACCCCAGAAAGTGCCCTCAACCAGTGATAGAACAATACCTTCATTTCTCACCTTTTGGTTTATTTAAAGTTCCCCAGCATGATGGAGTTCTAGTCACCTGCAGTGGCACTCTGTTTATGAGCACACCCTCTATTGGCTGTCCTCCTTTCCCTGTCTCTCTTCCTTAGGCCCCTACCAGTGTGCTTTGTTGGATCACCTCCCACATAAATTGTCACTTGCACTGAGATCCTTGTCTCAGTGTCTGCTTCTGAGTAGTCCAAATTAAGATCATGAAACAAACTGAAATAACTCAAATTGATGGGGTTAGGATCTATATATTAGACACATCAGACCAAAAGAAAAAAAAAAAGAAAAAGCCTTGAGGCACGTGACGTCATATCTGGCTTGATGCTTTTCATCTGGGCTTAGTTTCTGTATGAAAAGCAGAAGCTTCTATCTCTATAGAGCACATCATATGCCTTATCAAGCAATGCACTTCAAGGTAAATTTGCATCACCCAAAAGTTTATATGCACCCAGCTGAAGAGATTGTAGACAAATTCTTATGTAAACAGTTCATTATGCATGAATTCATGAGGAACCGATCAAATCAGAATCATGTATCTACATTTAGTGAAAATTTACTACGTAAAAGACACTATCCTACTGTTTTGAGAGTAAACATTAGATTGAGGCCTGGTTCCTTTCCTTTATGTATTTATAATCCAGTTACAAGTCAGGCATGTTAAAAATTAATGACAAATGCCAGGCCTGGTGGCTCACGCCTGTAATCCCAGCACTTTGGGAGGCAGAGGCGGGTGGATCATGAGGTCAGGAGATCGAGACCATCCTGGCTAACACGGTGAAACCCCGTCTCTACTAAAAATACAAAATTTAGCCGGGCGTAGTGGCGGGCGCCTGTAGTCCCAGCTACTCGGGAGGCTGAGGCAGGAGAATGGCGTGAACCTGGGAGGCAAAGGTTGCAGTGAGCAGAGATCACGCCACTGCACTCCAGCCTGGGGGACAAAGGGAGACTCCGTCTCAAAAAAAGGAAAAAAAAAAAAAAGAGAGAGAGAGAGAAATTAATAACAAATGACCTATAAACCTATAATATAAACTACGACAAATTCCATATTTGAGGAGTAAGCAAATTTCTCTCTATACGCCCCAACCACGCCCCAATCACACCCCAAAAGGGAGTTGCTAAAAAGATACTCTCAAATAAATAACCAAATGTAGGTTAAAATGGATTTCTAAAAGGAGAGAAAAAGCACTGCTGAAAATATAAACTATAGTTTAAAGTAAATAAACAAATGTGTAGTTTAATATTGATTCTTTTGTCAGTAAAAGACCATTTTTATATATGTGGTTTGTTTCCCTGAATCCAACTTTGTGAGATCTGGATTGGGCAAATTTAACTAGGGAAACAGAATTAGAGATATTTTATTTAGGGTCAGGAAATTGGTTGTATAGGGCCTGGAGGAATGAAGAGGTCAAAAAGGAAAACAGTAGTCAGCCAGGCAACAGGAGGAGGTCTGCTCCACGGCAGCTGAGCTGGTTTGGGGGTTTATTGACAGCAGGAGCCATGGATAAGAGGTGAACTCTCTCTTTCCTTTTTCCCACCCTCCATTCTCACAACATGACTCCCGTTGGCCGAACTCAAAGAGAAGGTGCTATCCTTAGAGGTGAGGGCGGCTCCCTGCCTTAGGAACTGAACAAGGGCAAGGGTGAGGAAGGGAATGGAGGACAACCTAGTCTGGGACTGGCACATCTGGACTTTTATAGGTTTTCTCTGCAAATAGAAAATAATGTTCACTCCTCCCATGAAATAAAACAAACAAACAAACAAACAAAAAATCAAAGAGGTCCAAGATCCTGAGATGAGTGCTGTGACATCAATAAGTAAAAGCTTAAAAAACAGCATTCCATTATCTGAAATTCACATTGCAGCTAATCAGCAAACAAAAATAATACTTATTCTTCCTGATATAAATTCTTTTTGAGAATTAAAAGATTTCTTAATTTTAATTGAATGTTATACTTCACTGTGTCTGCTATAGATAATTATATGCCTTTCTGGAATTTAGCTTTCATTTTAGTATTGAATATAGTTGTGGAAAAATATGAAATATTATGCTACCACCACCCCCCCATACACACATCTATTGAATTTAGTTGGATCATTTTGGGGAGAGGTTTGAAAATTTTAGTCACCTTATTATTAATTTTTTTTTTTTTTTTTTTTTTTTTTTTTTTTGTAAATTGGTCAGATCTCTTGTTTTCATCTACAACCATACCATGCTGAACACGCCCAACCTCAGCTGGCATAAAATTTTGAAAACATGCTTTTAACTTTCAAACCCTTTCAAATCTGCATGTCTTGGTGTTTTGATAATTTTTTTTTCTCTTATCTAAGAAGGTCTCACTGTGTCACCCAGGCTGGAGTGCAATGGCACAATCATGGCTCACTGCAACCTCAACCTCTTGGGCTCAAGTGACCCTCCCACCTCAGTCTCCTGAGTAGCTGGGACTACTGGCATGTGCCACCATGTCTGGATAATTTTTATTTTATTTTTTGTAGAAACAAGGGTCTCACAGTGTTACCCAGGCTGGTCTCAAACTCTTGGCCTCAAGCAATCCTCTCTCCTTGCCCTCCCAAAGTTCTGGGATTATAATAATGAGCCACCACTCCAGGCCACTTTATGATTTGAGTAAAAGCTACATTATTGTTCCTTGATGCTGCCTTGTTCCCATTTAATCACTTCTCTTCTGGATTTTCTTTGGTTCAGTTCACTACACGTCAAACCTATGCAGAATGTATATTTGTTATCAATTCCCCTGCACATATCAGAATACCTTTTTTTTCTCAACCTATAGTAGAAATGCAAGGAGGCTGTGGGGAGGGTGGTACTGAAGAAAAAGAAAAGTTTTTTGAAAGAGGATCCAGAAACAGAAAATCAGTCACCAGTAATTGCTAGGTGGCTTTATAATAATCAACACTAGCTGTGTGCCTATGTAAGTTCTAATAGATTTTATGTCATCACAGTTATTATCAGCTCACTGCCTCCTCCCTTCTTTCCTTCCTCCGTCTTTTCCTTTTTTTTTCTCTTCCTCTCCTCCTCCCCTCTCTCCCTGATTTTGTCTCCTTTCATCTTTTCCTTCCTTTCTTCTTTTCCTTCCTTCCTTCCTCCCTCCCTCCCTCCCTCCCTTCCTCTTTGCTTCTTCAATTTTCCATAAAAGATATGAGATCATAAATTTATGATATAGTTGGAGAAACAATCTTACACATATTCAAAAATTAGAGAACAATAGAACTTAAAGTGGCAATTATGCAACCAAGATAACTAAAGAGAACAAGAAAAGGAATGGCTGCGTGGGCAGCAGCAATCAGATTTCACTCACACCCTGGGATGAGAACTGAATCTTCAAGATTATGGAATGTGGGCATACAGGAAGGAAAGAGAGAGCAAGGCAGAGAGAAGGCTAGATCAGCCAAATTTCAGAAGGAGAAAAGAAGAGAAGAAGAGGGGAGGGAAGGGGCAAAGAAGACAGGTGTGGTGAGACCCTTCTCCACTGATGCACCTTTGAGTCATTGTACCCTGGCGTTTTGTTTGTTTGTTTGTTTTGAGACAGAGTATCACTCTATCACCCAGACTGGAGTGCAATACCATGATCTCAGCTCACTGCAACCTCCACCTCCCGGGTTCAAGCAATCCTCCTGCCTCAGACTCCTGAGTAGCTGGGATTACAGGTGCATGCCACCATACCTGGCTAATTTTTGTGCTTTTAATAGAGACAGGGTTTCATCATGTTGGTCAGGCTGATCTCAAACTCCTGACCTCATGATCCACCCGCCTCGGCCTCCCGAAGTACTGGGTTTACAGGCGTGAGCCACTGCACCCGGCCGGCCTTTCTTTCATATCTACTAACAACCAGTCAGCATCTTCACCTGGCTTCATTAGCCAGTGGTCACTCAATGAAGCTTCATGATATTCAGGCTATCCAGCATGAAGAAAATATTATTCTTGCTTCTCTTTTCTGCAGTCTTCATAGTCTCACCAGCTTTCTTGCAAACACCTGCATGCAGAAGATGCAGGAACACACAATTTTATGGTTGACACAAAAATGTCCACTAAATTTGCACAGAATCAAAATTTCACATCCCTCAATCCAAAAAAAAAAAAAAAAAGCAGGGAATTTTATCAAGAAAGCACCAGCTCAACTAGATGTCGTTACCTGACCAGAAAGAAACTCCCTCTCTTGTTTTTAAAAGTTTTATGCTTTTAATCATCATTATTATTTAAAAAGGGAGAAATATGTTTTGTTAATGTAGTAGAGCTCCTCTGAACTTCACTAAAATATAAGTCTGATATGGCCTTTGAATGAAACTTTGTAGCATATTGGCTTTACCTTCTCAGCTTTTCTAGCTATTGTTTTTGAGAATGATCATTAAAAAAGCCTTTACATTTTGTTCTGGAGGGGTACACCTGATTCTCATTGTCATTATTTTATGAAAAAGCATAGTATAGACTCAAGACTCTGTGCAAGATTCCATTTGCACAAGGAAATCAACAATTCTCAGTGATATCTCAAATTAAACTGGAGATTCCATCTCAATGTCTGTCTTGACTTAATAAACAAGCAAACACGTTGGCCCTATACTTGGCACATTGTCCATTACGTCATCATGTGTTGGCTCCTTTTGGACTAGAATTCTTTCAAAATCTTTCTGGATTGATGATGCTTTTTACTTTGTGTCTCAGCTAGCTGTATCTGTCTTCCATCTTCTGCATATGACCTTTCAAAATCCAGTCTCCCTAGAACATTCCGTGATGAGGCCCGAGGATCTTTGAAGATATTCACCTTTTCTCTTCCTTCTTAGTAGCATCTGAGGCTATTCAAGATAGGTTCATTTAAATAATATTTACTGTCATCTACTAAGTGTCAGGCATGTTTTCTTTATAAAACTTACAATTTAGTGATTATATGGTCAGAATATCAATTTTAAACTTTCATTATGAGCAATCATGCATTGAGCCTGAGAAAGGAAATGTGCACATCATTGGAGAGGCTAAGCAGAACAAAGTCAAATTTCTAACCAGAATAAATGGATAATATAACATCAGAGAGAGGTGTGTATATATAATTTGTTGGAATGTTTAGACATGTACTAACAAAATATGCAAAACTGTAATGGTAAAAGAAAGACAAAGTGATCTTAGGTGTCAAGAAAGACTACACAGAAACAGAAATATTTATAATTTTAAAGTGATATAGAAGGAAAGAGTTTCTCAGTTCCATTTATTAATTTAAATTAATCAATTCTGTAAGTGGCTAAAAATTACACATATTTATATATTTTCCTGGACAAAATGTTTTGGAATATGTAAACATTGTGGAATGACGAAGTTGAACTGATCAACGTATATATTACCTCACCTGCTTATACATTTTGTGGTGATAACACTGAAAATCTACTCACTCAGCAATTTTCAATAATGCAATACATTATTATTAACTATAGTCATCATATTGTACAATAGATGTCTCAAAATTATCTCTCCTATCTAACTGAAATTTTGTGGACTTTGACCAACATCTCCCCTAATCTCCCCACTCCTAACCCCTAGTGACCACCATTTCACTCTCTATTTCTATGGGTTCGACTTTTTTAGATTCCACACATGTGAGATCATGTGGTATTTGTCAGTCTGTGAATGGCTTATTTTGCTTAACATAATGCCCTTGAGATTCATCCATGTTGTCACAAATGACAGAATTTCTTTCATTTTAAGGCTGAATAGTATTCCATTGTGTATATAAAACACAATTTCTAAGGTTTATTTCATATCTTGGCTTATTGTAAATAATGCTGCAATGAACATGGAAGTGTAGATATATCGTACACAAACTGATTTTATTGCCTTTGGATACATACCCTGTAGCAGGGTTGCTGGATTATATTTTCATTCTATTTTTGATTTTTTGAGGAATATGCATACTGTTTTCTATACTGGTTGTACCAATCTATAGTCCCACCCCATCTGCAAGAGTTCCTCTTTCTTTGCATACTCTACGACACTTGTTTTCTATGGTCTTTTTGATAATAGCTATCCTACCAGGTGTGAAGTAATTCTCATTGTGGTTTTAATTTGAATTTTCTGATGATAACTGTCTTCGAAGATTTTTATATATCTATTATCCATTTGTATATCTTCTTTTGAGAAATGTCTATTCAAATCCTTTGCCCATTTTTAAATTGTTTTCTTGATATATTTTGAGTTCCTTATATATTTTGGATATTAACCTCTTATCAGATGTATGGTTTGTGAATATTTTCTCCCATTGTGAAAGCTGTCTCTTTACTCCATTGATTGTTTCCTTGACTAAACAGAAGCTTTTTAGTTTGATGTAATCTCCTTTGTTTGTTTTGCTTTTGATGCTGGTTCTTTTGGTCATCCAAAAAATCATTGGCCAGAACAATGTCATGGAGATTCCCCATGTTTGAGAAGTTTTACAGTTCCAAGTCTTACATTTAAGTTTTTAATCCATTTCCAGTTGATTTTTGTATGGTTTGAGATAAGGATCTAATTTCATTCTTCTGCATGTGGGTATCCACTTGTCCCAACACCATTTCTTAAAGAAACTGTCCTTTCTCCATTGAGTGTTTTTGGCATCTTTTTGTTAAACCAGTTAAACATAATTGCATGGGTTTATTTCTGTACTCCCAACTCTGTTCCACTGGTCTTTTTGTCTGTTTTTATGTCAGCACCATTCTGTTTATTATTGCTGTGTAGAATATTTTGAAGTCAGATAGTATGATGTATTCAGCTTTGCTCTTTCTGTTCAAGTTTGTTTGGGCTAATTGGCATGGTACGATACAAATTTTAAAATTGTTTTTTCTATTTCTGTGAGGAATATTATTGGTATTTTGCTAGGCATTGCATTGGATCAGTAGATTGCTCTTGGTAGTATAGACATTCTAACAATATTAGTTATTTTATCTATTCTGTGAGTAGTTTTTCAGAATAGCTTCCCATTTGTGTCTTCTTCAATTTCTTTCATCAATGTTTTATAGTTTTCATTGTGTAGGTCTTTCATGTCTTAGGTAAATTTTATTTAGTTTTGTAGTTTTTGGAAATGATAATGTTCTCTTGATTTCTTTTTTTGGATAGTTCATTGTTAGTGCACAAAAAACTCTACTGATTTTAGATTGATTTTCTATCTTGTGGCTTAACTGAATTTATTAGTTCTAACTGCTTTTGCTGAAATCTTTATAATTTTACGTGTATAAATTTTGGTGTCTGAAAACAGGGATAATTTAATTTCTTCTTTTAAATTTGGAGATATATATATATATTTGTTTCTTCTTGCTTAATTGTTCTGACTAGAACTTCCAGTGCTATGTTTACTAGAAGTGATGAGAGTGGGCATCCATGTCTCATTTCTGATCTTAAAGGAAGTTTTCACCTTTTCAGTGTTGAGTATGATGTTAGCTATAGGTTTGACATATATAGTATTTATTGTGTTGAAGTACATTCTTCTATATAGAACGAAGTACATTCTATATCTGATTTTCTGTGATTCTTTTCATGAAAGTATGTTTGATTTCATCAAATGTTTTTCTTCATTTACATTCTGCAAATGTGGTATATCACATTTATAGATTTGTGTACACTGAACCGTTCTTGAATCTCTGCGTAAACCCAGATTTATCATGGTGAATAGTCTTTTCAACGCACTGTTTAATTTGGTTTGCTAGTCTTTTGTTAAGGATTTTTTCTTCTATGTTCATCAGAGATATTGTAAGTTTCTATTTTTGTATTATCCTTGTTTGGCTTTGGTATCAATCAGATTAATGCTGGCCCCATAAAATGAGTTTGAAAGTAAAGTGATCCCTCTTCTTTAACATTTTGAAAGAGTTAAGAACAACTTTTACTAATTTTTCTTTAAATATATGGTAGAATTCAGCAGTGAAGTCATCAGGTCCTGGACTTTTTGTTCATAGTAGATATTTTGTTACTGACTTAATCTCCCTACTTGTTATTAATCTGTTTATATATTCTATTTCTTCATGCTTCCGTTTTGGTAGGTTGTAT
Organism: Rhinopithecus bieti; assembly: GCF_001698545.2. Taxonomy (NCBI): domain Eukaryota; kingdom Metazoa; phylum Chordata; class Mammalia; order Primates; family Cercopithecidae; genus Rhinopithecus; species Rhinopithecus bieti. Next base: position 2,144,995 of record NW_016803211.1, read on the forward strand.
TTCTAGAAATTTATCCATTTTTCTAGGTTGTACAATTTGTTGGTGTATAATTGTTTATAGTAGTTTTTATAATCCTTTTTTTATTTCTGTGATATTAGTTATATTTCCTTTTCATTTTTGATTGTATTTTAGTCTTCTGCCTCTTTTACTCTAGCTAAAGCTTTATTTTGCTTATCTTTTCAAAAAACTAATTCTTAGTTTTACTTAACTCTTCTGTTGATTTTTTGTCTCTATTTTGTTTGTGCTCTGATCTTTATTATTTCTTTTCTTATACTAACATTGAGTTAAGTTTGTTCTTGTGTTTCTAGTTGCTTGAGGTGTAACTAGTTCCACCTCAAGGAAGTTTGTTCTTGTGTTTCTAGTTCCTTGAGGATTGTTTATTTGAAATATTTCTTCATTTTTGGTGTAAGTATTTCAAACTATAAACTTTTTTTCTTAGAAATGTTTTGGCTTCATGTTTTGTAAGTTTTGGTATGGTATATGCTCATTTTTGTCCATTTCAAGATATTTTAAATTTTTTCTTTTAATTTTTTTCTTTGACCCATTCGTTGTTCAAAAGCAATTTGTTTAATTTCCATATATATTTGAATTTCTAAAAAACTTTTGATTATTGATTTTAGTTTTATATCATTGTAGATGGAAAAGATGCCTGATATGATTTCAGTCTTCTTAATTAATTTTAAGACTTGTTTTGTGGCCTAACATATGATCTAACTGAAAGATGTTCTGTGTCAACTTGAGAAGAACTCTGTTGCTGTTTTGTAAAATATTATATATATGTCTGTCATGTTTATTTGGTTTAAACTGTAGTTTAACTCTTATGTTTCTTTATTGTTTTTCCTTTCTGGATTACCCGTGTGTTGCTGATGTGGAGATTTGAAGTCCCATGCTATTATTATTTAAAATGTTTGTAGTTACATAGTAGGTGTATATATTCGTGGGATGCATGAGGTGTTTTGATACAGGCATGCCTTGTGAAATAATCACATCATGAGGAATGGCATAATCATCTCTTAAACATTTATCTTTTGTGTTGCAAACAATCCAATTGCATTATTTATTTTAAAATGTACAATTAAGTTATTATTGACTACAGTTACCCTACTGTGTTATCAAATTGTCAGTCTTATTCATCCTAATTATTTTTTATACCCATTAGTCACCACCATCTCTACCTCCCCCACCACCCTCAGGTCCCCGCTACCCTTCTCAGCCTCTGGTAACCATTTTTCTACTCTCTATGTAGGGATACAGTAAGAGTGCTTCCTTTAGCATTTCTTGTAGGACGGGTCTGGTATTGATAAAAATTCTGAGCTTTTGTTTGTCTGAGGAAGTCTTTATTTCTTCTTCATGTTTGAAGTATATTTTCACCAGATGGACTATTCTAAGGTAAGTTTTAAAAAATATGTTATGCCACTCTCTCCTGGCCTGTAAGGTTTCTACTGAAAAGTCTGCTACCAGACATATTGGAACTCCATTATATGTTATTTGTTTCTTTTCTCTTGCTTTTAGAATTTTGTTTTATTCCTTGGCCTTTGGGGATTTGATTATTAAATGCCCTGAGGTAGTCTTCTTTGGTTGAATCTGCTTGGTGTTCTATAATTTTCTTGTACTTGAAAATTGATATATTTCTCCAGGTTTGGGAAGTTATCTCTTATTATCACTTTGAATAAACTTTTTACCCCTATCTCTTTCTCTGTCTCCTCTTTAAGGTCAGTAACTCTCAGATTTGCTCCTTTGAGGCTATTTTCTAGATCCTATAGGCTTGCTTCCTTTTTAAAGTTTTTTTTTCTTTTATCTCTCCTGACTGTGCATTTTCAAATTCTTTTCAAGCTCACTAGTTTTGTTTTACATGCTTGATCAAATCTGCTATTAAAGGACTCTGATGCATTCTTCAGTATGCTAATTGCATTTCTCAGTTGCAGAATTTCTGCTTGATTCTTTTTAATTATTTTAATCTCTTTGTTAAATTTATATGATAGAATTCTGAAGTTTTTCTGTGTTATCTTGAATTTGTTCGAGTTTCCTCAACATGGCTATTTTGAAGCTTTTGTCTAAAAGGTCACATATCTCTATCTCCAGGATTGGTCCCTGGTACTTTACTTAGTTCATTTGGTGAGGTTATGTTTTCCTGGATAGTGTTGACACCAGTAGGTGCTCTTTGGTGTCTGAGCATTGAAGAGGCAGGTATTTATTGTAATAGTCACCGTATTGGCTTATTTGTAGCCATCCATCTTGGGAAGGCTTTCCAGATATTTGAAAAAACTTGGATGTTGTGAACTAAGCTGAGTCTGCTTTGGGGGGCACCCCAAGCCCAGTAAATTTGTGGGTTTTGGGGACTTCTAGAGGTACTGCCTTGATGGTCTCAGACAAGATGCAAGACATTTCTCTGGATTACCAGGCAGAGATTCTTGTTCTCTTCCTTTACTTTCTCCCAAACATACGGAGTCTCTCTCTCTCTCTCTCTCTCTCTCTCTCTCTCTCCCTCTCTCTCTCTCTCTCCCCTGAGCCACCTAAAGCTGGGGATGGAGTTACACAAGCACTCTGGTGGCCATCACTACTATGACTTCACTGGGTCAGACCTAAAACCAGCACAGCACTGGATCTCACCCAAGGTCTGCTGTAACAACTGCGTGGTGACTGCCTATGTTCACCAAAGACCCTGGGGCTCTACAACCAGCAGGTGGCAAAGCCAGCCAGACCTTTATCTTTCACTTCAGGAAGAAGAGGTCCCCCAGCTCTTGGGTACGTCCAGAAGTGCCATCTAGGAGTCAGGAAGCTAGAGTCAAAAACTGTAGAACTCTATCTTGTGTTCTACTGCATTGTGGCTGAGCTGGCACTCAAAAGAGAAGATAGAGTCCTTCCCACTCTTCCTTCCCCTTTCCAAAGACAGAGAAGCCTCATCCCCCAGCCACTGCCAATCCAGGTAACTACTGCCAATATTCCCTTAAGATGCAAAAATCTCTTCAGTCAGTTTGTTGTGAATGATGCTTGGCCTGGGATTCACCCTTCAGGGCATTGGATTCTCCACTGGTCCAGGTCAGGTGCAGAAATGCCATCGAGCAGTCAAGTCCTGGAATAGGCAACCTCAAGATCCCATTTGGTGCTTATCCCCCTGTGGCTGTGCTGGTACCTGAGGTGCAAGAAAATGTCTCCTTTACTTTTCCCTCTGCTTTTCCCAAGAAGAAGGAATTTTACCCTATAGCCACCACAGCTAATAATGTATTGAGTCTCATCTGAAGCCAGCAAGTCTCAGAGGTGCACCCAAGACCCTCAGTGTAGTACCTGGGTATCACTGGATTTTTGGGACCCAAGGACTCTTCAGTTAGCAAGTCATGAAGGCTGCCTGGACTGAGTCCTTTCCATCATGACAGTGGATTCTCTTCTGGCCCAGGGTGTGTCTAAATATGTCATCTGGAAGCTAGGCCATGGAATGATGGTCTTATGACTCTGACCAGTGCCCTATCCTGCTGTGGCTGAGCTGGTATCTTAGATGCAAGATAAAGTCCTTCCCATTCTTCCCTCTCCTTTCCTTAAGCAGATAGCAGGGATGTCTTCTGGAGCTGTGAGCTGTGGAGCCTGGGGTTTGGTGAGAGATGATGCTAGCACTCTATTGGCTGCCCTAGCAGGTGTCTCAGTATGTCACATCTCCCATCAGTTCACTGTCTCTGGGCCTAGTTCAGCACCAAAACTCATCTAAGATATGCAGTCCTTATGGCCTAGATGGCCTTTCAAGTTAATTTGGAGTCACACTGTGCTATAGCCCTCAGTGGCTATACATTTGAAGGCACTCAATTTTGTACTGCGGAGATGGGCAATTCTCTTCTGGCTAGGGCTGCTTTAAATGCTCCCTCCATGAGCAGGCATCAGTTGAGTTTTTTCTGGGTTTCCTTTCTTCTCTAACACGATATAAGTGAGTTCAATACCTCACAATTGCCATGTTCTCCCTCCCCCAGCACCCAGATATGTTCTCAGCACCATGCTGCTGCTGCTGTGAATAGGAAGGGGTGGTGTCAGAGATTCAAATCTCTTTTTTCTGTCTCTTCAGTACATCTTCTAGCAATATAAAGTTAAAACCAGGTACTGAGAACCTGATTTCTGGTTCTCATGAAGGTGTGTTTTTCTGTGTAGATAGTTGTTAACTTGACGTCTTTGGATGGTGGGGAGGACACCAGTGGAGCTTTCTTTTCTCTCATCTTGTTCCACCTCCCCATGCTATTATTAAATTGTAGCCTATCTCTCCCTTCAGATATATTAATAATTGCTTCATGTATTTATGTTCTCCAATGTTGGGTACATATACACTTGTAATTGTTATATCTTCTTCATGGATTGACCCCTTTATCATTATATTGTGACCTTTGTCTCTCTAAAAAACTTTTTTTGAGTTAAGGTCTATTGTTTTATGTAAGTGCAGCTACCTCTGTTCTCTTTTGGTTTCTGTTTGCATGAGGTAACTTTTTTCATCCCTTCACTTTCAGTTTATGTGTGTCCTTAAAGTGAAGTGATTCTCTTGTAGGCAGCATATGGCTGTGTTTTCTTTTATTTTCTTTTACTTTTTTTAGCCATTTAGCTGTTTTCTTGTTTAAAGATTTAATCCATTTACATTCATCATAATTATTGATGGGTAAAGACTTACACCTATCATTCTGATAATTATTTTCTGGTTGTTCTATATATCCTTCATTCCTCTTCTCTTGCTGTCTTCTCTTACAATTAGGAGATTCCCTCTCATATTGTTTTAAATAGGCTTGGCTTTGTGGTTAATATGAGGTTCCATAAAACATTTCATAGTTACATTGGGCTATTTAAAAATGATAAGATCTTAAGTTTGATCATATTTGAAAAAATTTTTTTGAATTTTTTACTCCACAGCCCCACACACATTGTTATGTTTTGGATATCACAATTTACATATTTTATATTGTGTAGACCTTAAGAAATGATTGTAGCTGTTATGATTAATAGTTTTTGTAACCTTTATAATGAATATGTAAGTGATTTACACACCAGCATTACAATATAAGTATTCTGAATTTAACTGTGTGTTCTCATTTACCAATGATTTTTATATGTTCATATGTTTTCATGTAACTAATTAGTCTTCTTTTTTTTTCAAGTTGAGGATCTCTTGTTAGCATTTCTTGTAAAACGGTACTGGTGGTGATGAACTATTTTATCTTTCGTTTTTCTAGGAAGAAAGTCTTTACCTCTCCTTCGTTTGTGAAAGTCAACTTTACTGAGTATAGTATTCATGGTTCACAGTATTCAGCACTTTGAGCATATTATCCCAGTCTCCCTGGCTTATAAGGTTTCTGCTGAAAAATCTGCTGCTAGCCTTATTGAAACTCATATATGTTTATATATGTATATATTTGTACATGTATGTATGTATTTATATATGTTTATATGTGTATGTATGCTTATATGTTTATATGTATATATGTAGATATGTTTATATATGTGCATATATGTTTATATGTGTATATATGTTTATATATGTATATATGTTTACATGCATGTGTATATGTGTATATATGTGCATATATGTTTGTATATTTGTGTATTTGTATATATGCATATATGTTTGTATATATGTGTGTATATGTTTGTATATGTGTATATGTTTGTATATATGTGTACATGTTTGTTTATATATGTGTATAAATATGTTTATATGTTTATATATTTATATATGCTTATATGTTTATATTTTTATATGTTTATATATTTTATATGTTTATATGTTTTATATATGTTTATATATGTTTATATGTGTTTATATATTTATATGTGTTATATATGTTTTTATATGTGTTTATATATGTTTATGTGTTTTGTATATTTATATATATGTTTATATGTATTTATGTTTATGGATATACATATATTTTTTTCTTGTGTCTTTCAGAATCCTGTGTTTGATTTTTGACTATTTCATTTAATATGTCTTGGCATAGTCTTGTTTGGATTGAATCTATTTGAGCTCTATTTATCTGGATATTTATGTATTTCTAAGACTTGGAAAGTATTTTGCTTTTATATCTTTAAATAGCTTTCTACTTCTTTGTCTTTCTCTTCTCTTTCTTAAACTACTATAACTTGAGTATTTTCTCTTTTAATGTTGCCTTATAAATATCATAAGCTTTCTTCATTTATTTATATTGTTTTTTCTCCTCTGACTGCGTATTTTCAAATAACTTTTTTCTCCTCTGACTGCATATTTTCAAATAACTTTTTTATATTTACAAATTGTTCTGCTTGATCAATTCTGCTGTTGATGCTTTCAAGTTGCATTTTAATTTCATTCAATGTATTTTTCAGCTCCAGAATTTCTATTTCCCTTTTTTTAAATCCTGTTGTGGTCATTTATTTTTTTCCTAATTTCATTGACTTGTTTCTCCATATGCTTCTTAAGTTTGCCGAGCTTCCTTAAAAATAATTATTTTGAATTTTTTTTCATCTGGCAGTTCACATATCTACATTTCTTCAAAGTCAGCCACTGAGAGATTATTGTGGTGTTTTTGGTGGTTGTGTGTATCCTTGCTTTTTCATGTTTCTTGCCTTATTTTGCTATCCTAAGTCCACAGGGATGATCTGGAACCTGGGATTGTGGGTGCTGGACAGATGACTAGGACTTCAGTAGGCAGCTCAAACCTGGGGTGGGCCTGGAGCTTTAGTCTCTGGGGACTCACATGGCACTGGGGCAGACCCAAAGTCTCGGGTCACTGGGGACAGCTGGGCACTGGGACTAGTCTAGGGCCTGGAGCCAGTGGGATGACTTGGTAGTAGGTTGAACCCAGAGTCTGATACCATCAGGTCATCCTGAAGCCTGAAGCTCTAGGATCTTGCTAGGTGTTAGAACAGGCTTGGAAGCTCAGTCTTCAGGGACTGGTCTGGAGTCTGGGTCCATGAAGGCCTGCCCAGTGCTGGGTTTTACTGTTGTGGGCTCAGTGATTGGGCCTGAGTCAAAGTCTAATGTTCACTTCATTTTGTTCTTCCACATGAAGATTTATGTCTCCGTGATGTGATGCCTGAGGTTAGAGGAGGAGTGATACAGGTAATATGATATTGTCCTGTCTGCCCTCTTCAGTGCAGTTTTTTTCTTACTTCCATGCTATATTCAGGTGCTGCAATCTATCATCTCGATTGTTTAGCTCTTGTGCAGGTATTTTGTTGTGTAGATACTTGTTTAAATTGATGTTTCTATGGGGGGATGAATGGTAGAAAGTTCTATTCTGTCACCTTGCTTTTAAATTATATACACTTAGATTTAAATTATAAATTTTATATTCTAAATTATAATATATATTATATGCATTCAGATTCATCAATATTTGAAGTTTTCCCAAGAACAGAAGATGGGATCTCTTCTTACAGTTACAAAATTAAAATGCCTACTCAGGCAGTTTTCACAAAACAAAGTAGCACAATGCCTCAAAGAAAAACAAACATCATCTCTACTTCAACTCCCATAGAAAGTGCTGCTTATTTAAAATAGATATATTCCAGGTTCTACCCATTGAAACTTTAAAACGTGTAGGAATCAGCCTTACTCAAAACATCTCTCTACATAAGAATAAGTTGGTGCCTACAAGTTTGCTATAGAAAGAACATAACAAATTTGCTGTGTTTAGTTTCTGTTTAGTTTGTTCTTGTTTAGTTTTGAGGTTAGGAAGATAATAGTCCAGGCAGCAAGTAACGGCTTAATAAATATTATTTTTTATTCCTCCTGCTTTCTGAACTTGTTAGATTTGGGAGACTTGGGAAAGGTTCAAGTAGTGCCAGTAAATCTTTCTCTCTCTTTCTGCTCTGATCCTCCCCACAACACCTTCCTCCTACCACTTCCCAAAAACAAAGTCCAGGAAACACAACCCCCAAAGTGTTTAGACATTCCTAGATTGCCAATACTACGTAAGCCCATAATTTTCCCCATTAAGTGCAGTTGAATGTAATTTTTTATGTGATCTTTTAAGACTCTTGTTAGGTATTTTTCTAGTGGTAAGAAGACTTTGTTTCACTTGTTTCACTTAAGAATCCACTGAAGCAAGATTATTTATGGATAACCAAATCCAGCAATTCACACTGTAATTTATTAAAACCACTTGTTTCTATTAAAGAATCAATACTTATTTAGAAATATAACTTTATTTTAACTTTATCAAGACTAGCACTGTGCTTTATTTTCCAGGTCATTTTTTTAAAAAGAAATCATTCTTTTTTTTAATCACTTCACTAATGCTCACCTGTAGCATAAGCAATAATTGGCGAGAATGGAACACCTATACAAAGACACAGAGCAGAGTATTTGGTTAGGCCCACTAATTCCTTCCTACCTACCAGCTTGGCAATGGGCATGATTCAAAAGTTTGTTCCAGAAAAATTAAAAATGACTACTTTAAAGAGACCTTCAAGAAAGCTCCTAACTAGACAACATTAAATATTAAATCTGTGGGAACCAAGGTAGTAGTCTATATAAACTTAATTCTGCCATGTTCCTTGGCTCAGTGTGGTGACTAAGAACTTGAGCTCTGGAACCAGATTGCCTGGTGTGAACCCAGACTACACTAATTATCTACATAGGACCCTGAATGAGTTATTTAACTTCTCTTTGTTTTGTTTTCATTATGCAAAGATCTGATAATAACATACTTACAACATGTTATTGTTATTTGGATTAAACAGGATAATGAATGTAAAGGACATAAAAGAGTGCTTGGCTTATAGTAAGCACTCAATAAATGCATGGTTCATTATTTCTACCCATTAATTACCCTCATTCTATCTCACCCTTGGGTTAAACATCATTTACATGATTTTCTAATGACTATTTCCCAAGCATGTTATCATGCAAAATAGATCAAATGAGCTCTATGTAATGATTTAATTAATTAATCATTTGGGCTTTATTTAAATTAAGTCTCAGACATTTTCATCTAAGATATATTAATTTCTTTGGCCTATTTCCTATACTCTTGTGAACAAAGACTGGTTGAACAAAACACATCCTTTATACTTGTCCCAAATTATCCTGACTGCAGGCTCTTTGAAATGGCATCCCTGTCAGGCAATTTAGAGAGTTTTAAAAACAAACACACAAGCAAAACCCCAGCTGGGCCAGCTGTATTCTACATGATAATTAAGTGGAACTTGGGTGAACTGATATTCAGTCAAGGTCACTTCTTGGCTTTAGCACTTTTGACATCTTTAAAGTCCATCTAACATTATAGCAGCTACTATTTAAACTGAAATACAGTTTTCAAAACTAAGGAATCTAATCAAAATGAGTGAAAGCAGGAGAGAAACAATAGGTTTTCATGCTTTGTGGGTGTGATCTTTTTTCTTTCCATTTTGTTTTTCTTTTTGGTAGTGAATCCAAAACATTTATGATTTGCCAATATTATGTACTTTGGAACTGGAAAAATAACACAATGTAACAGAAATCATGTTTGAATTCATGGACTATCTTCCATGATGACATTTTGGAAAGCAAAACGATGGATTTATTTCAAATTCTGTCCATTTAAAAAAAGTTAAAGGGAAAATTGTATCCCTTTAATTTTCTAGACTTTGTCCTTTGACTTACATCTTATTACATATAACAACTTTCAATTTAATAAGGCTTGTTGAAAAGCATTTTTTTCATAAAGATTTATCTTGAGGGAGATATGGAGAAAGCTAATTTCCATTTCTTTGTTTTTAAAATAAAAGATGTTTTAGTTCATATACCTTATTCAACCTTCCCACTGCATATACTATTTGGAGAATATGTTCTTTATTTCAAAACCATCCCCCTTGATTCAAGGTAGTTCCAAATAGTCCTATAGGAAAGGGAGAGATTTGAATTTATGTGTGGGAAGAGTGTTAAGAGAAAAAAGTACAAAAAAAAAAAAAAAAAAAAAACAGAATTTTTTGTGTGTATTAAAATAACAAAAGGTGGGCAGTAGATGACAGGCTTCCATTCTAAAACATTAAAATAGTATTGTAGTTTCTCCTCTTCTAAAGCACTGAGTCCTTAATTTCTTTAAAAATGACCCTAGAGCAAGGTCACTGAGGTCGTGGATCACATGTAGCCTACTGCATCTCAGATTGTCCAGTAGCTATCTTTGCATTATTTCATCAAAGGAAAGAAAAATTTCTGGTTCACACTGCTCCTGCCCATTTGCTGATATGTTTTTGATCTAAAATTTAATATTAAATCCTCAGATTTCCTGAAAGGTGACTATCATCACTCTCTGTGATCACAGTTCAATGTAGTCCAGCCCAACCAGAGATGCTCTATGATGCCCATACTGATTAATTTATTCTTAGGAGATATCAAGAAACCATTTTTTTTCAGGAAGGCAAAGTGTGATTATGCAGATCTCGTAGATAAAGGGATTGAGATCCACAGAAATTAAGTGGTATATTTAAGAGCCCTCCTCTTATTAGAGATAACGTCATGGGCTGTAAGTCTTTTGACATGGGAAGATAAATTTCTATAATGCTTCTTCCAAATAAATCACTTTTAAATTGAGACTTTTTCATCTGTTCTTTTACACAATGCTAGAAAGAGTTACCCCCAAAACATTTTTTCCTGTATTGTCTATATTATGTACTTGGCAATTAATCCCATTTAGTCCTATGAAGCTTTTCATTGAGCTTGTATTTTTTCCTAATATATATTTTCACAGGTACGTGTCGGTTTTTTCACCCCTCCGTAATATTTTGAACACATTAATGAAAAAATATTCTAACACTTTTTGTACTTCCCAGGGTATAACACTATGTTAAATTACAGTCCAAGTTGGTTCCAGCATGGACAAATTTTATTTATTGGTTGACTAATTTATGATATTGAAATGAACACGACAAAAGGATCACTGGGCTGTTTAAGGTTTAGGTTGTACCTCTATATTTTGGGAGAGGTGGAACATCACCTAAGACAAGTCATTTATGCAGGTCAGCCTCAGGTTCCTTGTAGCACACAGGGTGACTGGGTGAAACAAATTGCATAATATATGGAAGTGCATCAGTAACTGCACTTAACTTTCTTCACTCTATGTGCGTATTATCTGACTTTGGTCCTCACTGAGTTCTGGGAGATTAAGTTAAATCAATTGAAAGTGTTATGTGTTGGGTAGAATGGGAAAATGAAAAAGGACAGGCATACCCTGGGCTGAGGGATAAGATGCCAACATGGAACCCTGTGAATTTAAGTTACCACAAATGGAAGTATGAATTGACCGTGACTATACATGAATAGCTTACAGTTTCAGAATGGCAGTCTGCATGCTGGACAAAAAAAAAAAAAAAAAAAAAAAAAAAAAGAAAAGAAAAGAAAAGAAAACTACATTCATTCTCCTCCTTCACCTCATATGAAATTATCCTCTTTGAGTTAAATGTTGCTTTTTTGTGATGAAGAACCTACAGGAAAACTGGATAAGAAGAGCACACAAGGCCAAAAGTGGTGGCTCACGCCTGTAATCCCAGCACTTTGGGAGGCTGAGGCAGGAGGATTGCCTGAGCTCAGGAGTTTGATACCAGTCTGGGCAATATGGTGAAACCCCATCTCTACCAAAAATGAAAAAATTAGCTGGGTGTGGTAGCGCATGCCTATAATCCCAGCTTCTGAGGAGGCTGAGGCAGGAGAATTGCTTGGACTTGGGAGTTGGAGGTTTCAGTGAGCTGAGATCACACCGCTCCCCTCCAGCCTGAGCGACAGAGTGAAACCTTGTCTCAAAAAACCAAACAAACAAAACAGAGCACATGTGCTCTTCAGAAATCTTCTGAGGAGCTGATCACCGTGGTTCTGCTTAGTTATCTAACTTGCCTCACAAAGAACAAAATAATGCCACTTGATTATGGAGCTGATTGGGAGGCTAGATCCGTTACTACTCTTCAGTACGTGTTGAAAGACTGTCTTTTTAAGATTGCTCAACCTGATTTGAGATGTCATACCTCACATAAAAATGGTGCTTTATTTTCATCGAGGTATTGCTTTGTGCAGGCCCAAACCCTATTCACGATGTGTTTAATATGTCATAACAAATAGATAAATCATCCCCAGCCAGAGAGTTAATGTGAGGTTATAGTAATTTTGCCCTGAGTGCTGAAATCCTGACACTTTTAGTGTTGTTACCCTGTAATGTTATTTCAGTGAATAAATAACAGCACTTTTCTCTATCTCCTAGAAAGATCTTCTGGCATTTTCTGGGGCATTAATCATAAAATCTGTGTTTAATAAAAGGATAAAAAGAAAATATGAAGAAATGAATTAGGTATTAAATAGCACTGAAGGGAACTGTGTGAATTCGGGATATGTTGGAAGGTGAACATTTTGAATTTTTGACTGGTTAAATCAAAGAATCTTAAGAGTGAGACACTTCTCTATTCCTTCAGGATAGGAAATGTTGAGTAAAGGTATGTGACATATATTCAATTTTGTGTGTGTGTGATTTTTTTTTCACAGTCATTTCCCCAAATTATGCATTTAAAATAAACACAAAATATGTCTTCTCTGAAGCAAGTTAAAGTAAAACTCTAATGACTTCAAAATAGTCATTGGAAGGTAGTAAATTCAATTTAATTCACATTTAATAAAAGAAAATTATTCAATTAGCTCTGTTTCCACAGCTCAAATTTCTATATACATGAGGTAAAGGCAGATTACTAACAATATGGATGAGACAAAATAATTATGAACATAAATATTGTAATTATGTAAATAACCTTTGGTATTTTGGAACTCTACCTTTATAACACTTACATAAAACATAATGGTCACAAAGGATAGTTTTCTCTGAAAGTAGTTCAAGTTGAAACAAAAAATGCAATAGCATAAAGTGCACCAAATAAGCTTTCATGAGATTTATGTCTTGTTTTTGTTTCACCATTTATTATTAGCTCTAAGGTGACGAGGGGTAAAACTACTTAACTGCAACTATCAATATTCTCATTAGTACTCATTTAATCCCATTAAGTAGGATGGTACTAACTTCTTCACTCTTTTTGAGGAGTTGTGAGCATCAACAAAGTGATGGATGCAATTGTACTTTGTGAAATGATAAAGTCCCATACAAAGGTGAGATAGTATCCATCACCTCTGCCCTCCTTCAGTTCTAACTCTCAATACAGCAATTCTTACCAACACATTTCAAGAGCTCTTGAAAATTACAAATCAGGAAGGATAGCATAACAGCATTAAAATCCTGTCCTCTCTTTCTCAAGGACTAGGGATTCATTCAGGACAAATAAAGTCCCTTGCCAGATGCCTAATTGCACATACTTTCCTGAGCTACTTCTTTCAGTAAATTGTTTAGCTAAAATGAGTTTTCAATTAAGTGGAATATTGCTTTTGGGAAATTCCTTGAGAATATCATGATACATTGTCCATAGTAGGTTCTTAATACATACATATCCGTGGCTTGATGGAGCAAACTTGTGTGTTAATAGCAAGTGATCTGAGTGCGACCCCAGTACATGAGCACATGCTGACTGATAAAGCTTTGTGTAGATTGTGCTTAATAATAATGGTCTCTCCACTGATGACTCATGCTATCGACGGGCATGCCAGTTCACATCCAGGATACACATTTAAATTCTTTCTAGTTTGATCGTACCCCCAGGGAAGATTTGAGTCTTCTATATCCTGCTAAACATTAATAAATCCAAAAAATAAATCAACTCAAATTAATTGCATATCTACTATGTACAAAACATTGCTTCACTACACACACAGAAGTGTATGAATTATTGTCCTATCAGCACAATGAAATGCATAAAGTGAATCTCTACATGACCATAAATACAAATTAATGCTTATAAAATATAAGAATGGAAACGTGCTAAGCCATCATAAAATAAAGGAGGAATTTTAAAACAGAAAGAAGAAACCCTAATTTCTAGAAATAAATGGAATCATAAAATCCTGTAAATAAAAGCATAACTTGACGCCATGCTGTTGGTTGCAGATCTAGCTCTTTACACCTGGGAATTTGCAGCTTCGATATCCATCTAATAGCTGAGACATGAACCACAATCCTACCAGGATGAACAAACACACTTGCATACAGCCAAACTCTGATGGTTTCCTACTCAGTCCACCAGCCCAAGAAAAGCACAAGAAAGTTCATCTGTGGCTTCAAATTCTGGGTGTCAATTTTAACCCATGAGTAGGTTTGTTAACTATCACCCAAATCAGGAAATAGAAGAGTCTCATTAACCTCACTCCCAAAAAGAAAATTTCTTGTGCTTCCTATTTGTAGCCACTCTCCCCTCTTTTACCTCTAACCCAGGTGACCACTGTTGATAACTCCAGAATATCATATAGATGGAATAATTCCATATATAACCTTCTGAGACTGACTTCTTTCACTGATCAAAATGCCTTTGAAATTCATTCTGCTTAAGTGTATTGATAATTCTTTCCTTTATATGTTGAGTCATTCACTGTGTGGATGTGTGCCAACTTGTTCATCTGTCGATTTATTGAAGGGCATTGGGTTATTTTCAACTTTGGGCTGATTATGAGTAATGCTTTGATAAACATTGGTATACAGTTCTCTAGACTAAATGCCTATTAGTGAGATTGTTTGGTCATATGGTTAAGTGTATGTTAACTGTTTTAGGAATTACTAAACTCATTTCCAAAGTCACTATATCATTTTGCTTCTACATCAGAAAGGTATGAGAGTTTCAATTGCTCTGCAGTCACCAGCTTATGGTCTTTGCAGTATTTTTTTTTTTTTTAGATGGAGCCTCGCCCTGTCACCCAGGCTGGAGTGCAGTGGCACGATCTCAGCTCACTGCAACCTCCGCCTCCTGGGTTCAAGCAATTCTCTTGCCTCAGCCTCCTGAGTAGCTGGGACTATAGGCGTACACCGCCATGCCTGGCTGATTTTTTGTATTTTAGCAGAGATGGGGGTTTCACCATGTTGCCCAGGCTGCTCTCGAACTCCTGAGCTCAGGCAATCCTCCTACCTTGGCCTCCCAAAGTGCTAGGATTGTGGGCGTGAGCCACAACGCCCAGCCTCTTTGTAGTATTTTTTTAAATAATTGTTTTAGTCATTTAAATAGATGTTTCTCACCATAATTTTTATTTTTGTTTTCCTGAAGTATATGGATGATAAGTCACTTTGCATGTGCTTGTCTTCTGTAATATTCTCACTGTTGAAATGTCTGTTCAAATATTTTGTCCATTTTTTGATAGACTTTTGTTTTCTGTATTTTGAGATTTTAGAAGTCTACATAGTTTGGAAAATAGTCTTTATTAAATATGTGCCTTGAAAATCTTCACTCCCAGTTCTGTAATTTGTCTTTTATTGTCATCAGTGTCTTTTCAGAGCAATTCTAAAAGCCAATAAAATTCAGTTTATAATTTTTTTCTTTCATTGATTGTACTTTTGATTTCACATCTAAGAGCTCTTTGTCTAATACCAGGTGGCAAATATTTTTTATTTACTCCCAAGGATTTTATAGTTCTAAATTTTATATTTATGTCTACTTTGAGGTAAATTTTTGTATAAGTTGTAAAGTTTAGGTCAAGGTCTTTGGGGTGTGTGTGTGTGTGTGTGTGTGTGTCTGTGTGTGTGTTTGGTTTGGGTATCCGAATTAACAACTTTTTAAAACATTGTTTGTTGAAATAACTATTTTACTTCATTAAATTCTTTTGTACTTTTTTTTCAAAAATCAATTGACCGTATTTGTGTGAGTCTATTTCTGGACTCTATGTGGTTACAATAATTCCTTTTTCTATCCCTTTCCAATACTTTATTTAAGGTTTTATAATAACCTTAAAAACCAGCTGGCATAATTCTCCCAGTTTGATTATTTTTTAAAAATATTTTCCCCACTATTCTAGGTCCTTTACCTTTGAACATAAATATTAGAATCTCTTTGTCTAGGTCTGTATAATATTGTGTAGAGGATATTTATAGAAGTTGTGTTAAATCTGTAAGTGAATTTTGGGAGAACTGATAGGTTTACGCCATTCTCCTGCCTCAGCCTCCCGAGTAGCTGGGACTACAGGCGCCCGCCACCTCGCCCGGCTAGTTTTTCGTATTTTTTAGTAGAGACGGGGTTTCACCGTGTTAGCCAGGATGGTCTTGATCTCCTGACCTCGTGATCTGCCCGTCTCGGCCTCCCAAAGTGCTGGGATTACAGGCTTGAGCCACCGCAGCCCGGCCTATCTGTACTGTTAAAACTTGCAATCCATGGACCTGTTATATTTCTCCACTTATTTAACTACCTTTGAATTCCTTGGTATGTGATGGTATTCAGCCTACATTTTCTGTACATATTATATTTCTTTCTAAGTATGTCAATTTATATAACTATTGTAAATAGTATCGCTTTTTAAAATTTTGTTTTGCTGTTGTTCATGATAGTATATTACAAAATAATTGATTTTTGTGTGTTGATATCGTGTACTATGATCTTTCTAAACTACTTATAAGTGGTTTCTTCCTTTTATATAGATTTCTTGGAAATTTTCTGTATAAATAGTGATGTCATCTCTAAAAAGGGGCAATTTTATTTATTTCATTCTATGCTGTTTTCCTTTTTTTTCTTTCCTTCCTTTGTTAAATTGGTTATGACTTTCACTATGATGTTAAGTAGTAGTAATAAGAACGCACACCCTTTCTATGTTCTTGGTCTTAGGCACAAAGTATATTGCTTTTTAACACTGAGTAGGGTATTGGCCAGGGGCTTTTGGTAGAGACTATTAGTTTGAGGAAGTCTTCTTTTTTTTTTTTTTTTTTTTTTTAGACGGAGTCTTGCTCTGTCGCCCAGGCTGGAGTGCAGTGGCTGGATCTCAGCTCACTGATCTTCATCTATTTTAATTTCCTAAAATTCTTTTAGAATTGGTTACTGAATCTTGTTAAATGTATTTTATACTTTGATTAATATGGTCATGTGATTTTATTATTTAGTTTGTTAAAGTTGTGAACTACACCTTTTAACTTAAAAAAAAAGACAGTGATTTGAATCAGACTTCTATTCCTATGATAAACAATATTTGGTCATGGTGTTTTTTATAAATATATTCTTATATTTGATTTGCTAATATTTTTGGGAATCTTTGTATCTAACTTCACAGGGGATATTAGTCTGTAGTTTCCTTTTCTTTTATTGCCTTTGCCTAGTTTTGGAATTCGGGTGATTTTGGCTTTATAAAATGCGCTGGGAATCATTTATTTGTCTTCTATATTCCAGAAGAGATTATTTATGGTGTTTTCTTTGTTAATTATTTGTATAAAAGTATCTGTAGAAACAAATATTTTAAACTATTTTAACTGCAGGACTATTCCATTTTTCTGATTCATCTTGAATGAGGTTTGGTAGCTTATTGTTTTTGAATAACTTGTCACTTTTATCTAAGTTACTAAATGTGTATGTGTAATCCCACCACTTTGGGAGACTGAGGAGGATGGATCATGAAGTCAGGAGATTGAGACCATCCTGGCTAACATGGTGAAACCCCGTCTCTACTAAAAATACAAAAATTAGCTGGGCGTGGTGGTGGGCGCCTGTAGTCCCAGCTACTTGGGAGGCTGAGGCAGGAGAATCACTTGAACCTGGGAGGCAGAGGTTGCAGTNTTGATTGAAAAATGCAATATAACGAAAATGTTTTCCTATATCCATTAATCAAAATTGTGATCTTTTAATGGAACTTTAAAAGCAGTTCTAAAATTAATATGAAAGAGTATAGAGAATAAAGAATACTAACACATAGGTATAGAAATAGAGGTATAGAAAAAAACAAGTTTGTAGACGGTGCTTTTTTCTGATATCAAGACTCATTTTAGGCCAGGTGTAGTTGCTCACAACTGTAATGCCAGCACCTTGCAAGGCTGAGGATGGTGGATCATCTGAGGTCAGGAGTTCGAGACCAGCCTGGCCAACATGGTGAAACCCCATCTCTACTAAAAATACAAAAGTTAATTGGGCGTGGTGGTGTACACCTGTAATCACAGGTACTCAGGAGGCTGAGGCAAGAGAATCACTGAACCGGAGAGGTGGAGGTGGCAGTGAGCCCAGATCACGCCACTGTGTTCCAGCCTGGGTGACAGAGATAGAGTCTGTCTCAAAATCGTGAAAATGGCCATGTTGCCCAAAGTAATTTACAGATTCAATGCTATTCCCATTAAGCTACCGTTGACTTTCATCACAGAATTAGAAAAAAACTACTTTAAATTTCAGATAGAACCAAAAAACAGCTCATACAGCCAAGACAATCCTAAGCAAAAAGAACAAAGCTGGAGGCGTCATGCTTTCTGACTTCAAACTATACTACAAGGCTACAGGCTACAGTAATCAAAACAACATGGTCCTGGTACCAAAATAAATAGATAGACAAGTGGAACAGAACAGAGGCCTCAGAAATAATGTCACACATCTATAAGTATCTGATCTTTGACAAACCTGACAAAAATAAGCAATGGGGAAAGGATTCCCTATTTAATAAATGGTGTTGGGAAAACTGGCTAGCCATAGGCAGAAAATTGAAACTGGAGGACTTCCTTATACTTTATACAGAAATGAACTCAAGATGTATTAAATAATTAAATGTAAGACCTAACACCATAAAAACCCTAGAAGAAAACCTAGGCAATTCCATTGGGGATATAGGCATGGGCAAAGACTTCATGACTAAAACACCAGAAGCAATGGCAACAAAAGCCAAAATTGGCAAATGGGATCTAATTAAACTAAACAGCTTCTGCACAGCAAAAGAAACTATCATCAGAGTGAACAGGCAACCTACAGAATAGGAGAAAATTTTTGCAATCTATCCATCTGACAAAGGGCTAATATCTAGAGTCTACAAGGAACTTAAACAAATTTACAAGAAAAAAACAATTCCATCAAAAAGTGGGCAAAGGATATGAATGGACACTTCTCAAAAGAAAACATTTCTGTGGCCAACAACATATGAAAAAAACTCATCCTCACTGGTCATTAGAGAAATGCAAATCAAAACCACGATGAGATACTATCTCATGCCAGTTAGAATGGCAACCATTAAAAAGTCAAAAAAACAACAGATGCTGAAGAGGATATGGAGAAATAGGAATGCTTTTACACTGTTGGTGGGAGTGTAAATTAGTTCAACCATTGTGGAAGATAGTGTGGTGATTCTTCAAGGATCTAGAACCAGAAATACGATTTGACCCAGCAACGTCATTACTGGGTATATACCCAAAGGTTTAAAAATCATTCTAGTATAAAGACACATGCACACGTATGTTTATTGCGATACTATTCACAATAGCAAAAACTTGGAACCAACCCAAATGCCCATCAATGATAGACTGGATAAAGAAAATGTGGCACATATACACCATAGAATACTATGCAGTCATAAAAAAGGGTGAGTTCATGACCTTTGCAGGGACATGGATGAAGATGGAAACTTTTGATCTCAGCAAACTAACACAGGAACAGAAAACCAAATGCTGCATGTTCTCACTCATAAGTGGGAGTTGAACAATGAGAACATTTGGAAACAGGGAGGGTAACATCACACACAGGGGCCTGTCATGCGGTGAGGGCCTAGGGGAGGGATAGCATTAGGAGAAATACTTAATGTAGATGACGGGTCGATGGGTGCAGCAAACCACTATGTATACCTGTGTAACAAACCTGCATGTTCTACACATGTATCCCAGATCTTAAAATATAATTAATAAAATAATTAAAACAAAGACTCATTTTAAATTAGAATAATTAAAATACCCTGACACCAAAAAATTTTAATAAGAAATAATTTCCAAATCATTTTTAAAAGATTTATCTGTTTGACTACATCACAACTCAAATACAGATTATCTTAAGTTTAGATATCATTAAAACTTTCATCAAAACAAAAAGTACCTTAAGCAGATGAAAAGAAAATTCATGTAATCACATGAAGAAAGGATATATTGATGATGCATACAATGAAAAGTGAGTTACCACTGAGACTGTATAAAGAACACCTACAAATCAGTGAGAAAAAGCCAGAACAAGTGGAAAACAGAAAAAGATGCAAATAGGAAATTTAAAAAGTAAAAGCCAAATATCTAATGAGCATAGAAAGAGATACTTGACCTTATTAATGATGAAGAAAAGAGGAAGTAAAAGAAAAATTAGACATTAGCTAGCATTTCACACTCATTAGATTGGAAAATAAATAAATAGGTGTGTGTGTGTGTGTGTTTGTGTGTGTGACAATCAGTGTCAGCTATGATATAAGGAAATTGGAATTTTTATCCTGCTGATATAATCAGTGATACACTGGTAGATATTTAAAACCTTCCTTTGGAAGAATATTTAAAAAGTCCTGACTTGTAACATTTACTGATTTTCGGGGGCAACTCTTCTCACTGTGGCTGTTTTCAAGCCACTAATGGGATGTGATGCTACTGAACGCAGAATAGAGATGTGCACAGCTAGAATTCTAAGACTAAAACCTAGTGTTCTAATTTTTAAGTATATACTATGAAACAACTCTAGTTTATGGAAACAGGGGATATTAATTTTAAAAGAAAAAAATTGAAAATAATCTAAATAAACAAATATAAATCTGGTTGTCTACATAGAAACAGATGAATAAATTACATTGCATTTCCATAATGAAATACTGCAGAGCAGTTGAAATGAATAAGCTAGATTTACATATAGTGATGGAGATAAATCTCAACAATATAATTTGAAGTGAACAAATAAAACTGCAGTGTAACAGCATGTATGTACATTTCAAATCACAATATAATATTTATGAATATATACACATATGTAGCAAAATACGAAAACATCAATGAGAAAAATGCACCAATATCTACCCCATGGCAACCTCTTTAGTGGGAAGGTGAGAAACAGTAATTTGGCATAGGGCTTTAATTGTTTTGGTAATAATTTATTTCTTTACAAAAATAGAGAAAGATTTGCAGTGAATGTAGCAAAACTCATTTTAGATCAGGATGGAAGATAGGTGGTTGCTGGCTGTACTATTCTCTTACTTTTATTTTATGATTGAAATATGATATTTGGGGGAAAATACTTATCTCTGGTTGGAGTTTCTTATAGCTTACTGTGATGAGGGTAGAATGCTTTATAGACATGAATAGCTTATATAACTACATGGTCATGCTCAGTATTAAATGGCAGTAATATGTGTGGAGGCCCTTGAAGGGACTGTCATAACCTATAGAAGCCAAGGTGGGCTTCATCTCCCATGACTCTGCACCTTAGTTGTTGGAACTAGAACACCTCCTGTGAAATGCAATGGTTCTCCATCTGGAGCCACTGGACTAAGGCATCAATCTGCTCATAAGTGATTATAGTGTATATGTTCAAGTGAGGTGCCTCCTTTCATCATACATAAAAGCAGGGGATACTAAAAGGAGTTCCCTAAGATTACTATGGAGATGTCAACCTTGAACCAACACAGAGAAGGTGAAAAAAGCAAGGTAAGACACAATTGCCCTATTAACCACTGAATTCATTTCCTTTCTTTATGTGGAAGAGCTTCACTCAACCGATTTGATCTGTAATCCAGGTATCTGTCAGTTATTTCAAGGGACTGCCTGTCTATGGAAAATGAAATAAAAATGGCCATTTAAAGCCAAAAGCCTTCGGTACATGGATAACCGTGCAGAAAAGAGAAATTTCATGGAATCCCGGAATGTTAGTGTTAGGACTCAGAGATCAGCTAATTCACTCTTTTCTTCTTTCAGGTAAGGAAATTGAAGCTTCGGGGTGATTTTGTGACTTGCCAGACACCTGTAGTGGAAGAACTAGGTCTAGACCCAAATCATTAAATTACCAGCTGAGCGACCTGCACACAACTGCAAGAAATTGTTCCATCACAAAACTTCGGGAAGATTGTTTGGGGTTCTCTCTTTTTCTCTCTTTTATTCCAAGCTTCAAAAAAAAACATCTGCTGAATGTCCCACTGGAGCTGAAATTCTAGAAGACAACCAGCTCTTTAATTATGATGTGCAGTGAGCTGCTTTTACTTTTCACTTATCTCTGAAGCTGAATTGCCCAGTGCCTCTGAATACTCCCTCACAGGTCCCTGCGATTTGTTTCAGCTCACAAAATTTAAAAAACACACACTTGCAGCTCTAATTTGCCAAAATCCTTAAGATCTCTTTTATCATGCCCTGCTGCCTGGATGGAAAGCAGCATTCTCTTTAGCGGCAATCTGCTGTAATCATTTTTTATTCAGGTGGCAGGCAGGGTTCAAGGAAAACATGAAAGACGGTGATTGGAGCACAGGGTCTTCAGATGGTTTAAACCGCATCACTCAGGAAATTTTTATCCTTTTTTATTTAGCTACATTTATACAGGCTTCTCTTATAGCTCAGGAGAAAAACTACTGCACAGGGTTATAAATAAAGTGCATCAGAAAAGAGCATGGCATTTGTAGTCTAAGGTTACTCCTTCCTAGATGTATATAACCTTGGGTTTCTAAATCGGAGTCCTGGTTTCCTCATGCACAAAATGGGGAAGAAACAATATATATACTCATCACCAGATTATTGTGACAGGAAAATGAGCTTTAAGAATTGTGTATGAAAGTGCCTTATATATTTTAAAGTGTTACACACATGTTGGGACCACATACCCATTTTGTATGTGAATTTTTAAAACTTGCCAACTTGTCTACACAGGACGCATTAACGTTTTCCCAGTCAATATCTAACTATCCATGTCCTCACTAAGAGATCTTTAAAAACAAAAATGAAACAATTCAGATTCTGGTTCTATTTTTTCTTAGTAATACTCTATGCCGTGCCATTCCGAAACATAGATGGTGAGGACAAATTGTGTAATAAACAGCAGCCTTATTTACTACAGAGAAGAGAGAGAAATTGTTTCTCTGCTGCAAAATGACAATTTGTTTTACCTTATGAGAAAAAAAAGTCAATGAGGAAAAAGGAGGGGGAGTGACAGCTACTGGGATCACAGAGGAATAACTTCTAACTGGCAGTTGGTTTTGGAAACTTCACTGGTTCAAATAAAGGCCCCAGCCTCTTGAGAATGTAGTTCTTTTCCATGGGGCTGGGAGACCAGGGCAAGTTCTGTGTTTTTTCACTTAGTAGATTGTCTTTTGCTCTTTCTTGGTTTCATTTGCAAATATTGGGGTGGGACATAAAGAATAAGATACAGTCACTGGGACTGTCACCTACAGCGGCCCATGCAGGGAGGCTCCAACACAGCTGCTGTGTCTGGCCCCCAGGAGAGTACTAGTGTATTTTTATACCATTGGAATACTTCTGTGGGCTCCCTATCAAGGGAAGAATTCTCCTGATGGAAACCCCAATGGAAGATTCTCTCCTCATCCTGAAAGAAGCAGGGCCACAAATCAGAGATAGTTGTTCAAACTACTGGGTCAGTAGTTCTCTGCCATTGGGACTTAAGAGACAAGCGTAAGTCCAATGCGACCAATTACCTATATTAAATATCTCACTATTTTCATCTTCCCCCAATACATAAAATCCCCATGGGTTCACTGAGAAAAGATGTTTGTAAGTGAAACCTTTGTGCCAGATAGAGTGCTAATGCTAAGTATAGAGAGATATAATTGTTCCTGTATAATATAGGATTTTTCTCTTAAAAGTCTCCTTGAGGATACATGTACATTTTAATGCCTGGGGGCATTAGACCCTGTAGATACATTATTTGGGTCACAAAGATTGCTCTGTCTGATATGGCCATAGGGGCCCTCCCTTTCTCCACTGGGGTAAAGGAAGGGAGAAGATTGAAAGAGAATATTCATCACCGAGCTGCCATCCAGTGTGGACACCGGAGAGGGAGCATTGAGTAGCTGGAGAATGTGAAGGCTCTGAGACACTGGCAGAGCCCCCAAGGTGGACTGAAAGGCAGGTTACAGAAGAGATAATCTCAAGTTGTTTGTTTTAGAATCCTGTCCTGAGCTGAACCACATGGCAGGCTATAAATTGGAAGTAAATTTAAGCCACATCAAAGTCCCAGCCACCTAGGCCTTGATGGGTCTGAGGGCCGTGCTGAGGTGACTTAGGGTCTTGTTCGTCAAAGGGTGAATCCCGGAGTAGCGGTATTATCATCATGTGCTGTCTTGTTAGAAATACGGCATCTTGGACCAGACCTATTGGGCAGATCTATTGAATCACAACTTATATTTCCATACGTTCCCCAGGTGATTGCCCAGCTCTAAGTTTTGAGAGTAGATGGGCTAGATAATTTGATAACAGGGAAAACAGCTTATACACTTAATTGTAATTCTTCTCAAGCCACCTGAGACTAAATCTAACTGGGCACTTTTTAACATCTCTGTTTAACAAGCTCTTAGTGAGCAAAAAGGGATTCTTCACTAAGTCCA
The DNA here is from genome assembly GCF_001698545.2 of Rhinopithecus bieti. Lineage (NCBI taxonomy): Eukaryota > Metazoa > Chordata > Mammalia > Primates > Cercopithecidae > Rhinopithecus > Rhinopithecus bieti. The sequence continues at coordinate 2,169,326 of NW_016803211.1, forward strand.
GTGGACAAAGCAAAACAAAGATGAAGCCTGTATGATTTTTACTGGAATGCATCTCTGATCTTCCCCATGGCCCCAAGACAGGAAGCTTTAATGGTCTGGACATACTTCTCTTTGATATCGGTAGGACCTGGGTTTGAGGTGACAGTAACAATCCCTATTGGATGACTATTTGGGTCTTCAGGGATTTCCAACAAGCTTCCTGCTTGGGGGATGTTGGAAGTGCAGGCTTCAATCTCAGGTCATCTTCGAAGTTATATTAATCACAGAAGACCCACTTCACTCCTTCTGTAATTCCCCTCCCCATTCCCATGCATCGTAGAGTACCAATCTCAGACCTGACTGCTCTGGTGTTTTCACATCAGAAATGGGGGTTTACTTGCCATTAAGCTAAGAAGATACTACTTATCTATTTATTACCATTTATTATGAAATACCAAGAAGAAAAAACATACCTCTAATTATAATGGTTGAAGTGCTTTATCTTGCTTAAGGAGACACCATATAGAAAACATAAGAAATTTGAAACATACGTTATGATAGGTATTGCCTACTAGCAGTAGATCACTTGAATTTTGAGTACTTAAAAAAGTATATATTAAACCCAAACATATCTAGTGGAATGTGTATTCCTCTTTTTTCAAAGGTGAAAAAACTCCGACAATATTTTATCAAGAATTCCCCATATACACTATCACATTTGCTAATGTAAAGCCCACTGTTGGTGAACTGATGAGGAACTATTAAGCATTATTCTTCAGGATTCCAAAAGAAACGTAATGCTGTAGCATTTACACAAATAAATGGGATGCTTGTGTTAGATGGAACAATAAGACAATTTCACATGGCTCAACCTTATACAGTCAGTATTGTTAGATCAGGATTTTCCTGTAGATTGATTAGTTAGAGGTCCTCTAATAAATATTTATAAAACAGGGGGATTGAACTATATGCTGATACTCAGACTAAAATAAGGTATAATACTGCCTCTGTGAAATACAGGAAGATCAACCCTAGTGTTTAAAATTCAGTTGCCCCTCACTATATGAACTCCTGTTCATCTCATTACTTACTATCCAAAGCAACAAAACGAAATGCATTAGGATAGTCAGAGTTAGCTCACTCAGTAATGGCAAACCATGGTACTTAACTGCTTTTCTATCTCCCTATTTAAATAGCTTTAAAGTTAAAGAAAATACCAATTAACATTTTGTGGTTTCACAGAACACCTAGCAAGCTACTCAACAAATCTTTGTTGTCTTTTGTTGAAGTCTCATAAACTTATGTGAGCAGGTTAAATGAGGAAGTTATTTACAAAGCAGAACATGCCTATAGCATGGAGGGGCACTCCTAATCAGGTTCTAAAATAATAATTATTTGTTATTCACTACAGTCTTAACCACATGGTTGAGAAAACATGTTCTTCATAGGTATAGCGGTGAGTATCTCTGCCTATCACATGGTTGAGAAAAGAAATGCTTTTACCCTCATCCAGGTGCTTGCTAGAATAACCCCTTGAGGACAGGCACTGTATTTTCTATCTCTTTACATATTTCATGGTAAAGAGCCTGGCAAAGTGAAGACCACACTTACCAGGATTAGAATAAATGAATAAGATCTTTAGAACTGGAACTTAGAGAGCCCTCAAACTGTGAAACTCGCAGTTTTGAAAGCATTTTTAAATCTCAGATTAATGCACTGGCAGATCAATGGTTGGAAAAATTCAAGACCACTGTGTATATATCAGGTCAGCGGTGATATAACCATAATTCTCTTTTTGTGAAACTCAGTGGGAAATCTGAGAGACGGATTTCTATTCTGACTCCACAGCTGGCTTGAAGCCCCAGAATGAATATACAAACGGACAGTGTCTAAACGTCACATGGAAAGAGATTGCTGACCTACAACCTCTGCAGCAACCAGCCACGAAGCCAGACCATCACCTCTGTAGCAGTGGACCCAGAAAGATCAAGACTTTGTTAATAACTGCTAAATTCTTTAAATGTGCTCTTGCTTTCAACTCAGGACCAACTAGAACAAACCAAATATGCTCCCCAAATCAATCACAAAAGATACCCTCTTCTTAGGCATCCAGCTGGCTCCAGCTTCCCTAGGCCATCAGCCTCTCATCAGGGCACACCGGAAGCTTTCCCACTCCCCTGCCTGGACACATCTGAAGGGCACACCTGAAGCTTTCCTCTGTTTTATTATAAAGCTTTTCCCACTCCCCTGCCCTCCTTTGAGTATCTGCCAGTGGCGGATAATGATTCCTATTCCCTGATCCCCAAACGTGTCTAGATTTGTCTGAATATTTTATGATCATACTTCAGATTTCAGCTTAGATATTTTTACCCTGGGAATCATCCTTCCTTGATCCACTACTTGCTTCCCCTGTCTTATGCTACAGCAGCTTTTACATTTCTTATCAGAACACTTACAATTCAGAATTAGAATTGCTTATTTGCCTATGTAACTGGAATGTAACTACGGATTCAGGTGGCCCAGTTTCTGGACAGTATTACTTGGTCAAAAATAATTCTTGGGAGCAATTCAATTATCCTCATTTGTAAAAGTACCAGAGTACTCTTGTAAAGTGGGTACATTATTAAAGAAAAAAAAAAAAACACTTAAAATTTCATTAATATTAAATATTCAAATGTTAAATTTAAATTATCTAAATGTCTAAAATATTTCTCTCACATTCAATATCTTTCTTATGCCTGGAAGATGCTTAAAACAATAGGAACAGCAAAAGTGAAATCAAGTTAGTCTTCTAGCTGCTTTTTCTTTCCCAAATCATTTTCCCACATCTAGCCCACATGGGGCTGACCCTCTTGCTATGGCAACCTCAGTCGTTTTTTTTTTATTCCTTTTGGATAATCTTAATTTATTTCCACACCCCCACTTCCAAACTCCTGATTGGGAAGAATTATTTTTTCGCATCAATGAAGAGAATAATGAAAAACCAGCCATTTCCACTGTCAATACACTAGTGATCCAGCCCTTTCGCTAATTTGAATTTCCAACATCTGCCCTCTAGGGGTCGCTCTCACCACTTCCCTCTATATCCATCATGTGTCAGCTGTAGCTGGTAGTAGCTCCCAAGAATGGGAGAAGTGTCCATTTTATTTTCACATTGTTACTGGGTAGACCTCGTGTGTACTCACAAAGCACTGTGTATACTCCCTAATCATACAGGAAGAGTTACTATTATCATCATTGTCATCATTTTTATTAAATCTGGCATATGTGAAATAATTGTAGTTACAAAAAGTCAATTTTAAGTTTGATTCTGGGATTGTATTGGCTTTATCAGGGGGCAACATTTTATTTAGGGCAACATTTTATTTATATGTTTCCACTGGTTCTGCTCAACCTTGCAAATAATCTAGTTCCCTACCAAGCTAGGCCAAATAAAACTGAACGCTAAGCAACAGGTAAGCATGAATATATTGACTGGCCCCTGATTTAGAGTAAAATGTAAGGAAGATCCCAGAGTACTTTGTTATAATAACAGATGGAAACATGATTATAAATGAACTTTTTAACAGAAAAACTTTAAAATCTTAGTTCTTAAGTCAGAAAACTTTAAAATTTTAGTTCTTAAGTCATTTAACAGAAAACTTTAAAATCTTAGTTCTTAAGTCGTTTATTTCTCTTTACTTTATGTACCTCACTTCCAAGTAAAATACAGTCCAGAGATGTTGATGGTGATTTGCCTAAAACCTGATAAATCACTTAAGCATGATTACAGTCCTTGAACTACTCTAGATCAACTTTAATCACATAAGATGGTTTAACTCTTTGTAAAATGTGAGAAAAGGGTCACCTCAGGAGTGCTCTCAACTCAGAGGAAAACAGGCCACTATTCACAGGCTTTAAAATCAAACTCATGGTCACATTTACAAGAAGTCTGTTTTCCCCAATGTGTATGTTTATGTATGCATATATTTAGGTGTCCATTCTTTGCCAGGTATCACATTAAATGCTGAGAATACAGTATTTGCCAAGACCTAATCTTTGTTTTCAATGTTCTTAGGGCACAGAAAGGTGAGGAAATAATAAAAAGCATAAATGTGTGAACATTCACAGCCTTTCTTCCCCTTCCCACTACCTCTATTTCCCAACTGAAGGAAGATTCTGACTTGCTTGTCATCTCCCCATCCTCTAGTACAGCAAAAAGTGAAAAGCGTTCCAAGCATGTAGAGAAGCAAAGTTTATCATCATAATACGATCTATGTCATAGATGAGGAAAGAAAAAAGGAAAGCCATGTACACTAGGTGTGGGACAGAATTTTGGGAAACAGACGAAGAGCAGCAAGAAGACTCACTTGATTTCATTTTTGTTGTTCCTGTTGTTTTAAGAATCTTCCAGGCAAAAGGAAAGATACTGAGTGTGAGAAAAATACTTTAAACATTTAGATATGCTAAGTGTAATATTTAAATATTTAATATTAATAATGTTTACAGGTTTATATTTTATTTCTTTAAGAATGCACCTACCTTACAAAAGTACTCTGGTATTTTTACAAATTAGTCAAATTGGATTACTCCAAACTATTATTATTTACAAAGTGATACCGTCCAGAGATGGGCCATATGGATCCCTAGTTGCATTCCAGTTACATAGGCAAATGAGCAATTCTAATCCTGAATTGTAAGTGTTCTGATAAGGGAGGTAAAAGCTACTGAAGCATAAGACAGGGAAAGCAACTAGTGTATCAGAGAAGGATGATTCTTAGGGGGAAAATATCTAAACTGAGATATGAAGTACAATCATGAAATATTTAGACAAAGGGAGACATGGTTGGGGATCAGGAAATAGACTCACAGGGGGCAGTATCATTACAAGAAGCTAAGTATTATTCATAATGCCTGCAATGGAGTGTGTGTTGGGGAATAAAGGGTAAAATAACATCGGGAAAGGCATTTTCATTATATAATATTTTGGTGAGATCTGGAATATAACCTGGGGTTTCCATTAGCAAATTCTCTTTCCATCTGTGTAAGATGCATTTCTTCAATGAGATTGCAGTTTAACTGACTTTGGTGATTAGCCCTCTATGCCAACCAACTTTTATCTATTGGGCCTCAGGGTAGATTGTACATGGATTAGGTTCAGCAAATAATCAAATAAATTACTTAGTTGATTAGACATTTACTCTGTATCAGACCCTACTCACATATCACCTTCAATTCTTACTATAACCCTAAAAAGGAAAATATTATTTGTCCTACTTAAGGAATGAATAACTCAAAGATAAGAGAGTCCAATAATTTTCACATCAAAGTGGGGACACAAGATTCAAGTTTTTATTTCCTCCCACTATGCTAGACTGCTTTCAACTGCTATAAAAATTTAAAATCTCCATTTAGCCATGGGATTCAGTAAAATGCATGTCTACTTTCTCAAGTCTTTCTCACACTCACCCAGTTTTTTGTGGCTTGCTACTTGTTTGTTAACTCCTAATATTACTTATTAAGAGTAAAGATATCTTAGAATTTAGGACGTCTTTGCCACTCATTGGAAATATTACTTTAATCCTCCTAACTTTCAGTACCTCATGTGTAAAATAGGGATTACATTCGTACCTATCTCATGGGATTGCAATTAGAATCAAATGATAGTACTTACGAAAATGTAGGCATAAGGACTGAAATAATGCTGACACGCAGCAATGAATGTTAAATTCCCTTCATCTTTAATGGGAGCTTCTCAAACTCAGTCTTCTTTCATCTTCTTTTATAAGAACTTTGCCCCCATTATCACATTCATACTATCTGAGATGGACCTGAATTCTTAAGTTAACAAAATGCCAACATACTATTACCCTGTGTGTTATATGTACTTGACTACCCATCATTTTAAAAACAGTGATTTTTCTTCTCCCTCTCTCTCTGAATGAGAACTAACTTCTTTGTACCCTTAACACTCAGTGGTGGAAGCAATCAAAAGATTTCAACCCTCTAGAAAGAACTTCTATGTGACATCACTTAGAATTCATGACACAGGAGGTGGCTCCAATTCCACCAGAGGTTCCAATCTGCCCTTAGTTCCCATTATCTCCTCCATTCACTCACTTAATTATCAAAACGTCTAGTAAAGAGAGAAAACCAACATAAATGGAACATTGTTCCTTTAAGAAACTTCTCCCTGCCTTTGCCTTTCAGGTTGATGATTTTGATCTTAAGAATGCACTGTCTCAGAAGGAGGCAGCATGCAGAGACAAATGTCACAGTAAATAATATGTGAATAGTCCCTCGGTACTGCAGGCACCAAGCTCAGACCCCAGGCATTTCTCTTTCATGATGCTCCAGAGGAACTTTTCAGTCTAACATAGCCATATTGCAAGATGAATAGGGGAATCTTTCTTTTCCTGCTGACTGAGCTCTTTCAGTCCGTGACAAGACCAAGCAGAAGATGCCCTATGGGACTGAGGGTTGGCGCAGAATAAAGATGTAACCAGCCAATATGACTCAGGAACACAATGTCAGGTATTTTTGTCCTGAGAACAACTGCCCAGGAGAAACAAACATACCTATAAACACACCCAAGTGAGGACTCCAACATCCAGAAGGTAGAATTAAAAGTTAAGTTTGTGAGAAGATAAGAACATTGTTTGAGGATTTAGGTTAGCTTCCCTGGAAGCAGACAGGGGATTCTGAGGCTGAGAAGAGGATTCCAATGCATGTGATTTATTAAGGGAAGGCTCTCAGGAGAAGAGAGAAGTGGGGTACGACAGGGAGAGTAGCTGAGCAAGGATGTTATCTCTGCTGGAGATTAACCTCAGCCTGATCACACACAGAGATCTAAGCATGGATCAAACCACAGAGTTCATCCCACCTTGAGGCAAGGGGCAAGACATTGTGTAACCTGGCAGGCCACTCCAAAGATGGTAATGTAGAACCTCCTAGTAAGACAGTTCCCTTACAGAAGAAAGCAGTCTCCAAAGAAGTGGGGCAGCCTAGAGCCATCTAACAGCCAACACTCATGGCAACTGTTAGATGGCTACACTTGCTGGATAAAGGGCATCTGGGCAGAGAGCAAAGAGCATCTACTACACTTGGAATAACTTTATTCTTTCATATGTGTGTAGCTGTGGATGGAGAGGATATCTCTCTCTCTCTCTCTCTCATCTATCATTTTGCAATTTTCATTAGTCTATCTACCTATGATCTATTTATTTCAGGCTTTCCTTAAATGTTGCTATGTTGCTAAACTTGTAGATGAGTTCCATTTGTTTCTTTTTTTTTCTTTTTTTTTTTAATTATTATACTTTAAGTTCTAGGGTACATGTGCATAATGTGAAGGTTTGTTACATATGTATACTTGTGCCATGTTGGTGTGCTGCACCCATCAACTCGTCAGCACCCATTAACTCGTCATTTATCCATTTGTTTCTATCTACCCAAAGCTATCTTTCTAAATGACATTTTAAAAAGCAAATTGTTCAAAATGTAGCATAGTTATATGACAGGGTTTTACAATATGTTTTTGGTCCTCTGTTATGCTAGACCAAAAACTTTTTTAAAAAAGAATGAATATTGCATGTCAATTGATAGAACAGAATTGCATCTCAGCTATGAGAAGAACATTTTGTCTTTTTCTGCTGTCAAAATTAATAGCCTTAGTGTTTGATTTGCAAGGTTTTTCAAGCTACAGAAGATCGTTTCTATATGCACGATGAAGCTATTAAACAGTGAAATATATTTTCAGAAACTGTACACAAAAATCAGCTTTAAAACTTGAATATTTTCCACCCACCCCTGGGCCAAGAGGTAAGGAAGGCATCTGTTATTCTCTTCTCCTCATTGCTCTTTTCAAATTATCCTTCTCTTGGCTTTCTAAAATAGCTAGGTGTTAACTTCAGGTGGTATCAGTAGTCTATTGCCAAAGTAATGCTGCATGACAAGCCATCCCAAAGCCAAAGGCTTAACACAGTGAGCACTTATTTACTTCTCAGACCTGCAGTTTAGCAATTTAAGCTGATATATTAGTTATATATTGCTGCCTAACAAATTATCCTAAAACTCAGCAGCTTAAAACAATACACATTTATCATCTCAGTTTGCATGAGTTAGGAATTAGGTCCAGCTTAGGTGAGTCCTCCGACTCTGGGTGTCTCACTGGTTATGATCAAGGTATTGGCTAAGACCAGGGTCATCTCAACGCTCGGCTGGAGGTTGACCCACATTCAAGCTCACTCTTGTGGGTGGGACTGACTTCAGGTCCTTGCTGGCAGTTTGCTGGGAACATCAGTTCCTTACTATGTGGGCTTCTACACAGGACTACTCACAGCACAGCAGTTTGCTATCACCAGAACAAGGATCACAGGAGAGGGAGAAAAGAATGAACAAGATAGAAATCACAGTCTTTTATAACTTCTTGGAAGTGACATTCCATCACATTTGCTGTATTCTATTCATTTAAAAACAAGTCCCTAGGTCCAGCTCACATCCAAATAAATGGGGTTACATAAGTACATGTATACTAGAGCCACTGGGAGCCATGCAAACTGCTGCCTACCACAGCTGGGTTCAGCTGGTTAGTTTCCTCAGACTAGATCTAGATTGGACTCATCATATATCTGGGAGTCAGCTGGCCTTTGGCTGGGGGGCTTTGGCTGTGGTGATTTTGCTCTGAGCCTTGTTTGTTTTATCCTCTTAAAAAACAGCTGGGACATGTTTTCATGGTGTTCTCATGGAGGCATGAGAAAAGAAGCAGAAACACCCAAAGCTGCTTGAAGATTAGGCTCAGAACAAGTATGACATCACCTTCTCTGTATTCTGCTGGCCAAAGCAATTCTGAAACCAACACAGATTCAAGGGGTGGGGAAATGGGTTCTATCCTTGACAGGAAAGCTTGCAGGGTCACATTCAAAGAGACCTGAATACAGGGGATGGGGGCACTGAAGAACTGAGGCCACTAATACAATCAAACCAGTTGATTGTATCAGCAGAGTCTTTCTCTTACTTTGTACCCGTAAAGCATTCACCCAACTAGTAGCTATTCCCCTCATAACTTGACGCTTTTTTCCCCCACTCACTGTGACTCTATACAATGCTATTTCTATTGGACTTCTTGGGGTTGCTGATGTCCACAAACATCAGTGTTTTCCTTTGGGGGTACCATTGTTATTTGAGGAGAGAAAATTCTTCATTTATGTGAAACTATTGCTTGGATGTCAAGGAATTTGACTTCCCTGACTACTGCCCTCTCAATGCCAATAACACTTCCCAGTTTGAAAATGCTCCCAAAAGGGAGGGAGGTTTCAAATAAGCAAGTGGAGAGGGCTAGAATGATCCATGTGACATCAGCGTGAATTTATGTTTAGCTTGACATAGACACAGACAGGGACATACAGAAATGTTCAGCTGAGAGAGCCTAGAAGCGGCAGCACACCAGAAGCAAAAAGCAAACTAGGTGCCCAGATCTTTGTTTCTAACACCATTCTCTAAGAAAGGGGACCAGGGTTCTTTGGTGAAATCACTCATTCTGGGACTGGCAGAGAAAATATCCGAGATGAATCTGCAGCATACTTGAGTACCAGAAAGTAATGTTAAGAAACAAACGAAAGCCCCACAATGATGGGGGCATGTCAGAAGATCACAAGGCGCCAACTGAGAGCTCCCAAGGCTGATGCAATTTGTGTAACAAAATAAGTAAGGCAGAATCAGGTTATAGCCCAAAGTATAAAATATGTATCCATACTGATATAAATACATGATTAAATAAATACACACATGGAGAAAAACAGACAACCCTCCCATGTACAAGAATTCCAGATAATTTAGGTAGCTACTCTGCACTCAAGCGTAACTCCCTACTCCTTAGGCATGGGCTGCAGATCATGCTTAATCCCAAAGAGTAGAGTACAGAAAGGGAAATAACAGAGTAAATTTGCAGTGGAGCAACTTGACAGAAACTACCTTAGTCAGGTAACCAGGGTCAACATCAATAGTGATAAGCCATTGCTCATAGCTTGTTGCCTTGATATGTGAAGATAATGAAATTTTGTCTCTGTAAAGTGGGTTTTTCTCCACAAAGCCCATAACTCCAGTCTAATCCTGAGAAAAAAACAAATCAGATAAATCTCAGTTGAGGGATGTTCTGCAAAATACCTAAACGAGTTGTCCCCAAAACTGTCAAGGTCAGAAAAAAAACAGGAAAGTCTGAAAAGGCAACACAGCCAAGAGGAGCCTGAGAGACATGACAACTAAATGAATGTGGGATTTTAATGGGATCCTGGAGCAGAAGAGAGACGTTAGATCACAGCTAAGCAAATATCAATAAAATACAGACTTCAGTTAGTAATAATCTATCAATATTGGTTCATTAATTGTAGCATATATTCCACACAAATGTAAAATATTAATAATAGGGAATATTGAGTATGAGATATATGGAAACTATGTACTATCTTAACTCTTCCGAAAATCTAAACTATAAAATTAAGTTTATTTTAAAAAATAAACACATTTTCAACCCCATGGCCCCCACCTCAGGTGAGTGGTAGCACTCTTGTTTGAAAGATACCAGTGTAGAAATTCTTCTGATGCCTGTCAGTCCTATGACCTCCTTTCTGTCCTTCACTCCCACTCAACCACTCACTCCTGTGGTCACAAGCAGACGCTATCATCACCTATACTGCAAATCCTTCATGATCTCATCTCAAACATCTCTCTCCCTTTTCTGAGGCTTCTCTCTAGCACCAACAATTCTCCACCCACTGGGTGAGGACTTTTACTCCTACTACCTTTTCACTGCCTCCTCTTGTCCTCATATTTGAATTTACCTAGATTAAGTTGTAGAGTCAATCATTAGAATTGCTCCTTTGGTTATACTCTTAACTCTCTTGTTTCTCTTCTGCTTTGACCTATTATTTTGGCAAAACTCCAGCCCTGATTAAATTTGCCTCCCAATCTATGAATCTTACGTACCCATTTAGCTGAGAGCAGCTGGCCTGTAATGTTGCCTGGTAATAATGTCCTACTTGTCTAATCAATTTATTCCCCTTCTCTTCTAGACAACTGTTTCATACTTTCTCCTCTTTTCTTAAATCTACAATATATCTTTCCTTGTCTCACTTTCAGCTGATGATATAACTCCTTGTTTCAACGAGAACATTCAAGCATTCAAAAAAGAACTTGCATAAGCTCTCACCATCACAATTACCCACTTGCCTGCATCTGTATCCATTAGCCTGTCTTCCCCTGGTTACTGTGGAATACTCAACTGGATTTTCAACTAAGGCTAAACTTAGCTTAGGTACTATATTTTATCCTTCATGCTTTTCCAAAGACATTATTGTAACAGTTTTTCCTCTTTCTTCTTCTTCATCAGAATTTTTCTTTCTACTGGATTTTTCTTGTCAGTGAATCAGTAAGTTGTTTTATTCTCCATCTGAATATATATAGAGAGATATATCTATATCTATATATATTCATATATATGTATATATATAGACATACATATATATGTGTATCTCAATCCACTTCCTTTCCCAGCTACAGTGCTATTTGTTTCCTCTTATTTATAGTTAAACTCCTTTCAAAAGTAGCCAGTACTCTTCTAGCTCCACCATTGCTCACTTCTCATTCTCTTTTAAATCTACTCTCATGAGGCTTTTTCTCTACTACTCCATCAAGGTCAAACTTCCTCTCCATATTGCTAAACCCTATGGTAGATGCTTGGTAAATATTAATTGTCATTTTTCCACAGCTAGCTCAGTCCTCTTTGAAAACTTTTCTTTGACTTCCAGGAACTGACACCTTTAAGGCTTTCTTTCTGTCTTATTGGCAGCTTCTTCTCAGCTTCTTGTGCTAGTCCTTGTATCTCTTTAATCTCTTAATTTTGGAAAGTCCCAAGGCTCGGGATGGATACCTCTTCTCTATCCATCTGCATTTACTCTCTGGTCCTCATTCAGTCTTTGTTTTAAAGACATCCTCACACTAGTGATTCTCAAATTTATATCTGCAGTCTGTATTTCTACCCTGAATTTCAGACTCATATATACAATTGCTTACTTAACTCTCCATCCGGATGGCTAATAAGCATCTCAAACCATAAATGTCAAGAACTGACCTCCTTATGTTCTCCTGCCTTCCTCATCCCGATTTTTCTAGAGACTTTCCATCTCAGTAATGGAACACTCTCCTTCCAGTTGATCAATTCAAACATGTGGTGTCATCCTTGATCATTTTATTTTACTCACACCTCAAGTCTATGCCATTCAGAAATTCTGTTGGCTCTACCTCCATAATACACTTCAAATCCTACCACTTCCACTTATACTGTATCTGCTACAACCACACGGACTTAAGTCATCATCGACTTTTAGCTGGATTAGGTTCATAGCTTGTTAGCTAATTTCCAAGCATCTGATCATGGTCTCTTCAATTTATCCACTACAGAGTTGAGAGTGTGTTCCTGCTAAACAAGTCAGGTCATGTCACTCTTCTGCTCAAAACTGTCTGGTGGGGCCCCCATCGCCCCTTGAGTTAAAATCAAGCTCATCACCATAGCTTAGAAGCTTATGAAGTAACTTTGGTCAATTTTTTTTAAAATGGCTCCCCTTCTTTGCCTTCTCTGCTTTATAGGGCTAAACCTTGATAAAGTGGCTGGTGCCTTTGTAAGAATGAAAGTGCTCTGATCCCCCACTGGCAGGTACCACACTGCACCAGAGCTCACACCTTGGCAAGTAGAGAGTTGGTTCCCTCAATAGGCATTTTGTGCAGTGCACACACTGCACAGCTGTCCTAGTTCTATTCAACTGCCTGATCCCTTCCCATTAATTCTCTGCATTCATTCTTCACCACTCTTCACTGCATTCACTTTAACCAATCACACCGGCCTCCTTGCTACTCCTTGGACATGACAGGCATTCTTTCACCTCAAGAGCTGTTTTCTGAACTCAAATTTCCTTCTCCAGGTATTAGCCAAAAGGTTCACTCCTTCAGGTCTTTGTTCAAACACCTCCACTGCTATGAGATATTCCCTAACTCACAATTTGATATTATAGTTATTTCTTCCTCTACTCTGTATCCCTCTCTAAATTTTTAAAAATTTTCTTCACTGATATTACCATCTATTTCATATTCCACTGTGCTTTTCTTTCTGCGTATGTGTTGACTGTATTTCTGACCTGAAGGTACACTCCAAGAGGGCAGGAAATTTATTTTACTTTTTGTTGTTGTTAACTGCTGATTCCCCAAACCTACAGTTAGTTCCACATGCTCCACAGTAGGCATTCAAATCCTTATCACATAAATGGAGATACAAGAAGCGGCTTTTTTCTTTTTCCATTTTTACATTAGAATCAAGGGGTACATGGGCAGGTTTGTTGCCTGGGTATATTGCAGGATGCTGAGGTGTGGAGTATGATTGCACCCATCACATAGGTAGTGAGCACAGTATCCAATAGGTAGTTTTCAGCCTTTGCCCCCTTTGTCTCTCCTACATTTTTTTTTTTTTTTTTTTTTTTTTTTGAGACTGAGTTTCACTCTTGTCACACAGGCTAGACTGCAATGGCGCAATCTCAGCTCACTGCAACCTCCGCCTCCTGGGTTCAAGTGATTCTTCTGCCTCAGCCTCCCCAGTAGCTGGGAATACAGGCACTCACCACCACTCCTGGCTAATTTTTGTATTTTTAGTGCAGACAGGGTTTCACCACGTTGGCCAGACTGGTCTTGAACTCGTGACCTCAGGTGATCCATCGTCCTCAGTCTCTCAAAGTGCTGGAATTACAGGCATGAGCCACTGTGCCTGGTCTTTCTCTCCCACTGCTAGTGGCCCCCAGTGTCTATTGTTCCCATCTTTGTGTCCATGTAACCCAATGTTCAGCTCCCACTTACCACAATGAGAACATGCGGCATTTGGTTTTCTGTTTCTGTGTTTGTTCACTTAGACAATTTGAAGAGGGTTTTTTTTATATAGAAAAAATGTACCACTTCTCATACAAAAATTAGCCAGGCATGGTGGCAGGCACCTGTAATCCCAGTTACTTGGGAGGTTGAGGCAGGAGAATTGCTTGAACCTGGGAGGCAGAGGTTGTAGTGAGTCAAGATCGCACCACTGCATTCCAGTCTAGGCAACAGAGTAAGATTCTGTCATAAAAAAATAAAATAAAATAAAATGTACCACTTCTCTCTCTGACCTATCTCTCCTCCTCTAAGCAACATTTATTTCCTTTCCTCACATTCTAGTTATGCCTGAATGTAGGTTCTTGAGTTCTTCTTCCAAATGCATACTTACTATCTGCCACACACATCCATTGACCTCACTCATATATTTTTTCTCCATTGCTCAGAGAAGATTTCCAGATTAAACACTCACATAGTATGATTAATTGGAGGAAAGCTTCTACTGTATAAATATTGTATTGGTAAACAGTAAAGATGGAGACAATTAATCTTTTAAGCCTAGCACGTATATCTGTTTGTAAAATTAACTGTCCAAAGAGAGTGAGAAGTGTAAACCAAACGGTATTTGAGGATGATTTCAAAAATAGCAGAGTAGCCTCAGTGAGTCATGAATATAATGGTTGTTTCTGTTGATGTATAATTAAACATTAAGCAACCCTAATTGTTATAATAGGCATTTAACTGAAATCCATCAGCTTCAAAGACAAAAAGAAGTGTGTTCTTCTGCACAGTACTGCATTTTCCTCTTTGGTTTTAAAATGTTAACTGGAGAAATGTGAGCTCCTTCTTTATTATCTTTGGCAAACATCATTTTCTTTTTCTGTCAAGTGACTATAATGTCATTTTCTTGGTAGCACCCCTGGCCTTGCAAAGTTTGGCTTAACTTTATTGATCTCTTTATACGTTTACAACAAAACAAACATATTTTGTTTGGAGAAATATGTCATTTGTTGGTCTTTGTTTGAGCTCAGCTGGCGAATGGGATGAGAAACTGAGTTTTAAGAAAAGAACAGCAGCGCCATTTGAACAGCTGCAGGAATGGATCTCTGCAGCAAACAGCTGGGCCACATAATACATCTCAGACTGAGCTCCTCTGGCCTCGAATTGGGGCCTGAAAATAAAAGAGAAGGGCTTGAAAGATGGGTGATGTGGAGCTGGAAGCTTGTGTTTTAGTTGTCAAATTCATAGCATGTTAATGCCAAATTGAATCCTATTACTTTCCATGAGTTAGAATGGCAGGGTTTTAAAGCTACTTCTGAGTTTCAAAACATTACCACTGTCAAAGTCGTTCAGGCCATACAGGGATAGAAGATATTCTTTCTACATCTACCCCGGAAAACTGATTTCGTGCCTTGTACCAGTTACAAACATGCCCAGTATCAAGGCAGTCCATAAACCAGATGATTTCTGTCCACCAAATGAGCTATCAGGAAACAGCCTCATCATGACTGACACTTTCGATTGATGGCAATTTACTTAAGAGCCATTTTACTCTTTAAGTGCTCTTAGCATATTCAAATAATATTTCTTGTGTCCATCTAAGTAGCAAAATATGTTTATTAACTTTTGAGAGATATGTCTTTTCAAGTTGAAAAAGATATACTTATTTAAACACATAAGGTGTCATTGTTTTATCTAAACCATTCACCTCCTCCCACCCATGTTAACAACATGTATTAGTCTGTTCTTGAACTGCTATGAAGAAATACCTGAGACTGGAAAATTTATAAAGAAAAGAGTTTTTATTGGCTCATGATTCTGCAGGCCATGTAAGAAGAAAAGAGGCTTCTGCTCGGCTGCTGGGGTGGCCTCAGAAAACCTTTACTCAAGGCGGAAGGCAAAGCCAGAGCAGTCACATTACATGGCCCAAGCAGGAAAGAGAAAGAGTCGGGATGTGCTAGGCACTTTTAAAACAACCAGATCGCGGCCGGGCGCGGTGGCTCAAGCCTGTAATCCCAGCACTTTGGGAGGCCGAGATGGGCGGATCACGAGGTCAGGAGATCGAGACCATCCTGGCTAACACAGTGAAACCCTGTCTCTACTAAAAAATACAAAAAACTAGCCGGGCGAGGTGGCGGGTTCCTGTAGTCCCAGCTACTCAGGAGGCTGAGGCAGGAGTATGGTGGGAACCCGGGAGGCGGAGCTTGCAGTGAGCTGAGATCCGGCCGGCCACTGCACTCCAGCCTGGGCGACAGAGCGAGACTCCGCCTCAGAAAAAAAAAAACAAAAAAACAAAAAAAACCAGATCGCTGGGCGCGGTGGCTCATGCCTGTAATCCCAACACTTTGGAAGGCCAAGGCGGGTGGAACACGAGCTCAGGAGTTAGAGAGTTAGAGACCAGCCTGGCCAACATGGCAAAACCCCATTTCTACTAAAAATACAAAAACATTAGCCGGGCATAGTGGTGCGCGTCTGTAGTCCCAGCTACTCGGGAGGCTGAGGCAGGAGAATTGCTTGAACCTAGGAGGTGGAGGTTGCAGTGAGCCGAGATCGTGCCACTGCACTCCAGCCTGGGTGAGAGAGCGAGACTCTGCCTCAAAAAAGTAAATAAATAAATAAAATAAAACAACCAGAATTTAGGATAACTCCCTCTCTCACTATCACGGGATATGGCACCAAGGAGATAGTGCTAAACCATTCATGAGAACTCTGCGCCCATGATCCAGCCACCTTCCACTAGGCCCCACCTCCAACCACTAGGCCCCACCTCCAACACTGGGGATTACAATTCAACATGAGATTTGGTGGGGACACAGATCCAAACCATATCATCACCACTCTTAAAGACATGCTACTGGGAGGCCGAGGTGGGTGGATCACCTGAGGTCAGGAGTTTGACATCAGCCTGGCCAGCATGATGAAACCTCGTCTCTCCTAAAAATACAAAAAATTAGCTGGGCGTAGTGGTGCATGCCTGTAATCTCAGCTACTCAGGAGGCTGAGGCAGCAGAATTGCTTGAATCCAGAAGGCAGAGGTTGCAGTGAGCCAAGATTGCACCACTGCACTCCAGCCTGGGCAACAAGAACAAAACTCCATCTCAAAAAAAAAAAAAAGACATGCAAAATCTTTTCTTTCTTTCTCATGCAGAAACTTCAATTAATACACTGAATCTTATTTTATTATCAAATTTAGAAACTAGAAACCAGAGCATTCAATTATTTAAAAACAAAATAAAACCAAACATACAAAGTCACAGAAACCCAACTACACAGCCCATATCCCTGACCTGGCCATGCAAGTAAGAAATTTATCCACTTTCTTCATGACCCCTTTTGCTTCTGCCAATGTGTGAGGTTTGTGAGGACTGTTTGATTCCCTTATCTACAGGCAGGCAATGTTGGTTAACACCAGTGTCAACGGATTCTGTGTTAGGCTGTTCTTGTGTTGCTATAAATACCTGAAGCTGGGTAACTTATAAAGAAAAGAACCTTAGGCTGGGCACAGTGGCTCATGCCTATAATCCCAGGACTTTGGGAGGCTAAGGTGGGCGGATCACTTGAGGTCAGGAGTTCAAGATCAGCCTGACCAACATAATGGAATCCTGTCTCTACTAAAAATACAAAAACTAGTCAGGGATGGTGGTGTGTGCCTGTAATCCCAGCTACCAGGGAGGCTGAGGCAGGAGAATCACTTGAACCCAGGAGGCAGAGGTTGCAGTGAGCTGAGATCGTGCCAATGCACTCCAGCCTGGGTGACAGAGCAAGACTCTGTCAGAAAAGGAAGGGAAGGGAAGGGAAGGGAAGGGAAGGGAAGGGAAGGGAAGGGCA
>NW_016803211.1:2187222-2221481 GCF_001698545.2 Rhinopithecus bieti
AGAAAGAAAGAAAGAAAAAAAGAGAGAGAAAGAAAGAAAGAAAGAGAGAGAGAGAGAGGGAGGGAGGGAGGGAGGAAGGAAAAGAAAAGAAAAGAAAGAGAAAGAAAGAGAGAGAGAGAGAAAGAGAAAGAAAGACAGACAAAGAAAGAAAGAAAGAAAGAAAGAAAGAAAGAAAGAAAAGAAAGAAAGAAGAAAAGAAAGGAAGAAAGAAAGAAAGAAAGAAAGAAAGAAAGAAAGAAAGAAAGAAAGAAAGAAAGAAAGAAAGAAGGAGAAAGAAAGAGAAAAGAGCTTTAATTGACTCGTGGTTCTATAGGCTGCACAGGAAGTATGGTATCTCCTTCTCGTGAGGGCCTCAGGAAGCTTACAATCATTCAAGAAGCCAAAGGAGGAGCCAGTGTATTAGATGGTGAGAGTGGGAGCAAGAGAGAGAAGAGGAGCAGCCAGGCTTGTTTCAACAAACCGGCTCTCCTGTGAACTGAGGAAGAACTCACTTGTCACTAAGGAGATGGTGCTAAATGATTCATGAAGGATCCGCCCTATGATTCAATCGCCCCAACCAGGCCTGACCTTCAACATTGGAAATTACATTTCAACATGAGATTTGGAGGGGACAAACATCCATACTAAACTTTTTTCCAAAAGTTTTCTTTGCTGAGTTTAAAAAGTGATGCAAACAATATATCCTTAGCGACTTCATAATGATCCTTAGCATAGCACAGTGTTTGAGAAGTCCAATGACAATTATTTAACTTTGTTTCACCCTGCAACTCTCATACTTTCTTAATCAAAAACTTTCTTCCATAGTAGGATCCCCTCTTCTCGTGGTAACTGGGAGAGAATCACCTAGGAATGTACGAGACTCAGGCTTTTACTCCTAGTAGGACAAGAAACTATTGGAGGGTTTTTAACAGAGGAAGGACATGATTTCTTAGGATTTATAGGGCCCACCTGGCTTCTGCGTGAGCTGTGACTGAGGGAAACACAAATGCACAACATGATTTAGGAGGTTAGCGCAATCATACAGGCGAGCAAGCAGCTGTTAATTTGAACCAGGTGGTAAAGGTGTAGATGATGAGAGGGGATCATTTCCCAGATGCATTTGGAAGGCAGAGCTTTCAGTATTGTTTGACAGATGGAATATGTGGTATGAGAGAGATGACTCCAAGGTTTTTTTTTTTCCCCAAGCAAAGGGAAGATTCTGAAGAGCAGATTGGGGTATTTAGAAGTAAATCATGAATGTCGTTTTGGAGATGTTAACTTTATTTATTTATTTATTTATTTATTTATTTATTTATTTTCAATATCAAGATTTCTTTTTTTATTATTATCATACTTTAAGTTCTAGGGTACATGTGCATAACGTGCAGATTTGTTACATATGTATACTTGTGCCATGTTGGTGTGCTGCACCCATCAACTTGTCAGCACCCATCAACTCGTCAGCACCCATCAACTCGTCATTAGCATTTCAACAATAGCCAGGACACTCTCTGAAATCCTCTCTCTGAACTTGAGGTAGTTCAGTGCAGTGCCTATCAACCCTGGCAACACATTAGAATTGCTTAGGGATATTTAAAAATTCTGATGCTCAGGATGCTACCAAACAAATTACCTAAATATCTCTGGGGTGGATTAAGCCACTGGTGTTTTTGAAATGCTCTGGGTGACACCAGTGTTTGACAAGGGTTGAGAACCACTGGGTCAGAGGCATCAGTGGTTTCAGGTTTGAAAGGTCACGACACTCTTTACTGGTTGTTGGGACAAGATAGGCATGCTTCCTGGATGTATGGAAATTGGAAACAAGGCAGGCACTATGGTTAGGAAGCAGATAATTCCCAGGTTTACTCTAACTCTTCAGGCACACTCCCTTCAGTCTCTTTAAGTTTCTGGAAATGTCTAGCCTTCTTCCTTAAGGCACTTGTTTTACACATTCTTCACTTAAATTAGGCAGCATTCATGGTGCCTGGACTCCTGGCTCAGAGCCTGAGCCTTTTCTCCTGGTCTCTGGAGATCCATGACAGCAATCCATTACTGAGTTACCTGAGAATGTAAGAGCACTTCAGAGCCACCCTCACAGCCCAGCCAGGAGCAGCTACAGTTGCAGCAAATCTGAAAGCAGCGGGAATTCAACAGCTCTGGATGAAGGGAAGAGAGGACCAGGAGCATTGAAAAGTAAGACAGTGGAAGTGACTCTTGGTCAAAGTGGAAGGGTCCTTAGGGAGAAGCTCTTGGAACTGCCCTCAGTGAAACCTACACAAGCATGTATGATGTTTGATTGCCCAAGTCCTCATGTGAACACATTTAGACATATCACAACACACCCTTAACACACAGGCCACTCATATACACACAAAATATACAGCACATCACACACCCCTCTCATCCACTGCCCTCCCATATCAAATATCTCTAGTAAGCATTTCAATGGGCTCATTCACTCTTTAGATGAATGAGGGTTAAGTTTGTAATGGGCTTTCTGTGCCCCCAGAAAATTTATCATTTAACTGGGGGACAAACACTGCCTGATGAACTTTGAAACTTGAGGTGTCATGTCCCAGGGAGGAAAGCTTCTGGGAGACAAGTGTCCTTCCAAGCCCCCCCTAAAGCTGCATTACTTAGGCACTCACTTATTCTGTTCACCTACAAAGCCACTCTTGAGTAAGGGAGAAATCAAGGTGGAAGAAAGCCCTCAAAACCCCTTTGCCCAGGGGATAATTTTGTTTAAGACACTGATTATTAACTCGGACCGAGTAAAAGCCCTAAGGGGACATTGATTCTTCTGCCCAAGGGCAACACGTGCTGTCAGTGCCTGCCCACCTCCCAAGCCCTTATCTGTCAGTGAACAGAAGCTCAGCTTTCAAAGCCCAGGATCTGCATTTCTGGCCTGAGGGCTTTCTCTAGACTATGAAGTCTTCTTTGCCCACTTCTGTACCAGGCTGGTAGTTGACACCACCAATAAGCAGCTCTCCATCTATGACTGACAGAGAGGGATGCTCTACATGGGCCTTCTAGAATTCCCCATTGGGATTGAGCCCCAGTTATCTACAGTGGTGACTGGCTTGAGCAAATACTCTTCATTGACTGCATTCTTACCTCTGGCTCACTTTCCCATATCCCTACCAATGCTTTCTGGAATCACCTCTCAGATAATCTATCTGCACTGAAATTGTTATTCGGGGCCAGCCTCTACAGAACCCCTACTAAGACACCAGGAAAGGGGGAAGTCCTCTGCAAGCATACATGACAAAAGAAGGACAAAGTTCAGTTTTTCAAAAGGGATCAGAGCCACAAATATGTTTACAAAAACTCTGTCCTGTTACCTATACTTGATTTACAATGACCACTTGGGAAATTTGCCTCTCTGCTGGGGTAGGGACCTGACTGACCATGTAAAGGGGAAACAGATGCCCTCAGCCTGCGGCCTCACACATCTGTTGGATGAGCAATGACAGTAATTTTCCAGGAGGAGACAATAAAAAAATTCACATAAAACTTTTTATCGTGTAAGTGACACTGGTTATTGTAGTCGGCAAGCAGAAAGTTACCCCGAGGACAGAACTTTTCTGCCTATTAATGTAGAGAAAATGGCTAGCCTGCTTCCCGCGTCTCAGAATATAACATTGGAGATGCTAGGATTCATTCCAGAGGAATTACGATACCAGCAAAATTCAAAAAGGATGTAGCAAATGTGTGTTGCCGTAAAGATCATAAAATAAAATCCAAGCATTTCAGAGCTCTTGGGGCAAATTGAATCCATGGGAATTGAAAAATAAAGGGCTTGAAAAAAAAGTGTGCTCTTTTTACAGAGAACAGGAAAATAATATATTTCTCCTTTTCATGAAGAGTAAGTTCTTCTGGCCCCAAAACTGTAGTCGAGATATTTCCTAACATATAAAAACATTATTTTATAAGGACCCACCCACAGTTTTGGTATTTGTAATCAGATTTTAGTCTAAAGCTCTCCTTTTCAGCGTGGACAGATGCCAACAAAGGAATACAATTTGTAAATAATGAAAGTAATCAGTATCCTCCTCCACTTGCCCGCATCGTGCAACCTCCCTTTTGATACTGACTCTACCTCCTGCAGATTCAGCCTCTGTGGGAGCAGCCAGGGTGCCAATGTCTTCACCTATTCCATACCCTCCATTCCAACACAGCTCTAGGAGGCTGTGCATTCACCACAGGGTGTGAGAGAGCTTGGGATGATGAAGGGGTCAGTTTTACAACATTATCATCATCGCTAAAGCTGAAATATTTGAGGAAAGGGGGCTATTCTGAGGCATCATTTAGATAGCCCAACCCAAGTGCTATAAAAAAGACTAGCATTTGCACCTGCTTTTATACCCCAAGGCTTGATATTTAATAAAATTTTAAGAAGTAGTGCTCATATCACAACCTAATGCATGTCAGTGGAGGGGCAAAGGGGACTAGTTTATGCAGTCACTCAGGGATCTAGGCTGTCCCTGTATATTGGTTCTACAATGTCCTAGGACATAGGTCA
This sequence comes from Rhinopithecus bieti, assembly GCF_001698545.2. Lineage (NCBI taxonomy): Eukaryota > Metazoa > Chordata > Mammalia > Primates > Cercopithecidae > Rhinopithecus > Rhinopithecus bieti. Next base: position 2,191,724 of record NW_016803211.1, read on the forward strand.
GCAAACATTGTTTTTAAAGAGCCAGAGAGTAAATATTTTCAGACTTGTGAGGCATATAGTCTCTGTTGCAACTACTGCCACTGTAGTGTGAAAGCCACCATAAATAATACATGAACAAATGGCCATAGCTGCATTGCAATAAAACTTTATTTATAAAAACAAAAGGCCAGCCCACAGGATGTAGTATGAAAATTTCTGCACTAGGATCTTGAAGCTCTCTACTGCCTCTGGTCAGCAGACAAGGAAAAAGAGAGAGTGGAGGATCAGGATTGTGTGGGAGATATTTTTAGGGACCAGACATGAAATAAGCACATAACACTTTACCCTCATTTCATTGGTCAGATCATGTGGCCTCAGCAACTGTAAGGGAGCTTGGAAAATGTAGTTTATCTGTGTGCCCAGAATGTGATGAAATAATTTTGCCTGCAATTGTACAGTACAATGTGTGAGAGAAGCATTACATAAGCAATTTCAGAAAATCAACTATTTTCTTGGACTTAAGAATGTTCCATGTTTCCATGTGGATGAATTCTGCAAATCTTAATTAGGAATTAAAAGGGATCCGGCTGGACTTCTGATTATAAAAGAAAAAAAAATCTGTTAATACATTCATAGATAGAAATAATAAATCTTTATTTCTTTTTAAAATTTCATGATTCTTACTTTCTTTAATGAACATTTGTCTTCCCCCAAATACTATTAAATTAACAAGATTCGACTGCATCCATGAGCTTGGCTAATAAATCAAGTTTAATTTTCTTATGTAGCTTTAGAGGCAATACTATCGAATTCAGGGTTTTATTTTCCTCCAATAATTCTTAAGAGTGATTATTTTCATGGAATCTGACAATGGAACATAATTATTTTTTACCATTCAAGGTGTGAAAGGAGACTAGATTTAGTAGCATTAGCAAACCCAAGGGGCTGAAAGGATATAAATGGAATTTCATCAGACACTCTTGCTATGAGAAAAGAATTTTAAAAAAATTCACTGTAATTGTTCTGGTGTCTGGTTTGGGTCAGAATAAGTAAAAGACAAAGAAATAAATCTAAAGCTCTTGTCTTCATTTTTCATCCTTCACGCCTTCTAATGAGGCAGAGCTGTGCAGATAAATCTAAAATTTTAATGAGGAAAAATGAAAAATATATGTAGTTGGTGCTGCAGTGCCCTTCTAAGTCACCCTGAAATTTTTAAAGTTATTGTGATTGTTCCGCATTCTAGATATATTTTGTATATAGTGAAAGTAACTTGCTCCACATATCAAACTACACTTAAAATTGCATTAGTTTGTTTTGTTGTTTTATTTTTTAGATGCTGGTGCTTTTCTCTTTCTTTTGCCAATGATGTTGGCTTCTGGTGGGCAGTAGTTCTGAAAGTTTAGCATGCATAGGAATCACCTGGGAGACTTTTTAAATACAGTTTCCTGAGCCTCACACTCAGGAAGTCATCAGATCTGAGGTCAGGCCTGAGAATCTGCATTTGTAACAAGCCTCCAGTGATGCTTATGCTGCTGGTCCGGGGCCAAACTCTGTTTAACATAGAATCAAAGGTCATTCTGCTGGAAACTCAACTCAAGCTGATTTAGCAAATGGGAAATATATAGGCTTGAAGAGCTAAAAATTCAGGCTGCTAGTCTGTCTTTAGGCACTATAAACTCCACCAGCTCAAGTGAGAACCTGAGCGTTCAGCTTTTCTCTCTTTCTCTTGCAGCTCATTTCCCCTGTTTCGATATTTCTCTCATGGCCACAAATGGGTTCTGATGCTCCAGACCTTATGTTCTCATGTTTCCAAGCCCAACAGTCAAAACAGACTTTTCTCCCATCAACCAATGAAAATTGTTTCTATTATTAAATAATTGAGTCACACAGTTGTCTTGAGCCAGTCCCCGTTTTCAATGTAACCCTAGAGATGCGATATCCAACCAGTTTAAGTTAATCTGGACCTACCCTTGGATTCAAATCCTCAAGTACCTGTCTTGTCTGTTTTTTTGTTTGTTTGTTTCCTTCAGGGGTCTCTCCAAAGCAATGAGAGGTCTCTCAGCTTGAACTTAGTTGCAGCCTGGGCATGCATGGGATTGATGTCCTTAGAGCAACTCCTAATCAATGGGGGATGCAGTTCATGGATAGATGTCCCACCTCCCATCTTTCAGAAGGACAATTATTAAGTGCATTACATATAATGTTTCTTATAATGTCCCAGTAGGAGTCTGTTCCAGCTGTCCACTCTGGAAACCTGAGCTATGATAGACCTTGACCAGATCTTTTCTTTTTTCCTGTCTCTATCTCTTCACTCTTTCACCCTGCTTCTGGAATCACCTCCCAAATAAACTCTCTTTATCTAATCTTTTCCTTTACCTAAATGAACTGTAGTTTTGTTGTTCATTGATAATATCCACAGATTGGGCTTCTTTCACGTTTGAAAAAAGTATTAAAGAACCTAAATACTAAATATCATTATACTCAATACATGGTCATCATTTTTATCACTGACTTGGCATATTTCATTATCTCTGCATTAGTTTCCTAAGGCTGCCATAACTATACGACAAACAGCGTAATTTAAAACAACCGAAATGTATTGTTTCACAATTCTGGGAACTGGAAGTCCAAAATCAAGGCATCAGCAGGTCCATGCGCTCTCTGAGACCGATAGCAGGAAATGCTTCATTGCCACTTCCTAGCATCTGGTGGTGGCTGTCAGTGCTTGGCATTCCTTGACTTACAGCTCATGGCTCCAATCTCTGCCGTCTTCACATAGTTTTCTCCTTGAGTCTGCCTTTTGCCTTGACTACCTTCCCATCTTATAAGGACAACAGTCATACTGGATAAAGGGGCCATCCTAATCACCTCATCTTAACTTGGTTATATCTGCAAAGATCCTATTTCTTAATAAGGTCACATTTATAGAAACCAGAGGATAGAGTATATCTTTTGGGACAATACAATTTAACACATATTAAACTCATAGGAATTCACGAACATTCTGCCTAATCCACTTCTTGTATTTCAAGCTTTGCTCTAATCTTTTTCAACTCATCAACTTGTTGTCACTACAGTACATTTTGCGTCCAGGAAGGAAACAAGTTTCTGATTCAGAGAAAACTGCAGGGACAGCAACTTCCTAAAGCTTTCAGAAAAAAAAAAAAAAAAAAAGAGCCTGAGACTGCCAGGCCCTAAATGCCAAACGGCTTAGAGAAAGAGATTTAAAGCTCGTGAATATCAAAGAGCCTCTGGAACACTGGGGGCAGGAAGAACAATCCTAAACACGGTGAAACATAAATAAAATTGCATTGGGCTTATTGGTTTCACTCCCAGGGCAAAATTATCATTCCCTTTCCAAAAGTAGCATTTAGCACAACATTAGTTTGGAATGGTTATTGTCTTTTTGGAATACATTATTTTTATAGCTTATGGCAGAAGTTGACACACAACATTACATTATTCCGTATTTCCACTCAGATGAACACAGGTAGGATTGTAGCCCCGATAGACACTTTGGGACTGATTTAACCTCGGCCTTAATCAAAAGAAGGTCACTTACCTGCCCACAAAATGATATTCTTATCTTATTCCCCAACTCTAATGGGATTATTATTTATATTTTATGTTTCTTTTCTGATTAGAGGACAAAATAAATTGCCAGCAACTTTACATACAGAAAAGAAATAAATAAAAATGCCCTATAAGCTCATTACTTATATATTTTTAAAAGTATAAGCTTATTACTTTTTAAAAATTTCATCACGTAATCTTTGGAACCATGATGTTTAGTAACTTCCTAGTACTCCATTGCCTGATGTACCATAATTGTTTTAGTTGATACCCTATCATGAACCATTTACTTTGTTGCTATGATTTTTATTCTTATAAAAATGCCGTAATTATCATCTTTGTACCTGAATTGTTCTGTGCACTCTAGCACTATTCTTAATTTCATATCCTGAGTTTCAACAGTCAAAATATGTACACTTTCTGACATGGAACCCTGTTTCATCTTGAAACAGGAAGTAAGCACCCCTGCAACTGTCCAGGTCTCAACAGGTTCATATGTCAGGAGTCACTGATAAGAAAGTACAAAGGAGCCCGTTCTGTTTCGATATTCTTAGGCTGTGTTCACTCACTCACCTGCATGCACAGATGGGAAGAGTCCACCTTGGGCTGTTCTCTGAAATCTCCTCATCTCTTATTTTCATGGGTCTTGGAAAGAGCTGTTAGGAAAATCTTGAACTTGGATCTATTTGGATGGGCTTTAACCAGGTAGAAAGTGGGTTTGTCAGGGGCTCCCCTCATTAGACGCAGAACATTTGCAGTGCATACATACATTGTGCTCCTCCTGATCACTGCGCCTCAATCAATCAGGGCAATTAGAGCCTTGTTGTTACGTCCCTTCCCCATGCACTCCCATCTTTCAGAGCCAATCAGGAAGCAGGGCGTGGGTCACTCCTTAACCCAAATCTACCTTGGCCAGGTTCCAATTTTTTTCTTGTTTTTTGCTCTCCCCCACAGTAGAGGGAACTCCATTCTTCAATCATGTCTTTGGCGATTTAAATGACTGATGGTTTGTTGCACGTCATTATCCAGGCTTGGAGAGAATAATAATTGCACAACCCCTCCGATCAGGGAAATAAGATACAGAATTCTGCTGAAACCCATCTCATTACCTGATAGAGTACAGGCCAAAAGCCAATTTGGAAAAAGTCTAATCCAGTGTTTGCTCTTTGCTGAAAGTGAGAGCTTTCTCATCTGAGTTTGTGAACAGTTCTTATCTGTGATGAAAGAACAAAATATATTGATGGCACACTGCAAAAAAGAAGCTTCATGTATGTCTTTCTGGAAGATGACTTTTTGCTATTCAAAGTGTGGTGCAGCCTCAGCATGAACTGCTAGTTAGAAATGCAGATTCTCTGACCAGCGAAGATATTCTGAACCAGAACCTGCATTTTAAGAAGATGCCCAGATGATTTGTATGGATTTCAAGGCTCGAGAAGCACTAGCATGTGCTTCTGAAGGTACTGGCATTTAGCTGCCAGAAAGAAGCCCTTTTAAAAGCACAACTTGCATATGTACATAGAGTGTAGGATGACAGACATTGGAGACTCAGAAAGCTGGGGGTGGGAACAGATGGATGATGTGAAATCACTTAATAAATGCAACGTACATGATTCTGGGTGAAGGATACACTTAAAGCCCAGATTTCATCTCTATGCACTATATCCATGTAACAAAATTACACTTGTACCCCACAGATTTATACAAAAAAGAGAATTTGCTTATAAAACAAAACAAAATAAATGCAAACCGTCAAAAACTTTTCTCCCTAGAAGAACATTTAGGTTCCTCCAGGATGCAGTTGCACAGTTTGTAAGGCTAACACCCAAAAATTAATTCTAAGGAATGGGATTTGTTTGTTTGGATCTCCTTTCATTTCTAATTACATAATTTTAGGTAGTTTAATTTATTAAAAAATAATACAGGTACACAGTAAAATTTTTTAAAACATAAGCACAAAACTATGTATATTTAAAAGTAAGACCTCATTCTAGGTATTTAATTTCATTCTTAGATGTAATCACTGCTAATTGATGTTTATATTTTGTATAACTTTCCAGAAGTAGTCTAAAGTATATGTGTGTGCATATATTTATTTATATCTTAAAATAAACTTTTGTATGAGCTATTCTGTCCCTTTTTTTTAGCAACTTTTAAATATCCCATAACAGCACATAGAGAGATTCACCTTATTGTTTTAATATTTACATACATTTTACATGTTTGCATGAAAATTTGCCTTGTTTTATTTGCCTATTCCAAATGATGCTGCAGTGAATATCTCTCTGCATAAGGGTTTGTACACATGTGTATCTATCTGTAAAACAAAAACCCATGAGTTAAATTACCAGTTCTAAGAAAAGGAGAACTTAAAATTTTGATGGATTTCACCAATTGCTCTTCAACAACACCATAGACATTTAGCACCCCACGACCCGTTCAAAAGACTTGTGATTTTCCTATATCCCTGTTGTACTAAGCTATCAACCCCAGAAATGTGTAATCTGACAGTTGAAAATTAGTATCCTATTTCTATTTAAATATACATTTCTTCCATTATGAGTGAATTTGAGTATATTTGCATGTGTACAAACCATCTGTATCTCTGTTTGTTAACTGTTTGTTTACTTTCTTCAGCCATCCTTTTCAGAGGGAAAAAAAAGGCCTTTTCTGATTAACTTATCAAAACTTACATAACTTAACTTTTTATATTAATGACTTCATAAATTAACCCTTAGAGGGTGACACATTTCAGAAACACTTCTCTCAGTTTGTGTTTCATCATTTTTCTCTTTGTTATATTATTTTTCTTTTGAAGAGATAATACTTTTACTTCATTTAAATATTGGAGCAATGTACGCATGCTATGAATTCAGAAGACTCACTCATTTTCATACCTGCCAGTGTCTACTCCCTAGCCACCTACTTGTGTGTAACAATGTTCATCATTTCTTGTATATGTATCAATGCTTATGTAATAATAAGCAAATACACATACACAACCTTAATTCCTCCTCTTTTGTAGAAAAAGAATTTCACTTGCAATATTCTTGCTTATTTTCACTTAGAAAACATCTTAGAGACCTTTCTATATCAATAGAAAGCAACCTCATCATTTCTCTTTTTTTACAGCTGTATAGTATTCCACTATGTGATCATAGCATACTTTATTTCATCAAATTTGTAGTGATGGACATTTGTTTTGTTTCCAATTTTTCACTATTAAAAACAAATTTGCAGTGAATAACCTTGTAACCATATTTATATTTTGTGTGAGCAAATGTATATGTAAAATGTATTCCTAGAGGTAAGATTGCTGAGACAAAGGATATATTAATTTGTAATTTTGACAAATATTGCCAACTTTTTTTACACACTCTGTTTCACTTTTACTAGCAATGTATGAAAGTGTCTATGTTCACCAAATTATGAATTAACTGCCATATGATAAATAAAGGATGGCATTTCACTGTGGTTTTAATGTACATTTCACTTTCATGAGGAAGAGTGTACAAATGGTTTAAGGGCCATTTGTATTTTATTCTGTTAACTCTTATTTATCTGTTCATACCTTTACCTAGTTTATCACCAGATTGCTGTCTTTTAAGATTATTGGAATTTTACTATGTATATCCAGGTACAAGTCCTTTGTCTTTTGTATCAGTTACCAACATTTTAAAACAGGTTGTTATTCTTCACTTGATCTTTCCCATTTTTTTCATGTAGGACTTTATTTTTTTTTGTTATTTATCACCCGTATTTATGTGTTACGTCTTTGGTTCTGAATCATGTCTATAAAGGAATTCCCTACTCCAAATTTGTAAAATAATGTGACCATATTTTACTTCAGTTCCTTCAATAATTCACTCTATTTGAGGCTTATTTTAGTTTACTACATAAAGTATGGTCCTAACACTGTTCTTTTTCCAATAGTTACCAATATCATTTATTGAATATATGTATTTATATTATATATCTTCTTTCCCACTAGATTGAGATACTGCCTTAAACATATTCTACATACTCCGTGTATCTGAAACTACAGGTGTCTGAACATCCTGCTGTGTTCCATTTGTCTGACTATTCATGTGCCAATGCTGTACTATTTTAAATCGTGAGTTTTCCTGGTATGCTTTATCTTGAGATAGAGCTTGGTCCCTTTCACTGTTCTTCATATGTAGAGATTTCCTTAATAATATTGCTAGTTCATTTACTATATGTATTTAAAATCAGTCTGAATAGTCCTGAGGCGAAGGATAGAGACCTGTTGACATTTTTATCCCAGTTATGTTAAATTGATAAATTATTTTAGAGATCTTTGGACTCATCATGATGTAGAATATTCTCATGCAAGAATCTGCTCTTTCCATTTTCTCAGATCCATTTTTTTTCAAGTTGTGTTTTAATGCGTTCCTCCTATATAGTTTGCACATCTCTTACTATGTTTAGTGTGGTATTATTCTAAATGTAAGTGAGTATGTTTTTCATTACGTATTCTAACTGATCACTGTTTGTACATATGAAGGAATGATTTCCCCTGTTTTTATTTTATACCCTGATATATAACAACATTATTTATTGGTCATAGTTTTCCATTGATTCTCTTAGACTTTCTAGATATTTAATAATATCATCTGGATATAATAATAGATTTACATGTTATTTTATTCATTTAAGACAAGATACATAGGGGAACTCACCTCCCCCCACCCTCCACACACACAAATAAGAGAACTGTATGCAAGAACAAAGGAGCAAAATTCTAAGGAATGTCAGGAATACTTACAAGGGAGTCTCACAGAAAGCTAAAGTCACTTCTTAGGAGAGGAGCCAATAAAGTTTGAATTGTTCCCAGTCAAATGAAGGACTTCCTTGGTACCCATATGCTGGTGGTGTGATTTATAGAAGAAACCTATAAATTATGTGTGTGTGTGTGTGTGCGTGTGTGTGTGTGTGTGTGTATAATTATTATTTTTTAAGACAGTGTCTCCCTGTATTGCCCAGGCTGGAGTATAGTGGTGCTATCTTGGCTCACTGCAATCTCCACCTCCTGGGCTCAAGTGATTCTCCTGTCTTAGCCTCCTGAGTAACTGGGGTTACAAGCATGTGCCAGCATGCCTGACTAATTTTTGTAGAGTTGGGGTTTTACCATGTTGGTCAGGCTTCCCTGGAACTCCTAGCCTCAAGTGATCCACTTCAGTCTCCCAAAGTCTTGGGATTACAGGTGTGAGCCACCACACCAAGGCCTATGTTTTGGCATCTATTTTCTTTGGAACCTAGTGCACAAATGATATTTTATCAACAATCCATGGATATTTGGGAGAAAAGCAATCTCATTTATTTTTATACAATAAATCTGTGTTAGTCAGTATTCTTCAGAAAGATGATAGATAGATAGATAGATAGATAGATAGACAGATAGATAGATAGATGGGATTCTTTAGAGGAATTCACTCATGCAATTAGGGAAGGTGAGCAGTCCCATGAAAGTCTGTCTGAAGGCTGGAGACCCAGAGATGCTGGTAGCATCATTCAGCTTAAGCCCCTGAGAGCCTCAGAACCAGGGAAACTGATAGTGTAATTTGCAGTCCGAGGCTAAAGGCCTGAAAACCCTGGTGTAAGTCCTTGAGTCCCAGAACCCTGTATATACCACTTCAATTTGATAGTAGAGTGCTGTCATGCACACCCAATTTATGATAGGAAGCTCACGTCAGATGGTAACTTGGTGGCCCATGGTTAAGTGTTCATTTTCTACTAAGGAAAACTAAGACCTGCCTCTCAAAAGGAGAGTAGGTATTTGCAGATGATGACAGGGCTTTGTTCCCAAATCCTAAGGCACTCTGCTGTGATTCACCTATAGAGTCCTGCCAAAGGCTCCAAACAGCATCCCTGTCTGCTACTGACGCCTCAAGCACCATTGGATCTATTGGACCATTGGCCCAAATGGCAGAGCACTTTGCACAGCCACCTGGACTTGTTGCAGAGTCTTCTCCTGTTCTGGGCCCTACTCAAAACTGGCAGCTTTTCAGGTCTGTCGGTAGATGGGCTGAAGTAATACACCAAAATGAGGAATGTGTTCCCTCCAAAATATAAATAGGTCCACTAGACATTGTGCCTCTCTCTTGGTTGTAGGAGCAGCTAGAAGCAGCTTCTTATCCTTCATCTTAGAAGGGATTCTTGACATGGCTGAAACCACTGGACCCCTAGAAATTTCACTGAGGGAGAAGGCCCCTGAAATTTAATAAGATGTATTTCCCATCCTCTGATGTGTAAATGTCTTACCAATAAGTTTAGAGTAATTGCTACTTCATGCTTACTAGGTTTCATCAGTATAATGCCATTAACGTAATGGATCAGGGTAATACCTTGTGAAAGGGGAAGGTAATCAAGATCCCTGCAAACTAAATTGTGACATAGGGCTGGAGAGTTGATATGCCCCTGAGGTAGGTCAGTGCAGGTATGTTTAGCCATGCCAGCCACAAGCAAACTGCTTCTGGTGGGCCTTATGGAAAGCTATATAGAAAAAGGCAATCGCCAGTCCAATAGCTATGTACCAAGTACAAGAAGACATGTTAATTTGTTCAAACAGTGAAACCATAGCTGGTACAGCCACCGCAATGGAATTCACCATTGGTTAAGCCTACAATAAGCCACTATTATTCTCCAAGATCTAGGCCATATAGAAAAATTTAATGGTGATGTGGTTGGAATCACCACCCCTGCATCTTTTAAGACCTTGATGGTGGCACTAATTTCTGCAATCCATCTAGGTATGTGGTATTGTTTTTTTATTTATCATTTTCCTGGTTAGAGGCAGTACTAATTAACTATCATGTGGTCTTTCCAATAATAGATTAGGGAACCAATGTGCAAATTCTACCAACAGCTAAGTGCATCTATTCAAATTTTGCATCTGGAACTGGAGAAATAGTCATAGAGTGGTTAGGGACCCACTGGACCCATTGTGAGTCAGAACTGAGCTAAAACACCATTGTTGGCCTGAGCTTCATAAGCTCTTACTGTATCTGGAGGGCCACAGTGACGTTTCTGGTCTACTAGAATCAAGGTCAGTTCAGAGCCGATGTCCCAGTAGTCCCTGAAAGGTCTGATGCTTTCCTTTTCCCCAATACACATTTACCCTGGAAAAAGTCTGTAAGGTCTCTTTCAGGAGGGATGAGAGAAAGAGTAACTGTATACATTTTTGGAAGCGTACTGGGGTCCTTCCTGGAGGTGACCCAGGCTTTCCTTCATTTAAGAGGTTGTGTAGGTCTGTAAACTGGCTCAAGTTTGAGAATTGATTGAGGAGTCATGATTCTCATTGATATAATTCAAGTTAGAGTTTTGTTCACTTGACCAGAAAGCTTTCTGCTTATACAGATCAAGTAAGTTTTAGTAGGCTTCCTATTTATTTCACATCTAAGAGCACCACACTTAACCAGCCAATGCCATAGATCTACATGAGTCGGAGCATTCTGATTTTTCCTTTGCCTCTGTTGTTCATGACAGTAACTATGCCCACCTTGCCTTTGACAGTTGAGTGCTGCCACTTGACCCCTGCCAATTCGGGATCCAATTATTCCTACTGCATTTAAGTTTTCCAATTGACTGACTGTGGCTCCTACAGTAAGATTTGGCCTACAGAGAAAAGCAATATCAGAGCTCTTCAGGGATGCTGTGGCTCTCCTCACAAGTCTTTCTCATCATCTATTTTCTTATTTATTTTAGTGTCTAGTTGATCTGTCAAAAATTAAAGAAGTATGATAAATCCTCCCAAATCTGTGTGCTTCTGTGTATATCTCTTGTTTCCTCAGTTAGGGTTGTGTCTATTTTGATATTCTGTTTTTCAGCACATACAGACTCATGAGGATTATAATTTGCATGCAACAATTCCCTTTGTACTGTTAGCATGCCTTCTGCTTTGAATTTTACTTTGTCTGATATTTATATTGTCATCTCTCTGTTTACTTAGATTGCATTTCTCTGGTTAAATTTGCCCATCACTTTCTGTTTTACCTTTTTAATCATTTTATTTTAGTTATCTGTCGTAGACCACAAATAGTTGGGCTTTTGCTTTATGATCCATCTGCGAATGTCTACATTTTAGTATAGTAGTTTGACTCATTTGTGTTTATTGTCAGAATTGATATGCATATTGTATCTGACAACTTTCTTTCTGCTTATTATTATTACATGCTTCATTGTGGCTTCATTTGCAGTTTCTCATTTGCTATATGGCTTATGTTTTTATTTTATTTTTTTCTCTTTTTGATATATACATTTTCTATATAAAATCCTTCATGGTTATACTTAAGATTTTAAAAAATATTCTTCAACCTGCAATCCTTTATGCATTAAAGTTAAGAACAATATAATAAACTATGATTTTCTTCCCTGCTGGAAGAGCAATTTGGCACATTTTGTTCTACTTGCTATTTTCCGATATTCTGCTACGTACTTTTATGATATATATGTTCAGAGCTATATAATTATAATTTTACAATATTTTAATATAACAGTAATATCTTTCAAAAGAAAACTGGAATTGACTTTCAATTTTGTGCTCAAGTTTCTCAGAATTTCATAAAACATTTTATTTTAACTTTTCTCAGTGTTCATCACCTGCCATTGTACGCCCTGTCTACGCATTCTTGAATGTTGATTAGGATTTCTCCTGTAGCTGCTTGGCACTTTAGTGAAGTCATGTTTTCAAGGATGGTACACGGGCATTTTAGAATCTGACCTCTTCAATAAATAACATCCTTTCTGTAGCTTACAGGTGTTAAATAAAGAGTAGCTGCAAAATACGAATTAGGTAACATTTTTCCCACAAAACTGGTCAGTTGTGATTGCTTTACTCTCAGTCATTTACTGTTTCACAAAAGGAATCTCCATTTTGCTAAATACTTGGGGTTTTCTTGAGACCTGTTGTTTCTCCTTGGAAGTTGACAATATCTTTTTGTAATATTTAATTAATTTTTCTATGTTTGTTGACACTTACCTAAAATTAACAGGTTTCAGTATTTTTATGCAAGTTGGTTTGGGGCCAGAAGAGATTTTTTAGTTTTACTTATGTGTTAATTTTCCATGTTTTATCCTGTATTATACTTTCAAGTTTTAGGCTAATTCTCTGTCCTCAATTCTATATTTTTTATCTTTTCATTTGTATCTTTTTTCTGTGGTTCGAAGTCATTTGGGAAATTGTTTAAACTTGTGATGTCTACTGGTATCCTAAAAATAGATAATGTGAGTGTTCATGATTACATCAAGTCACCTCCAACACCCCAATTCAGCCACATGCCTCTCTCTATCACTAACATATTCTGTTCCCCATAAGTAATAAATAGAAAGATAATCAGAAAAAGCAAATGGCAACAGCTTTAATGTCTATTTTTGGGAATTGTATGCCAAATATGTATGCCATTGGGCCACCGAAGATCACCTAATAGACATCTTGAAGGTTTTGATTACATACTAACCAGCAAAAAACTTCTTAACAGTCATACAACACACCTGGTTGTCTCCAACGTCTTGTCCCATATAATATTATCCATTAAGTCCTTCCTGAACCATTAAATAAAATACAGGTGCCAAAATTGCATGGCTGTAGAGAACAGACGTCATGTGGTGCATCCCACTTGTTTGGACTCAGGACACACCACCCTAAAATATGACTGTAGGAGACCAGAATATGCCAACTCAAAATATATCCTTGTGACATGTTTCAAGCTGGTTATTTTGAGAAACTGTAGAAACAGGAGTAGCTCTGAAAAGCTGTTCTTTTGTAAAAGAAATTTATAACTGTAAGGGAAATCTACATTGTAAAGTATTGGTATCAGGAAGAGGGCTGCTTCAGACCACTTTTATTCCCTAAAAGATGTTTTATCTACATAACAAGACAATCTTTATTCAACACACAATTCCTTGCCTCACCCTCCCATAACACACTCCAACACCATTCTCCCAGAAACCCCAAATCCCTTTTCCTTTAACTCAGGTTATATAGGCTTCTCCATCTCTGGGGTGTCGGGTGTTCACTTTTCTTTCATGTGATGTCCCGGTGCATTTATATACCTTTTCTCCCTTTAATCTGCTTTACATCAATTTACTTTGTAGCTCATCTAAAGAACCTAGAAGGATGGAGGAAAGGCAGTTTTTTTTTTTTTTTTTTCCTACAAATTGCTCACAACTGAGAAAACCACAATCACAAAAGTACCACTAGGCAGAGGATACAGAGGACATCTTCGGTGTTCTCTTTTTAGCACAAGATGCTGTCCATAGGAAGGATGCCACCAGAGCTCTCGTATTGTCCTGGCCCTCATGCACATACACCTAAGAGAGCTTAGAATGAACACCTGTGACTCTTTGCCTGGCCTGCAGGAGCACACTTGGCCTAAATTCTGAGCAATACATGTATGGCCTTAAAAGCTAATAACCCCAGAAACAGCCTTGGATCAATAATGAATGAGGATTTGGTGGATAAATGCCCCAGCTCCCTCCCATTAGGTGGGAAGAACCCAGTGGAGTGCCCTACACTGTCTTCCAGAGTTCTCCAGCACAATGCTGCTAATGATGCTACAGTGGTAAAGTCATTGCTAGCTCGCTCTTAAAAAAAAAAAAAAACAGCTTTACTGAGACAATTTACAGACCATAAAATTTACCCACTTATACTATACAATATAATTATTTTTAGTATATTTGCAGGTTGTGCAGTCATTACCAGGATCAATTTTACAACATTTTAATCACCCCAAAAGAAACACTTTCTATAATTAACTCTTTATTAACTACCTTCCTCTCTCTGCTTTACGTCTCTCTACTCCTGAACCACTGTTTCTTGAGATGGCCACTCCAGTAACTACGTGCACTGAAATTCTCTCTAAGTCTGCTTTTGGGAAGATGCAAACCAAAACAGCGACAACCAGAAAGACAAAAATAAATGACTAGAAAAACACAGGTGATGTTCCATAAACCATGTCACCAGCAAAACTTTCCTATGAGCATCCACTGGTTTATACTTACCTAACAGAAATCTTGAAGGTTTTCTCCTCCTCTAAGCTCAGAAAAATACTTCACTTTCTTGATAATGCACTGTGTTGTATAGTTTATATGTAATTTGTATTCCATTTTAAGTCATCCTCAAAGGAGAGGAAATACAGACAGACCACATTTGTGAATTGTCCTTAACTCTGCTTCTTCTCCACCTGGGTCTGATCATTTTCCATCCTCAGATTCACACTTTCAGAACAGGTTGCTTTTCCTTTTCTTACAACCCAGCAAAATTCCTCATACAAGCAAGGTAGTATGTCATGGAGTTTTGCAGCCCTGAGGGACTGTATTCTCCTAATACCCTACTCAAATGGGATCATTCCAAAATTTCTCCTCCACCCCTGTTTAATAATGATTTTTAAAATACCATATTGACTCAGATATTTTATTGTGCTGTTTACTCTTTCTTAAATAATCTCCACATTCTACTAATGAAGACTCTATTTCTTCTGCAAAAACACCGATGCCCACAGGATGCCAAGCACTGGTGGTTAGCAGCTTATTCCCTAGGATTACTCATGCTTCTCTTTAATGCTTCCCAAGATTAACAGTATTTGTTCCCAAAACTGGTATCACCATCTATACTTGCTACTATAATTGTTAACATATTTGTTACTATACATAATTCAATTGTTATGTAAAACAGTAAAATATGAAGGGTAAAAGAGAAAGGTATTATTTCTGTGAGAGCAAAGCTGATTACTTCCAAAGACTCAAAGGAAAATTGTTTAAATTAGCAATGTTGCATTTGATTTAGAGATCTGTGAGAAAACTGTAAAAGATTTGAAAATAAAATTATATGTATATACACTCACATATGTCTTCTGCAATCATATGTGCATTACAAGTCCTATGAGTTTCTTTCATAAAGAGATGAAACTGGAACACTTAGACCAGCAAATAGCTAAATGCACATTAGAGTCACAGTGAAAGATTTTAAAAAGTTGGGACTCACTCTCAGATTCTGATTCTATTTGTCTAGGACAAAACAAGCTGGACATCATCTATTAAGACTTTTGTTTATTTTGTTTTTACAACTCCTCACGGAATCTGATGTGCAGTGAGGGTGCTAAAGGCATGGAACATCTTATCTTCACTTTGATTAGTGACTACTCTTCTGTATGCTGCAAACCTTCCTTTACAAATTGCTTTTTCCTTAATATTGCTGCATCAATTTAAAATTGGTAGCCTTTCTTTCAGATGCTGGTAGTATGCTGTTTGTAACCTAAGGTTTCAGTGAAATTGCAAGTCTCCATTTTTTGCTGAGTCTTCACAGGCATTTTAGAGTGACATTACAGGAGGTAGGGTCAAACACTCCTATCCTGGTGAACTTTTAAATTGAAAACAGTTTAAAAAATTTTTAGAAATACATTGAAGCTTAGCATGCTGCAAGTAATGCTTCCTTACATCCTGCTGCTTTAGTTTTACATTGACGTTTTGCTTAAGCTTTTACTTCTTTGTGGTTCATGTTATGTCATAGATTATTATTATTATTAATTCACACAATAAGGATCTATAATACATGTAAGAATAATTCAATGAACACATGTATACCTACTATGCAATTCATAAAACAGAAAATTATCAAAACCTTTTAAACTCTGCTCAGCATTTCTTTATACATTTCTTTCCTCCCACCCACCATTAACCAATTTCCTGTGTTTTATAGTTATGCTTCCTGTTTGAAAATAGTTTTAACATATATTGATGCATGTTTAAGTGCACATTGCTTTATTTTGCATATTTAACCATTAAATATATAGAATCCAATGTACCTCTTCTTTTATATCTGAGACTGTTTCCTTTTCTCGATACTATCATTTTAATATATATCCATACCGATATGGCTATCTGTAATTATTTCACTTGCACTGCTGTATAGAATTCCATTATATGAATATACCTAAATTTATCCATCCATTCTGTGAAATGAATACTACATTAGGGTAATTTGTAGTATTTTGCTTTTGAAAACAATATTGATTTTTTTTTTATGTGTACCTAGTATAGGCAAGTAATCATTGTTCTAGTTGCCTGGTAATGGGATTTCTGGATCATAGTGTGTAAATATCTGCAACCTTAATGGTTAATTCCAAAGTATATTCTAAATTGAATCCAACAGTTTATATTTTCAACAACATCATATATCTGTCAAATCTTGATTCTCTATTTTAGTTGCTTATTATTATTATTTGCTTTTTTATAATACTGCCCTGTGGATTTCATTTGCATTTCCCAGGTAATTATTGAGAATAATCATCTTCCCCAAAGTTTTTCCTCCATTTATGATACCTATTATGTGAAATGCCCATTTATATCTTTTCAGCATTTTGGATCATGCTGTTTTCTGTTTTAATGAAAAGTAGCAGTTATTAATATCTCCCAGATAATAAAGGCTGTTTTTTTCTTGTATGTGTAAAATTTTCACCACAAATGGTTGTTTATCTTCTAACTCCTATTAAGATGTTTTAATGAACAGATGGCATGACCTTAAAATAATTTTAAGATTTTCCTTTAAGATTTGTCTTTTCTGTCTTAGGAAATATTCCCTTACTCCAGGATAAAAGGATATCCTAATATTTTATTCTCAATATTTAAAAACGTACCTTGAATTTTAAAGCCTATAATTCATACATATTTAAATTTTGCCTGTGAATTAAGGTAAGAATGCAATTTCATTCTGTTTTCATACTAATAAATTATTATGTCGGCATCAGATAACAAGTGGCTAATCCACTCAGCTGCAATCTGCAATGTCACTTCTCTCATATAGAAAACTCTGTATTTTATATTCTATTCCATTTATCTACTTGACAATATAATGCCAATGGCATACTGTCTTAATAGCTCTAAGTTTGTAATATCTTTACTTATGGTAGGATAAGTTGCTTTGTTATTTTCTGGGAATATCTTGGTCACTTTTCTCAGTACTTGGTCACAGAGCAATAAGAATTATCATATTAAGTTATATGCACACTCACACACACACTCACACTCTTATAGATTTTGATTAGAATTGCACTAAAGATAGATTACATAAATTAAATTAGGAGTTAGCAGACAACAACTGATAGGCCAAACCTGGCCTGCTGTCTCTTTAACTCACTTTGTAAATAAAGTTTTATCAGAACACAGCCACATCAATTTCTTTACCTATTGTCAACAGTTGCTTTCAAGTTACAAAAGAAGAGTTTAGTTAAGTGTGACAGCAATTCTGCGACCTGCAGAGAATATACTATTTACTATCTTGCCTTTTATAAAGTTTGCTGACACTTGATACACTTCATTTGGGAAGAATAATTATATTTTTATAATTTTGTTTTTTTTATTTTTTTCCTTTTATTTGTAGTAGACTCATAATAGTTGCACATATTTATGGAATATAGAGTGATATGCTGACACATGTACACAATGTGTAGTGATCAAATCAGTGTAATTAGCACAAGTACCACCTCAAACATATCTTTTCTTTCCGGTGGGAACACTCAAAATCCTCTCTACTAGCTTTTTAAAAATATACAATAAACTATCGTTAACTGCATGAAAACTACAGTGCTGTAGACTACTCGAACTTATTCCTCCTATCTAGCTGTATTTTTGCATCTATTAATCAACCTCTCCTTATTCTTCCAGCTCTGAACCCTTCCCAGCTTCTTTTTATTTTTTTAAATATTTTTTATTATTATACTTTAAGTTCTAGGGTACATGTGCACAACGTGCAGGTTTGTTACATATGTATACTTGTGCTATATTGGTGTGCTGCACCCATCAACTCGTCAGCACCCATCAACTCGTCATTTACATCAGGTATAACTCCCAGTGCAGTCCCTCCCGCCTCCCCCCTTCCCCATAATAGGCCCCGGTGTGTGATGTTCCCCTTCCTGAGTCCAAGTGATCTCATTGTTCAGTTCCCACCTATGACGTGAGAACATGTGGTGTTTGGTTTTCTGTTTCTTGTGATAGTTTTGCTGAGAATGATGGGTTTCCAGGGCTGCATCCATGTCCCTACCAAAGGACACAAACTCATCCTTTTTATGGCTGCATAGTATTCCATATGTAATGTGCCACATTTACTTATCCATCTGTGCACAGATGACATTTGGGTTGATTCCAAGTCTTTGCTATTGTGAAATAGTGCCACAATGGAACATACATGTGCATGTGTCTTTATACAGCATGATTTGTAATCCTTTGAGTATTATGACTCAGTAATGGGATGGCTGGGTCCATATGGTACTTCTCACTTCTAGGATCCTTGAGGAATCGCCATACTGTTTCCATAATGGTTGAATAGTTTACAATCCCACCAACAGTGTAAAAGCTGTTCCTATTTCCACATTCCTCTCCAGCACCTGTTGTTTCCTGGGGACTTTTTAATGATTGCCATTCTAACTGGTGTGAGACGGTACTTCATTGTGGGTTTTGATTTGCATTCTTGATGGCCTTTGTTTCATGTGTCTATTGGCTGTATGTGTGGCTTCTTTTGAGAAATGTGTGTTCATATCCCTTGCCCACTTTTGATGGGGTTATTTGTTTTTTTCTTGTAAATTTGTTTGAGTTCTTTGTAGGTTCTGGATATTAGCCCTTTTCAGATGAGTAGATTGCAAAATTTTCTCCCATTCTGTAGGTTGCCTGTTCACTCTGGTGGTAGTTTCTTTTGCTGTGCAGAAGCTCTTTAGTTTAATTAGATCACATTTGTCAATTTTGGCTTTTGTTGCCATTGCTTTTGGTGTTTTAGACATGAAGTCCTTGCCCATGCCTATGTCCTGAATGGTATTACCTAGGTTTTCTTCTAGGGGTTTTATGGTATTAGGTCTAACATTTAAGTCTCTAATCCATCTTGAATTAATTTTCGTATAAGGAGTAAGGAAAGGATCCAGTTTCAGCTTTCTACTTATGGCTAGCCAATTAAGAATATGACATAAGTTTCATTTGTTGGTTTCACTTAAATACTTCTTAATAAAGATTTATAGTTTTCCTCCATAAAGGGCTTTAATATATTTTGTTAGATTTATTCCCAGGAACTTTATGTTCTCTAACAATTATAAATTGAATCATTTTTAAATTATGATTTCCAATTTTGTGTTGCTTTTGAATAAAAATGCAATTATATGCAACAACTGCATTATACCAATCATGATATAATTATGTATAATGATTTTATTGCTAGAGAATTTGCTACACTGATTTGTTAATTGTAACAAGTTATCTATATACTGCTTGCATTTTGCAAGTTTACAATCTATCAACTGTGATTAATGATTATTCTATTCTTTTCCAATCAGTAAATGATCGTTATATCTTTTTCTTGTCTTAGTGCACAAGCTAGCATCTTCAGAACAATATAGAATGCAAGTAGTGATACTAAGTGAGTCTGTATTTCTTCTCTCTTAAAAGGAAATGCTTTAAATTTTCAATATTACCTTATGTGTGTGGTAGGTTGTTGTGCATATTCCTAACAGATTAAGGACTTCCCTCCCAGTGTCCATTTGCATTGAATTTTCATCATAAATGAATGTAAAAATTTAGCAAAACACGTTCTGTGTCTGTTAACATTATCATTAATTCTTTTCCTTTAATTTATTAGTGAGGGGAATTTGGGGTGTATGTGTGTTTGTGTGTGTGTGTGTTTGTGTCTAGTTTTACTGATTTTATTTATTTTCTCTGCACTAGGTTTGAAAGTATAGCACTTTTATATAATCCTTTAGTAGGTACCCTAGGTGTTTTATCATCAATGGTTATCTTAAAACTGTCTAAAATTTATCAGTATTTTAATGCACTGCCCCAAAACTATAAATAATGTGCAACATTTTAATATTAATTAACTCCCATTCTCATTTGAATGCTGTTGTTAGAATTAAAATACTGGATAACTTATTGTGGCATTGTATTAATCCTTTCTCACGCTCCTGTAAAGAACTGCCTCCGACTGGGTAATTTCTGAAGGAAAGAGATTTAATTGACTCACCGTTTCACAGGACTAGGGAGGCCTAAGGAAACTTACCAGGAAGGGGAAGCAAACACATCTTTCTTCACATGGTGGCGGGAGAGAGAAGTGGTGAGCAAAGGGGTAAAGCCCCCTAGAAAACCATCAGATCTCACGAGAACTCACTCACTAACATGAGAACAGCATGGGAGTAACTGCTCCAACGATTCAATTACCTCCCATTGGGTCCCTTCCGCAACATGTGGGGATTACGGGAACTACCTTTCTAGATGGGATTTGGATGGGAACACAGGAAAACCCTATCAGTCATCATCGATTAAGGCATTGTCATTGTTTCGACACACAGTGTTTGATTATATTTATCCACAATTTATTTACTAGAACAATTTATTTACTCATAATTTATTTTTGCATTTTCTTTCTTCCCAAAGACCATCTTTCAGAAGACATTATATCAAGAGTATTTTACTGGAACATTTAGTCTGTGTTAATGTTTAAAGGGTCTTATTTTGCCATTATTTCTGAAAGACTATGTCACTGTTTGGAAAAGTCTAGTTGACCAGCATTTTACTCTTAATATTTTAAAATACCATTTTGCTGTATCTGGCTTCCACTGTTAATGTGTAAGAAGTAAGCATCAATCTGATTTATCTCTGTTCTCTATAGTTTTAGAACTTTTAAAAAATTTTATGTCCTTCAATTTTAGTATTACATGTCCAGGTGGTAATGTTCTTTTAATTGCCAATTTTACTTGAAATTCATTGCATTTCTTAATTGTAATGATTATTAGACTTAATTTAATTCTAAAAAAATTATCAGATACTGTGTTCTAAATATTGCCTTTACACTGCATTCTCACTTCTTTTCTCTGGTTTTCGAACATCTTTTCACCAAATCTATCTTGTTGAGCTACTTCTTGACTCTTCTTGATACTCTGAGCTGCATTCTGGGTAATGTGTTCAGATTTATATTTGAATTCTCCAAAATTTTCTATTCAGCAGTGTCTAAATATATAGTTTTCAAACTAAGAAACCCAGTGGCACTGATTTTTTCTGAGGTGCCACGTTTGTCTCATAGAGGAACCAAAGAATATTTCAGATGTTTGAGGGAACCACAGCAAAACCGTACGATAGAGTTAAAATTGTGCTGTGACTTCCTTGAGCGAGTTCACAGTTTCAATATCTATTTTGCTGAAGTCATGCCTTTGCAGTAGTTATGATCAAATACAAATATCACACACAATCAATGTGAAACAAGAAATGAGGCTGGTTATTTTTAATCTGAATCAACAGTTTGGAAAGTTGTACAGTGACCAATAGGTGGACATATCTCTTTTAAAAATTATGGTTATTTAATAAATAATTATTGTTTATTTTTAAATTTATTTATAAATTAATTGTCAATGGCTACTAATCTCTTATGACAAACAAATACTCATTAGTTTCTGAACCTAGCTATTTAATAGATAGGTTAACTATTTAATAGATAGAAACTATTTGTGACTTTTTTGGCCCAAAGTTAGCTCAAAAAAATTACTGAGACACTAAGGGCACTGTAAAATGAGAAGTTTTGGAATATCTTATTGAATTTATTCTCTACCTTTAGTTTTCAATCATGATTTTTTTCTCATCTACATACATTTAATTTGTTTTTGTTTTTCAAAACTGCTTGGCCATTTCGTATAGTCTCTTTCTCCCCTCTCATAGTCACTCATTCTTCTTCTACTATTTATTTATTTATTTATATTGCCTCTCAAGCCTACTGACCCACTTTTTTGAGTGTGGTTAAAATTGCTTAACTGTCAATCAAAGTCTTTGAATTATATCAGTGATGGTTGTTTGAAGAGTACCATGAAGAATATTTGTCCAAAAATTATTGGTTTTATTCATGCCTAGCTTAAAACAACACTACCATCTCAAATCTCTAAAATAAATTCTCAACTTGATTTCTTTCTTTTACACACAAAATAGGGAGTATGAGTTTGGACATGGCTAGCAAGGAATTGCTTATAGTTAGTATATCTTAAATCATTTTTTTTCTTCCACCTAGCTTCAAGTTTAAGACATGCCATTTCCTTACTAGTACTCTATAAGGAGAGTCTTTCTTTTTGTACATCTAATTCACTCTTCAAATAATGACACAGTCTTTGGAGATCTGGCTTTATTCTGTCTTGGGTAGTCTTTAGATTTGTCTTCATTACCACGCTGATATTGAAAAACACTTAGAGCTTTGTCAAGATGGCAAAGGACACTTGACTTCCCCACAAAAGATAATCAAAATAGTGAGTAGATAGTCACACTTTGAATAGAACATCTAAGAGAGAACACTGGAATCCAGCAGGTGACAGAAACCACCTGAGGCACCAGAGAGAGACGCCAGTAATTGGCCAGGAGTCCAGACTGCCTTTCCAGTGCAGGGAAAAGGTAAAATGAGAGATTCCCAGCAGTCAATATTTCTACCACAGACTTCTGTAATCCTAGCCATAGGAGACTCTCTTGACCCCACGGATCCCAAGACTGGAATAGAGAGCTCACTGGAGTCCACAAGATGGCATTGCTCCAGAGAGGAAGTTCACACTGGGTCCCACATATCTCCTGAGGACCAGGTAGCTACAGCATGGTGCCATTTTGAGAGCCCAGCCCCCAAAAGATCACTTTCTTTCCTAGGACCCAACTACCCCTGCATCTCCAAATCTCTGGAGCCTCACTGACATACCCTGTGTTTACTGAGAGAGCTGTGGTTCTGAGAAACACTGACTGAACCCGGTAAAGTTGCAGGGTCCCCAGCACTCTAGCCCACACAGTTTCCTGCATGCCAAGGAAAGGGCAGTGCAGTACACTGGGGAGACAGCCAAAGCACCCACTTCCCAGGGACTGAAACCCTCCTGCTTGGGGCCACTGGCAGTGATAGCACCCTTGCTCCCTTCAGCAGAAGGACTTCTGTGCACTTGCATGCAACCTGATGACTGGTTCTCTTTACCAGCCACTACAGCCACTGCTCCCACCAGGGACCAAAGTGTGAACATCCCAGAGCCTGAAACCCGCCTGCCTGGGGAGGCTACCACAGATCGCAAAACTGCCTCAACTCCCAGCAGCAGAGCTGCCATGCACAAACATATATCCTGAGGACAGACTTTCCCTATCCACTGAAACAACTGCCACCAGTACCCAAGCACCCTAGCTAGAGCCTGGGGATAGCCCCGCCCTCATACCACATCCTGTCCCTGTGCACACCACCAGAGTACATGAGAACAGTCCTGTTCAACCACCTTTCCCAGTGCCTGAGCATGCTGCCTAGGGGCTCTGAAATTGTTCTGCAACATCAGGTAGTCCAGACACACACACACCACCAGGCATTCTTATAATAGCCTACCATGGCTGGCAAGATTTCCAGAGGCCTGGGGTTTGCCCTGCCCTGCCCATCACAGCCTATGCCTGTGTACACCATCAAGGGAACCTGAAAATAGGCCTGCCTTGCTGATACTGTGCTCAGTGTCAAAATATGCCACTTGGGCACCTGGAGATTGCCCAACTTCATTGGTTACCCCAGGTGCATATACACACCACCAGAGTCCTAACAACAGGCTCAGAAATCCAGCTGCCAGTGTCAAAGCATGCCACACAGAAGCCAGGGATCACTCCACACCATCCACTATTACTGGCACTGAGTACTCTTGCTGGGGCCCTCAAGATGGGCTCACCCAGCCTGCCACCACTGCCACTGTTGGCAACCACTCATACGTATCACCTGGGGGTTTAGGGTCTGGCCTTCCCAACGCTGACAACAGCAAGTGCTGACTGGAAGTCCAAGGGTTGTCTTGCCACTGATAGTACCATTGTCAACACCATGCATGCTGCTCAGGGACCTGAGGACATAGCCCACTGTTGCCACTCCCTGAACCTGAGCAAGCCATCTATGGGCTTAAGAATTACCCCTCCTGGACTTGCTAACACTGGTGCCCACATATGCCACCAAAGGACCCAAGGACAGGCACACTTGGCATGATGCTACCACCACTGGGGCCTGACAACTGGCCCACCCGATATCTAGTCCCCAGCAAAACCTCATGATAACCTACAAAACAGCCACCGTCTAAGACACTGAGGAAATCACAAAACCACCGATGATATTTATGCTGAAGATATCATGTGAAGGATGCACTACTGCACCCATCCAAAATCAAAACTAAATTGCCCTACCAAGCCAACACCATAAATTTATCTTCAGGAAAAAATTATTTCCCTAAAAAAGCCAATCCAAAAACTTTAAAAAAGTGACTCTTAAACCTGGTATGCAGATATCAATGAAAGGACACATAAAAATGAAAAGTAAAAAAAAGACATCCCCAAAACAACAGAATTATTCTTCAGCTACAGATTCCAAAGAAAATAAATTTAGATAAAGCCTAAAAGTAATTTAGGATGATATTAAAGAAGCTCAGTGAGCTACAAGAGAACACAGAAAAACAATACAAAGAAATCAAAAAACAATTTAGGATAAATGAAAAATTCACTAAAGAGACTGATATCATTTAGAGAAACAAACAAATATTGTATCTGAAGAATTCAATACATGAAATAATAAGACACAATTGAGAGCTTCAACAATACAGTAGATCAAACAGAAAAAAGAATTTCAGAACTTGAAGACAGTTATATTGAAATAACCTAATAAGGAAAAAATAATTTAAAAAATACAGAAAGCCTGCATAATGTACGGGGCATCATGAAGTAACCGAATTTCTGAATTTTGAGAGTTTCAGAAAGTAATGAAAAAGGCAAAGACCCAGAAAACTTATTTGACAAAATAATACCTGAATATTTTCTACTCTACAAAGAGATTTAGACACCTACATACAAGAAGATTAGAGATTCCAAAATAGATAAAATAGAAAAGGTCTTCTCCAGGGAATATGGCAATTATACTGTCAAATATCAACAACAGTGAGATAATTCAAAAACAGCAAGGAAAAAGTGTGTAGTCACACCTAAAGGAATCTCCATCAGATAAACAGCAGATTTCTCAGCAGAAACCTTACAAGCCAGGAGAAAATTAGATGATATATTCAAAGTGCTGAAAAAAAAAGAAAAAAGAAAACCCTGTAAGCCAAGGATACTATACCCAGCAAAGTTATTCTTTATAAATGAAGGAGAAACACTTTCCTGGATGAGCAAGAACTGAGGGGATTCATCATCACTAGATTAGTTCTACAGGAAATGCTCAAGAGATTATTAAACCCGGAACAAAAGGATAAAATCTACTATCATGAAAACATTCTGGAGCATATAACTCACTGGTAGAGGAAACAAACATATGAGGGAGAAAAAAGACGATGTTAGCAGTACGGAAAACCACTAAATAATAAAGGTAAAAAATAAAAGACAAAGGATATAGAAAACAATCAGAAAACAATTGTATTTAAGTTGCACATTAGACTAAATGAACTTAACAGATATTTACAGAACATTTTATTCAACAGCTGCAGAATACACATTCTTCTAATCAGCACATGGAATATTATTCAGAATAGAACATACATTAGGGTACAAAACAAGCCTCAACAAATTTAGATACCTGACATCAAAATCGTGTCAGGTATTTTCTCCGAGCACAATGAAATAAAACTAGAAATCAATAACAAGATAAATTTTGCAAACTGTTCAAATACATAAATATTAATCAACATGCTCCTGAAAGACCACCTGGTTAATAAAATAGTAAATAAATAATTTTTTTAAAAAAGTCTTCACACTAATTAAATGGAAACACAACATATCAAAACCTATGGGACACAGCAAAAGCAGTGCTAAGAGGAAACACTCAGGCACTGTTGTTGGAAATGTAAATAAGTACAACCACTATGGAGAACACTATGGATTTTTTTAAAAACTAGAAATAGAATTATCATACAATCTAGCAATCTCCCTAATGGTTATTTACCCAAAGGGAAGGAAATCTGTATAACAAAGGAATACATTCATCTCATGTTTATTGCAGCACTATTTACAATATTGAAAGTATGGAATCAACCTACGTGTCCATCAGTGGATAAGTGGATAAAGAAAAATGCTGTATATTTACACAATGAAATACTGTATATCCGTAAAAAAGAATGAAATCATGTCATTTGCAACAACATGAATGGAACTGGTGGTCATTATTCTACCTGAAATAAGCCAGACACAGAAAGACAAATATTGAATGTTCTCACTCATATGTGGGAGCTAAAAATGTTGATCTCATGAATAGAGAGTAGAATGATAGTTGCCAGAGGCTAGGAAGGATGTGAGTGTGTATGCAGGGTGGGGGGAGGAAGAGATGAAGGGAGACTGGTTAATGGGTACAAACATAAAATTAAACAGAAGGAACAATTTCTAGTGTTCAATAGTAGAGTAGCATGACTATAGTTAACAACAATGTATTGTATATTTCAAACAGCCGGAAGTGAGGATTTGAAATGTTCCTAACACGTAGAAATAATAAATGTTCATGATGATTATCCTAACTAGCCTGACTTGACCATTACACATTCTATGTATGTGACAAAATATCACATGCACCCCATAATACACATGAATATGATGTATCAATTAAAAACTAAAAAAAGAAATAGGAGATTGCTGGCAAGATGACCAAATAGGAACAGCTCTGGTTTGCAGCTCCCAGTGAGATCGACACAAAAGGTGGGTGATTTCCGCATTTCCAACTGAGGTACCTGGTTCATCTCATTGGGACTGGTTGGACAGTGGGTACAGCCCATGGAGGGCAAGCCAAAGCAGGGTAGGGCATCACCTCACCCAGAAAGTGCAAAGGGTAGGGGAATTTTCTCCCCTACCCAAGGGACACCATGAGGAACTGAGCCTGAGGAACTACAGCACAGACACTGCATTTGTCCCTTGGTCTTTGCAACCGCAAACCAGGAGATTCCCTCCAGTGCCTATTCCACCCTGGCCCTGGGTTTCAAGCACAAAACTGGGTGGTCATTTGGGCAGACACCGAACTAGCTCAGGAGTTCTTTTTTTCAGTACCCCAGTGGCGCCTGGAATGCCGGTGAGACAGAGCTGTTCACTCCCCTGGAAAGGGATGCTGAAGCCAGGGAGCCAAGTAGTCTGGCTTGGTGGGTCCCACCCCGATGGAGCCCAGCAAACTAAGATCCACTGGCTTGAAATTCTCGCTGCCAGCACAGCAGCAATCTGAGATGGACCCGGGACTCTTGAGGTTGGTAGGGGGAGGGGCATCCACATTGCTGAGACTTGAGTAGGTGGACTTACGCTCACAGTGTAAACAAAGTCACAGGGAAGTTGGAACTGGGCAGAGCCCACTGCAGCTCAGCAAGGCTGCTGTGGCCAGACTACCAGATTTCTCTTCTCTGGCCGGGCATCTCTGAAAAAAAGGCAGCAGCCCCAGTAAGGGACTTACAGATAAAACCCCCATCTCGCTAGAACAGAGCACCTGGGAAAAGGGGTGGCTATGGGTGAAGCTCCAGTAGACTTAAACACCCCTGCCTGGCAGTTCTGCAGAGAGCAGCGAACCTCCCAGCACAGCATTCAAGCTCTGCTAAGGGTCAGACGGCCTCCTCAAGTGGGTCCCTGACACCCATGTATCCTGACTGGGAGATACCTCCCATAGGGGCCAACAGACACCTCATACAGGAGAGCTCTGGATGGCATCTGGCAGGTGCCCCTCTGGGACAAAGCTTCCAGAGGAAAGATCAGGCAGCAATCTTTGCTGTTCTGCAGCCTCCGCTGGTGATACCCAGGCAAACAGGGTCACGAGTGGACGTCCAACAAACTCCAGCAAACCAGCAGTAGAGGGGCCTGACTGTCAGAAGTAAAACTAACAAGCAGAAAGGAATAACACATCCACTCAAAGACCCCATCCAAATGTCACCAACGTCAAAGACCAAAGGTAGATAAATCCACAAAGATGGGGAGAAACCAGCCCAAAAAAGCTGAAAGTTCCAAAAACCAGAACGCCTCTTCTCCTCCAAAGGATCACAACTCCTTGCCAGAAAGGGAATAAAACTGGATGGAGAATGAGCTTGACGAATTGACAGAAGTAGGCTTCAGAAGGCAGGTAATAACAAACTCCTCCGACCTAAAGGAGCATGTTCTAACTCAATGCAATGAAGCTAAGAACCTTGAAAAAAGGTTAGACAAATTGCTAACTAGAATAACCAGTGTAGAGAAAAACATAAATGACCTGATGGAGCTGAAAAAACACAGCATGGGAACTTCATGAAGCATGTACAAGTTTCAATAGCCGAATTGATCAAGCAGAAGAAAGGATATCAGTGATTGAAGATCAACTTAATGAAATAAAGAGAGAAGACCAGATTAGAGAAAAAAGAATAAAAAGAAACAAACAAATCCTCCAAGAAATATGGGACTATGTGAAAAGACCAAATCTGCATTTGATTGGTGTACCTGAAAGTGACGAGGAGAATGGAACCAAGTTGAAAACACTCTTTAGGATATTACCCAGGAGAACTTACCCAACCTAGCAAGAGAGGCCAAGATTCAAATTCAGGAAATACAGAGAACACCACAAAGATACTCCTCAAGAAGAGCAACCACAAGACACATAATCATAAGATTCACCAAGGTTGAAATGAAGGAAAAAACGTTAAGCGCAGCCAGAGAGAAAGGTCAGGTTACCCACAAAGGAAAGCTCATCAGACTAACAACGGATCTCTTGGCAGAAACCCTACAAGCCAGAAGAGAGTGGGGGACAATATTCAACATTCTTAAAGAAAAAAATTTTCAACCCAGATTTTCATATCCAGCCAAACTAAGCTTCATAAGCAAAGGAGAAATAAAATCCTTTACTGACAAGCAAATGCTGAGAGATTTTGTCACCACGAGGCCTGCCTTACAAGAGCTCCTGAAGGAAGCACTAAACATGTAAAGGAACAATGGATACCAGCCACTGCAAAAACACACCAAATTGTAAAGAACATTGACACTATGAAGAGATTGCATCAAACTAATGGGCCAAACAACCAGCTAGCATCATAATGACAGGATCAGATTCACATATAACAATATTAAACTTAAATGTAAAAGACACAGACGGGCGAATTAGATAAAGAGTTAAGACCCATCAGTGTTCTGTATTCAGGAAACCCATCTCCCATGCAAAGACACACATAGGCTCAAAATAAAGGGATGGAGAAAAATTTCCAAGCAAATAGAAAGCAAAAAAAAAAAAAAAAAA
>NW_016803211.1:2221557-2222534 GCF_001698545.2 Rhinopithecus bieti
AGGACTTGCAATCCTAATCTCTGATAAAACAGACTTTAAACCAACAAAGATCAAAAGAGACTAAGAAGAGCGTTACATAATGGTAAAAGGATCAATGCAACAAGAAGAGCTAACTATCCTAAATATATATTTACTCAATACAGGAACACCCACATTAATAAAGCAAATTCTTAGAGACCTACAAGGAGACTTAAACTCCCACACAATAATAGTGGGAGACTTTAACACTCCACTGTCAGTATTAGACAGATCAATGAGACAGAAAATTAACAAGGATATTCGGGACTTGAATTCAGCTCTGGACCAAGTGGACCTAATAGACTGGAGGTCTATTAGGTGGAGGACCTACAGAACTCTCCACCCCAAATCAACAGAATATATATTCTTCTCAGCACCTCATTGAACTTATTCTAACATTAATCACATAACTGGAACCAAAACACTCCTCAGAAAATGCAAAAGAACGGAAATCATAACAAACAGTCTCTCAGACTACAGTGCAATCAGATTAGAATTACAGTGCAATTCAGGATTAAGAAACTCATTCAAAACTGCACAACTACTTAGAAACTGAAAAAACTACTCCTGAATGACTACTGAGTAAATAATGAAATGAAGACAGAAATAAAGATGTTCTTTGAAACCAATGAGAATGAAGACACAATGTACCAGAATCTCTGGGACACATTTAAAGCAGTGTGTAGAGGGAGATTTATAACACTAAATGCCCATAAGAGAGAAAGCAGGAAAGATCTAAAATTGACACCCTAACATCAAAATGAAAAGAACTAGAGAGGCAACAGTAAACAAATACAAAATCTAGCAGAACACAAGAAATAACTAAGATCAGAGCAGAACTGCAGGAGATAGAGACGTGAAAATTCTTTAAAAAATCAATAAATCCAGGAGATGGTTGAAAAGGTCAGCAAAATAGATAGACTGTTAGCCAGACTAATAAAGAAGAAGAGAGAGAAGAA
>NW_016803211.1:2223465-2228193 GCF_001698545.2 Rhinopithecus bieti
TATACAAAAATTAATTCAAGATGGATTAGAGACTTAATGTTAGACCTAAAACCATAAAACCCCTAGAAGAAAACCTAGGTAATACCATTCAGGACATAGGCATGGGCAAGGACTTCCTGTCTAAAACACCAAAAGCAATGGCAACAAAAGCCAAAACTGACAAATGGGATCTAATTAAACTAAAGAGCTTCTGCACAGCAAAAAGGCTTCTGCACACTGTTTATCAGAGTGAACAGGCAACCTACAGAATGGCAGAAAATTTTTGCAATCTACTCATCTGACAAAAGGCTAATATCCAGAACCTACTAAGAACTCAAACAAATTTACAAGAAAAAAACAACCCCATCAAAAAGTAGGCAAAGGGTATGAACAGACACTTCTCAAAAGAAGACATTCATACAGCCAACAGACACATGAAAAAATGCTCATCATCACTCGCCATCAGAGAAATGCAAATCAAAACCACAATGAGATACCATCTCACACCTGTTAGAATTGCAATCATTAAAAAATCAGAAAACAACAGGTGTTGGAGAGAATGTGGAGAAATAGGAACACTTTTACACTGTTGGTGGGACTATAAACTAGTTCAACCATTGTGGAAAACAGTGTGGTTTTCTCACACCGTTAATTCCTCAAGGATCTAAAACTAGAAATACCATTTAACCCAGCCATCCAATTACTGGGTATATACCCAAAGGATTATAAATCATGCTGCTATAAAGACACATGCACATGTATGTTTATTGCAGCACTATTCACAATAGCAAAGACTGGAATCAACCCAAATGTCCATCAGTGACAGACAGGATTAAGAACTTGTGGCACATATACACCATGGAATACTATGCAGTCATAAAAAAGGATGAGTTCGTGTCCTTTGTAGGGACATGGATGCAGCTGGAAACCATCATTCTCAGCAAACTATCGCAAGAACAGAAAACCACACACCGCGTGTTCTCACTCATAGGTGGGAATTGAACAATGAGATCACTTGGACCCAGGAAAGGGGACACCACACAGTGAGGCCTATTGTGGGGAGAGGGGAGGGGGAAGGGATAGCATTAGGAGATATACCTAACGTAAATGATGAGTTAATGGGTGCAGGACACCAAAATGACACATATATACCTATGTAACAAACCTGCATGCTGTGCACATGTACCCTAGAACTTAAAGTATATATATATATAAAAACAGCAATTACAAGTTCTGAAATTGAGGCAGTAATTAATGGCCTACCAACCAAAAAAAGTACAGGACCAGACAGATTCACAGCCGAATTCTACCAGAAGTACAAAGAGGAGCTGGTATCATGCCTTCTGAAACTGTTCCAAACAACAGAAAAAGAGGGACTCTTCTCTAACTCATTTTATGAAGCCAGCACCATTCTGATACCAAAGCCTGGCAAAGACACAGCAAAAAAAGAAAATTTTAAGCCACCATCCCTGATGAACATCAATGCAAAAATCCTCAATAAAATACTGGCAAACCGAATCCATCAGCCCATCGAAAAGCTTATCCACCACGATCAAGTTGGCTTCATCCCTGAGGTGCAAGGCTGGTTCAACATACACAAGTCAATAAACACAATCCATCATATAAACAGAACCAATGACAAAAAAACACATGATTATCTCAATAGATGCAGAAAAGACCTTTGACAAAATTCATCACCCCTTCATGCTAAAAACTCTCAATAAATTAGGTATCAATGGAACATATCTCAAAATAATAAGAGCTATTTATAACAAACCACAGCCAATATCATACTGAATGGGCAAAAACTGGAAGCATTCCCTTTGAAAACCAGCACAAGACAAGGAGGCCCTCTCTCACCACTCCTATTCAACTTAGTATTGGAAGTTCTGGCCAGGGCAATCAGACAAGAGAAATAAATAAAGTGTATTCAAATAGGAAGAGAGGAAGTCAAATTGTCTCTGTTTGCAGATGTCACGATTGTATAGTTAGAAAACCCCATCATCTCAGCCCCAAATCTACTTAAGCTGATAAGCAACTTTAGCAAAGTCTCAGCATACAAAATCAATGTGCAAAAATCACAAGCATTCCTAAACACCAAGAACAGACAAACAGAGAGCCAAATCATGAGTGAACTTCCATTCACAATTGTTACAAAGAGAATAAAATACCTAGGAATACAACTTACAAGGGATGTGAAGGACTTCTTCAGGGAGAACTACAAACCACTGCTCATGGAAATAAGAGAGGACACAAACAAATGGAAAAACACTCCATGCTCATGGATAGGAAGAATCAATGTTGTGAAAATGGCCATACTGCCCAAAGTAATTTATAGATTCAATGCTATCTTCATCAATCTACCACTGACTTTATTCACAGAATTAGAAAAACTACTTTAAACTTCATATGGAACCAAAAAAGAGCTCATATAGCCAAGACAATCCTGGGCAAGAGGAACAAAACTGGAGGCATCACACTACCTGACTTCAAACTATACTACAAGGTTACAGTAACCAAAACAGCATGGTACTGGTACCAAAAAGATAGACCAAGGAACCAAACAGATAGACCAAGGAACCAAACAGAGGCCTCAGAAATAACACCACACATCTACAACCATCTGATCTTTGACAAACCTGACACAAAAAAAAAATGGAGAAAAGATTCCCTATTTAATAAATGATGTTGGGAAAACTGGCTAGCCGTATGCAGAAAACTGAAACCCTTCCTTACACCTTATACAAAAATCAACTCAAGATGGATCAAAGACTTAAATGTAAGACCTAGGACCATAAAAATCCTAGAAGAAAACCTGGGCAATACCATTCAGGACATAGGCATGGGCAAAGACTTCATGTCTAAAACACCAAAATCAATGGCAATAAAAGCCAAAATTGACAAATGGGATCTAGTTAAACTAAAGGGCTTCTGCATAGCAACAGAAATTATCATCAGAGTGAACAGGCAACCTACAGAATGGGAGAAAATTTTTGCAATCTATCCGTCTGACAACAGGCGAATATCCAGAATCTACAAAGAACTTAAACAACTTTACAAGAAAAAAAAACAAGCAACCCCAGGAAAAAGTGGGCAAAGGATATGAACAGACACTTCTCAAAAGAAGACATTTATGCAGCCAACAGACATATGAAACAATGCTCATTATCGCTGGTCACTAGAGAAATGNTACAACCCACTGCTCATGGAAATAAGAGAGGACACAAACAAATGGAAAAACACTCCATGCTCATGGATAGGAAGAATCAATGTTGTGAAAATGGCCATACTGCCCAAAGTAATTTATAGATTCAATGCTATCTTCATCAATCTACCACTGACTTTATTCACAGAATTAGAAAACTACTTTAAACTTCATATGGAACCAAAAAAGAGCTCATATAGCCAAGACAATCCTGGGCAAGAGGAACAAAACTGGAGGCATCACACTACCTGACTTCAAACTATACTACAAGGTTACAGTAACCAAAACAGCATGGTACTGGTACCAAAAGATAGACCAAGGAACCAAACAGATAGACCAAGGAACCAAACAGAGGCCTCAGAAATAACACCACACATCTACAACCATCTGATCTTTGACAAACCTGACACAAAAAAAAAATGGAGAAAAGATTCCCTATTTAATAAATGATGTTGGGAAAACTGGCTAGCCGTATGCAGAAAACTGAAACCCTTCCTTACACCTTATACAAAATCAACTCAAGATGGATCAAAGACTAAAATGTAAGACCTAGGACCACAAAATCCTAGAAGAAAACCTGGGCAATACCATTCAGGACATAGGCATGGGCAAAGACTTCATGTCTAAAACACCAAAATCAATGGCAATAAAAGCCAAAATTGACAAATGGGATCTAGTTAAACTAAAGGGCTTCTGCATAGCAACAGAAATTATCATCAGAGTGAACAGGCAACCTACAGAATGGGAGAAAATTTTGCAATCTATCCGTCTGACAACAGGCGAATATCCAGAATCTACAAAGAACTTAAACAAATTTACAAGAAAAAAAAACAAGCAACCCCAAGAAGTGGGCAAAGGATATGAACAGACACTTCTCAAAAGAAGACATTTATGCAGCCAACAGACATATGAAACAATGCTCATTATCGCTGGTCACTAGAGAAATGCAAATCAAAACCGCAGTGAGATACCATCTCAAGCCAGTTAGAATGGTGACCATTAAAAAGTCAGAAAACAACAGATGCTGAAGAGGATGTGAAGAAATAGGAATGCTTTCACACTGTTGGTGGGAGTGTAAATTAGTTCAATCATTGTGGAAGACAGTGTGGCAATTCCTCAAGGATCTAGAACTAGAAATATCATTTGACCTAGCAATTCTATCACTGGGCACATACCCAAAGGATTGTAAATCATTCTACTATAAAGACACATACACACGTATGTTTTTTGTGGCACTACTCACAATAACCAAGACTTGGAAACAACCCAGTGTCCCTCAATAATAGACTGGATAAAGAAATGTGGCACATATACACCATGGAATACTAAGCAGCCATAAAAAAGGATGAGTTCATGTCCTTTGCGGGGACATGGATGAAGCTGGAAACCATCATTCTTAGCAAACTACCACAAGAACAGAAAACCAAACACCGCATGTTCTCACTCATAAGTGGGAGTAGAACAATGAGAACACATGGACATAGGGAGGGGAACATCACACACTGGGGCCTGTTGGGGGGTGGGGGCTAGGGGAGGGATAAAAT
>NW_016803211.1:2228807-2241307 GCF_001698545.2 Rhinopithecus bieti
AAAAAAAAAAAAAAAATGAAGGAGGAACACCTAATGGAAATGTTTTAAAAATCAAAACTTAAGATAAGTGGAAATAGGTTACATCTTCAAAACACTCACCAAACTCACTCCTTTGAATTTCTGCTTTTACTGTTTTGAACAATGAAGACTCCTGTGTTTTCATAACTTGAAAAGCATTCAAAATATTTTAGCTGTCTTTGCATGAGAGGGTGTTCATTGCATTATTTCACTTGGGTCACTATACTGCAGGCTGAGGAAGTTGCTTTTTCCTTGAATGAAGAATGCTAATAATGTTTAGATCCTCTTTGATTATCTTCACTTTCTATATGGGAGTGGATAAAATTCCCCTCTGCATTTCCAATATTTCCATGTACATTACCCGTATTCACATTTCGGAGTCTGGTAGATATTCATTTCATGGCACTGCTGGACCACCCCAGGAAGCAATTTCATGAAATAGTGACGATTACGGGTTCACACTGGTGCATACTCTGGATTTCTAAGTTAATGATAGGAAATGGTGAAAGCCAAGCTTCTTTTTTTCTAAATCTACCAATGATGATTTCTTAATTACATCCTATCTTACTCTTTCTTCAGTTAGTGGAAACCTTTAACTCTGGCAAAACATCGTAATTCTGTACTTTTAATACTATGATAATTCCATTCCCTTTTATTTGGGGTGGGGTCTCCTATAAAGAAGTTTTAAACAGAATTCTATTGAGTACCCATAAAGGATAATTAACCTGACTCAACATGAACCCATGAATCTTTAAACGCCAGTTAATTGGACCAGCTGAGACCTGACACTGGTTTCTTAGGATATTTCTCTTTTGGCCAGAAGTTTGGGTCTTGTGAAGAGTTGGTGCTGACAGGAAATGTTCTGGCGCCATGCAAAAGAATGTAAGATATGGTCTTTGGCCAAAATTCCCTCCCCATATACTGAGCCAGAGCATGAAAGAGATAACCTCAGACATTTTATTTCCTCCCGTTATCGTTGCGGCTGGTTTGTCCACCTAATGAGACACTACCTGCTGCAGAATTAGAGTCCACAATAGTATCCTAAGCCCATGTGGATCTGGGGCTGTGACACATGAGTTGGCAAATAATTTTAGCTTCTCTCAAACAGCTGAGCTTAACTTAATGTGAAACAATTGGGGTACATTGAATACATTTTATTGTTGTAGACTTACGTATAGAAAATAACCATGGGAGTTATTATTTAATGCAGACTTTTCCACATTACTACTGAAAATACCATATTCCACCCCACCCCCACCTCACCATACAGGATCATTAAAAGGGCTGCATTTTTTAATGATCAAAATACAGATGAAACAAGAAAAAATTATACTTAAGACTAGGTCTGAGAAGAAAATAGGACCTTGGCAATATAACGTTTTAAGTTGTTACCTGTGTACAGAAAGATATTCAAATTGCAAAAAAAGCCCTGTCTGTAACAAATGGCCAAACTAGCCAAATATATTTTAAGTAGATTGAGTCAGAAACAATGGCAAAAAGCTATACTACAGTGAGAAAGCTGCCATGTACCTGGAGGATAGGATTTAACCCACAGTGTTACCATATATGTGGTATGTTGTAAAATCACTGAAGTTTAGAATCCAATGCCCATTTTCAGAGGATGAAACTGGGGCCCATAGAGGTATATGTTTTGCCCATTTTTCTCAACACACGTCAAGGCAATTTAAATAATGATTGTCCTGCATCCCTGTGCCAGAGACTAAGATGACCCTGGTTATAATGCTTGTTTGGCTTATTTGTTTATACTGTTTATGGTGAATGATGAAAATATTAGCTTGTTAGCGAATCGTGGGCCTGCTTTTTTGATGACTTCAATTTGGTACAACGAAATGTTCTTTTTGGAAGGAAGCCAATGCTGTAGCAGCTAAAGTTGAGTATGAAATAATCAAATAATGGGAGAAATTTTGAAGGATACATATACAAGTTTCCAAGTGATATATTTGCTGGAGAAGGCCAGGCAGAAAGGTGTGCGATGCAGTGGATTACACTACTGTTCTGTGGTGAGCAGATATATGCAAACCTACCCCCAAAGGCTAAGAGAGCTAAGAGGCTGAAGAAAGTGGCTGACAGTTCCAGTTTCCCAGAAGGAAACATGTGATGAAGGTGGAGGCCATTATCTTAAGTGAAATAATTCAGAAGCAGAAAATCAAATATCACATGTTCTCACTTATAAGGGGGAGCTAAACACTAGGTATTTGTGGACATACAGAGGGGAATCACAGACTCTGGGACTCCAAAACGGGGAAGAATGGGCAGAGGATGAGGGTTTAAAAATTACCTGTTGGGTACAATGTTCACTATGCAGGTGATGGGTACACTGGAAGCTCTAACTTCAACATCACACAATATATGCATGTTATAAACCTGCATGTATACTGTACAAATCTATAATAAATAATTAAAAATAATAATAGAGATTTATGAAAAGAAGCAATGCCTCAGGTGGCTATGAGACAGTGGATCCCTGTACCTCCAGAAAATATATTTTATATAGAAAGCTTTTAGTGGTTAAAACCAACAACAACAACAACAAAAAAGGCAACTGGTCATGTTGCAGACTTTCTTGCAAAATTTGTGACCACTGGGTAGGCTAGAAAAGCTTGTTTTGAGGAGCTATCTATGCTACAGCACTGTTTAAAGACCTTACTGCAGAAAACCTTGGTATTCAGGGGTCAAACATTAGCCATCCTGGCAATTTTGCTTCAAAATGGTGTCACTCTTGCCATGCAGCAGTCTGTTTTTCTAAATGTACACAGATCCCATTTCCAAACTAAATCATCACTTCAAGGGGACAGTGTGTATCCCTAAGTGCTCCATACATACCTGAACAAAAAGGGACGTATTGAACACTTGCATACACACGCTATCCCTTTATCCAAGTTATTACAGTTAGCGCCCTCATGAACCTTACATTCTCATATAATTAATGCTCAATTTTTAATAGATTTGAATGTAATTTAATAGGCTTGATTAAAATTTCCCATTTGGAATAATGAGATAATACATCTAAAATGTTTTAAAGAAAACTGAGATAGTTGTTTTAGTAAGTAAGACTATCAATTTCCAAATAGCTCTACAACACACTGTTTTCTACATTTTTTTGTACTTTTGCAGTACTAGACACATGGTAAATGGTCTCACTTCTTCCTGAGTGGCTAAAGGAAGAATACTCAGATACAAATTCAATGAATTTAAACAACTAATTTCACCTCGTATTCTTACACCTATTTATTTTACTCCAAAGTTATAATAGAACTCTTTCTGTACCTAAGTGCTTTGATAAGCATTCTATCTAAATATTTAGACTAACACACAAGCAGCTGGGCTGGAAGGCTTCTTTTCACAGAATTCAATTCCATTTATTTTATTCTCTATAATGACATGATAGAAGAAAGTGCATTTCAAATGACAGTTATAAAGTAGAGGAGAAACAGTACACATATTTTTACTGGGCATGGAGAGGGGATAAGAGAAATGTTCCCTACACTACTGGCTGCAACTTCCTTTTGTCATTGTATTTGCCTTCAACTTTATTGAGGTATGGTTGACAGCTAAAATTATATATATTTAAAGTGTAAAATTAATGACTTGATATACATTGTGAAATATTCAATGCAATCAAGTGAATTAACATGTCAATCTTCTCACATAGTTACTGTGTATGTGTGGGGGCGAGGGTTGCTAAGAAAACTGAAGATCTACCCTTTTAGCAAATTTCAAGTATAAAATACAATATTGTTAACTACAGTTATATTGTTGTATATTAGATCTCCAGAGCTTACTTATCTTGCATAACTGAAACTTTTTGACCAACATTTTCACATATTCCTCTACCCCCAGTCCCTGGTAACTACTATTTTACTCTCTATTTTTATGAGTTATGCATTTTTACATTTCACATATAGATAATATCAGGCATGTAAATCAGGCAGGATTTTTTTCTTTGTCTGGTTTATTTTACTTAGGATAATGTACTCCACTTTCATCTATATTGTCATAAATGGCAGGATTTCCTTCTTAAACACTGAATAAAATTCCATGGTGTTATATATAACATATGGTTTCTTTATTCGTCCACCTACGGACATTTATATTGCTTCTATATTTTGGCTATTGTGAATAATGATGAAATGAACATGGCAATGCAAATATCTCTAATACACTGGGCTCATGCAATCCTCCCACCTCAGTCTCCCAAGTAGCTGGGACTATAGGTGCACAACACCATGCCCAGCTAATTTTTTTGTGTGTTTTTGTTTTTAGAGATAGGGTTTCACCATGTTGCCAAGGCTGGTCTTGGACTTCTGGACTCAAGTGGCTCAAGTGAGGCCTCAGCCTCCAAAAGTGCTGGGATTACAGGCATGAACCACTGCACCTGGTCTATATGTCTTCTTCAATTTATTTTATCAATATATTGTAGTTCTCAGTATAAAGATTTTCTTTTATCTCCTTGCTTAAGTTTATTTCTAGGTATCTTGATTTATTTCGTAGCCATTGTAAATAGAATTATTTTCTTATTTTTCCAGGTAGTTTGCTATTAGTGTATAAAACTGCTACTAATTTTTGTATATAGATTTTTTAATCAGCTTTCCTGAATTTATTCATTTGTTTTAATAGAGTTTTTTTTTGGTGAAGGCTTTATAGTTTTTTAAATAAAAGATTGTCATTTGCAATCACGGACAATTGACTCCTCCTTTCCAATATGGATGTCTTTTATTTCTTTCTCTTGCATAATTGCTCTGGCTAGTACTTCCAGTACGATGTTGAATAGGAGTGGGGTGAAACTGGGGATCCATGTATTGTTCCTGATCATAGAGTAAAATCTCTTAGCTTTTCCTTTTTCAGTATGATGTTAGCTGTCATTTATGGCCTTAATTATTTTGAGGTACATAAACAAGTTCTGTACCTAATTTGTTGGGGATTTTTATCGTAAAATTATGTTAAATTTTGTCAAATACTTTTTCGATTTCTATTGAAATGATAATATAGTTTTTATATTTTATACACACTACAAAGTGTATCACATTTATTGATTTGTATATGTTGAACCACCTTGCGTGATTGGAATGAACTCCACTTGATTGTAGTAATGATGTTTTTAGTGTGCTGTTGGGTTCAGTTTGCTAGCATTATGTTGAGGAATTTTGCATATATGTTTATCAGGGATATTGCCTATAGATGTCTTTTTTGTTTTATTCTTGTCTAGTTTTGAAATCAAGGTAATGCTAGCATTATAAAATAAGCCTGGAAGTATTTCCTTCTCTTTAATTTTGTGAAATAATTTTAGAATAATTGGTATTTATTCTTGAAATGTCTGCTAGAATTCAGCAAGAAAGCCATCAGGTCAGATCCTAGGGTTTTCTTTTTGATAGAAAACTTTTATAACTCATTTTACTTTCTCCCTCACTATTGTTTTGTTGACATTTTCTATTTCTTCATAACTGAATCTTGGTAGGGCGTGTGTATCCAGGATTTATTCATTTCTTCTATGTTCTCAAATTTGTATAGTTGTTCATAATAATCTCCTACTATCCTTTGTATTTCTGTGATATCAGTTGTAATGTCTCCTTTCACATCTCTGATTTTATTTACTTAGGCCTTTTATCTTTTGTCCTTAGGTAGCCTAGTTAAAGTTTGTCAATTTTGTGTTTCTTTTTTAGAAACAACATTTTGTTCTGTTGATCTTTTAAAATTGACTTTTAGTCTCTTTTGCTTATTTCTTCTCTGAACTCTATTATTTCTTTTCTTCTACCAGTTTTCAGTTTTGTTTTTCTATTTCCCTGAGTTGCATGATTAGTTTCATTATGAGAAACATTTCTTCTTTGTTGATGTAGGCACTTAGTGCTCTAAATGTTCCTCTTAGAACTGCTTTTGCTGTGTCCCATTAATTTTTGTATGAATTTTTTCATTCATATGTCTCAAATAATTTTTTAAATTTTCTTTTAATGTGCTCCCTGACTTATTGGTTATTTAGGAGCATGTTGTTTAATTTTCATGTATTTATAAGGCTTCCAAAGTTGCTCTTGTTGTTGATTTCTAGTTTTATTCTTTTTTGTTATAAAAATATACTTGATATGATCTCTAGCTTTTCAATTTGTTAACAAATTGTTTTATGAGCTACTATATGATTTA
The DNA here is from genome assembly GCF_001698545.2 of Rhinopithecus bieti. Taxonomy (NCBI): domain Eukaryota; kingdom Metazoa; phylum Chordata; class Mammalia; order Primates; family Cercopithecidae; genus Rhinopithecus; species Rhinopithecus bieti. The sequence goes on from NW_016803211.1 coordinate 2,234,979, forward strand.
TCCCACAGAAGATTCCATTTGCAATTAAGGAGAATGTGTGTTCAGCAGCTGTTGAATGGAATATTCTGTAAATGTCTTTTAGATTAATTTGGTCTATGGTTTAATTCCAATGTTTCTTTGTTGATTTTCTGTCTAATTGATCTGACCATTGTTGAAAACAGTATATTAAGATACCCTAGTAATGCTGTATTGAAGTCTATCCCTCTCTTTACATCTATTAATGTTTGTATATTGGATGCTCCAATGTACATATACTTGCTATATCCTCTTATTGGACTGATTTTTTAATCATTATAAAGCAACTTTTCTGTCTTTTTTACAGTGTTTGACTTAAAGTTTCTTTTATCTGACATAAGTGTTGCTAATCCTGCTCACTTCTGGTTTCTATTTGCACGGAATATATTTTTCTGTCCTCTCACTTTCAATTTATGTTTTTAACCATGAGATAAATCTCATAAGCAGCATACATATGAGTCTTGATTTTATTTCTTTTTAAAAATGCAGTTAGCCACTCTAAATCTTGTAATTGAATAATTTAATCCATTTATATTTAAGGTTATTATTGATAGGGAAAGACTTACTCCTGCCATTTTGTTAATCTTTTTTTGATTGTTCCGTTTATTTTCTGTTCTTTCTTCCTATCTCGTTATTTACCTCTGGGACTTGGTGATTTTCTATGCTGCTAAGCATTGTTTTCTTTCTCTTTCTCACTTGTATATCTGCTATAATTTATTTGTTTGTGGTTACCACGGGGTTAACATAAACAGTCTTGTAGTTCTAGTAGACTGTTTTAAGCTGGCATCAACATCACTTTGGTTACATAAAAATACTCTAGACTTTTTCCCTTATCCCCGATTTGATTTTTGGTTCTCTTAATTTGTATATTTGTCTTTTATGTATTCTTGTTTCACTAATTTTAGCTGTTAAAGTCTTTGAGCTTTTTGGCTTTAAAACTTCGTGCTAGAAAATTGAAATAGTGACATAGCATCATTCCAACTCTGAGTTATTTTGAGTATGATTATAGATGTACCTATATTGATGAGTTATATAGTTTCACACGTTTTTGTGATAGTAATTGTCATCCTTTTGCTTTCTGTTTTAGTACTCCCTTAAGCATTTCTTCTAATACCTGTCTAGTGATGATGAATTCCCTCTGTTTTTGCTTATCTTGGAACGTCTTTATTTCTCTTTTGTTTCTGAAGACTAGCTTTTCCAGATATAGTATTCTCTGTTGACAGTTTTTTTTTTCTTTCAGTACTTTGAGTATATCACTTTATTTTTTTCTAGCCCTGAAAGTCTTCTTCTGATAAATCTCTAATATTCTAATGAGCATTCCCTTATATGTGACTTGATGTTTTTTCTCTTCCAGCTTTTAGAATTCTCTTTGTCTTTGACTTTTCACAGTTGAATTATAATGTGCTCAAGCAGGATCTTTTGGAGGTTGAATCTGATTGGGGGGTCCTCAGTGGTCAACGCAGTGGGTGTATATGCAATGATGGTGAGGACTCTTTGAGGGAAACTTATGGGCCAGGAGGAGGTCCTTCTCAGTGCTGAGATATGCCAGCCTGGAAATGGGGTGATGGACCTTTGAGTTTTCTGGATCTAGATGTCCATATCTCTCCCAAGACTTGGGAAGTATTTAGCTATTAGTTTATTAAACAAGTTTTATGTCCATAATTCCTTTGTTTCTCCCTTTGGCATTCCTATAATATGAGCACTTGTTCACTTCATAGTGTCTCAGAATTCCCACAGGGATTTTTGTTTGTTTTGTTTGTTTGCTTGTTTGTTTGTTTGTTTTTGACAGGGTCTGTCTCTGTCACTCAGGTGGCACCATCTCAGCTCACTACAGCCTCAACCTCAACCAAGCACAAACAATCCTCCCACCTCGGCCTCCCAAGTAGCTGCGACTACAGGTGTGTGCCACCACATCCAGCTAATTTTTCTTTTTTGTGTAGAGATAGGATTTTGTCATGTTGCCCAGGCTGGCCTCAAACTCCTGAGTGCAAGTGATCTGCCCACATCGGCCTCCGAAAGTGCTGAGATTACAGATGTGAGTCACTGCACCTGTCATCAACAGGCTTTTAAAATTCTTCTATCTATCAGTTGAGGTCAACATCAGCAAAGATTATGGGAGTCTGTAGCTACCAAGGTTGTGGGTGCATGCAGTGGTGGTGAGGGCTGTTGGAGTCCTCTGTGGTGAAGGCTACACGAGTCCACTTGTTTTCTTTTCCCTAATGGGGGAAATTAATGGCTAAGGGGATTCCTTTTGGCACCAGGTCTGGAATGTGGGCACACTTGTGTTGGCAGTGGCACCAGTGTCCAAGGATCAAGCTCCCACTACAGCAGTGGCACAAATGTGCAAGGCTCAGCTGCTCACAGACCAGCCACAGAGCTAGGGTCAGGAGCATGGGTGTGTGTGGAGTGGGCCATGCCCAGGTATGTTTGTGGCAGCAGTGGCAGGAGGTCAAGGGTGCTGGTGGCTCCAGCCTGGGCTGGCAGAGCAATATCTCATTCTCTTGTTTGGGGGCCAAGGGGGGTTTGTGGCAGCTGTAATGACTATTGAGGTTCTCATCAATAAAGGCTGCTGTGATTCCCAGTGGCACCAACTGTGTGGTTGATACTGATAGCCCCAGGCCTTCTTTTATGTTCCTAGCCATCTCTAAACACCTGCCCCAAAAGTCTTGGCAAGCTGGTTGCTCACCTTGCTCTACTATTCCCCATGAGGAAACTCATCGTCCAGGGAGGTCTCTCTCAGTAATGAGATATGCCAGCCTGGAAATGGGATGATGGAAGCAAACTGAAGCTGTTCTTACTACACTTTCTGTATGGTTGTTCCCCATTTTTCTTTGCTCCACTGTGTTCCCTTTTTTTTTTAAACTGGACTCCTGAATTTTTAGAGCTATTTGTGTTCATGGGTATATGTCTAATTATTTGCTGTTGGGCAAGGTAAAGGCTGGGATCTCCTACTCTGCCATCTTGCTGATGCCACTCCTGACATTGCTTTTTGAATTCCCTGAACAATACCAACAACAATTTTCTCAATACTTCAAGGCCCATTTATGTTCTGCCTCCTTGATAAAGCCTTACCTGGTTACTTTAGTACTTGTTTATCTTCTAATTCTTTGAGCTCTCTTGTTAGCATAAAAACCTGTGCCAACCATTTCATTACTTAATTATAAACCAAATTTTGTTGTTTTATATACTTTTTCATTAAAATTATTTTCTATTACTCTGTAACAGGGACACAGGATTCAATGGAATTTAACTAGATCTGCCCGATTTTCAATATCAGTCAGTTATTGCCATGATGAGTCTGTGTAAACAATCATCTCAAAACTTTGGGCTTACAAAAGCAATCATTTATTCTCCGTCTCCAGCCTGAAAAATAGCCTGGAGTTAGCTAGGTGGGCCTCAGATTTGATAGCTCTGTTCCACAAGTTCATCATTTTTCTTACACCAGCAAACTATCTGGGGCTTGATTTCCTCCTTGCTACAGCAGAAGCACAAGGAGGCAACTGCATGTGCACAGGCACATTTTAAACCCTTGCTAGTATCATATCTGCCAATATTCCATTGGTCAAACTAAATCACATGGTCAAGCCTGAAATTAAGGGTCAGGTAAATCTAGTTTGCCTCTACAGAAAGAAACTGCAAAGTCACATGAAAAAGGAGTTGATTATAGAAGGAGTTGGGAATTAGAACCTTTTAATTCAAGCTAGTATTTTACCTACTAGTTATATAATCTTGGACACAACATTTATTCTCTCTAAATTTAGTGAACACTACCCTCTTCTTAGTGATAAGTTTGTCCTGATCAAGTCAAGTTAATGGAATGAAGCATCTTGCACCATGCCTGGCATTTTCCTTACACATAGTACCCAATATGTAAAGTACCTGATTAGCACTGCACTGGACTTCCTAGCAGAGAGCTTCCCAGATAAAGAGTGGATTACTTAATGAAGCATGAAATAGGAACAGAAAATGTTGAACCAAGGGCTGGGCAGCATGAGATAAAAACCTGAACCTCCGCCACCTCTATGATTCTTTCATATGGATTCTGAGCTCCCTCTCATCCTATAAACTGAACATCCTATAAACTGAACATCCTATATGCTTATTTTTCTTGTTTTTGAAGCTAGGGCCTAGGCATATAATGAGATTCTGCCAGTCAATCCTACCCTTACCCGTAGGTCTTTAACCTGTAGAGCTAGTGCTACTAAAAATAAAGGTCCACAAAGAGTACTTTGTTCAACAACTGTAGCTGCTGTGTCAATATCTGAAGTAGCATTAAAAGCAGTGTGAGACTTGGATGCAAATGCAATAAGTCAAGTTTCTTGAGTAGCAATAGGAACAACAAAGCCTGCATCCGTGTTAAGGATATACCAATAGCTATTTCTTCCACTGGTACATGGTTTGGGTATCACCCTTGGCTGCAAAGCTTTAAATGTGGTTCTCTGGTGTTTTGTAAGCTATCCAGCATTATCTTTAAATTTGTATTTTCTACTTAAATATTGTCTAGTTAATATCATAGCTTGCTTTGATAGGGAAATTGGTAACAAAAGTAGGCATGTAGCCTAAGTATACAGTCAACAGACTGGCAAAGAAATTTGGAGAATAAATTGGTCATCTGGCCTTGGCTGTGGCAACTAGCAGTGAAGGTACAATTAGTATTCAAGGCTGGGCTCAGGAATAGCATGGAAAAAAGTCAATTTTATGCTCACTAAAGAAAAAAGCACAGCTTTGGGAGATCAATTGGCCACCTCCATAAAATAATATAAAAACATTTCGAAGACTGCAAGATACTGTGTCTAATAGTACTGGACTTGAGAAAAGATACCAATAAGGTCACATTTCTTAATTTTCACCTTGAAACTTAGGCTGAAAACCAGGCACTTTCTTTCAACCGATAGAATTACTATCACTTTCTATGAATTTGTAATCTCCTCTTCCTTACACCGCCAGTTCTAAAAATTAAACAAAAAGTTTGATTCTGGTGGTTGTTAAATTACAATGCTCACCTACTTTGTTGTATCATCAGGTCTTTTAGAGAATTGAACAGGGAAAATAAGAACTAGAATAGTTCTACTAACCTACTAAAATGAGAGTGAGTATTTAAGACCTTATAAATTATCTGAAATTGCCTATAAGATCCCAAATCTTCACTCCCATTTGAGCCTCCCTGGCTGGCAGAAACAGCACTTTTTCTTTTTCTATATACTTTTCCTTTTTTTGAGTAGGAGTCTCACTCTGTCACCAGGCTGGAGTGCAAGTGCAACAATCTCACTGCAAACTCTGCCTCCTGGGTTCAAACAATTCTCCTTCCTCAGCCTCTCAACTAGCTGGAATTGCAGGTGTCTGCCACCATGCTTGGCTATTTTTTTTTTTTTTTTTTTTTTGTATTTTTAGTAGAGACGGGGTTTCATCATGTTGGCCAGGCTGGTTTTGAACTTCTGACCTCAAATGATCCATCAGCCTCAGCCTCCCAAAATGCTGGGATTACAGGAATGAGCCACCATGCCCAGTCAGAAACGGCTCTTTATTTCTATCTATTAGAGTTATTTGGACATGCTGAAGACCCTCACCTGAGAAAGTTCTCTTGCAAAGGGAAGTAATCTCTTCTCACCTCACTTCATCATCTCTCTAGATTTCAGATAAAGCAATATTCCAACATACATCAGGGACCATTTGTAAAGCCACATATAGAAATAAAGGAATGACTATATAAGAAACAAAGTGTAATATTATGCTAGTTTCCATCAAAAATGTTAAGAAATATGTGTAAGAATTGATTTCAATAATTTGAGATAAAAAACGAAACAAAAACAACTTTTGGTCTGCCTAATTTTATTCACATGAATGAATGTTCCAGAGATGTTGATTCACACAGTGGCCAGGGGTGCTGACGGTTTGGTTGGCTAAAATCTGGATCTGAATATTAAAGTAGATTTATCATATATGACTTGCTAGGCCCTTCCAAATAATGTCCCTGAAGAGATCCCAGAAGATGCTTCCTTCACTAGAACTTTGAAACTTTCAATGGTGAGGAACAGAACTAGAGTGGGGATCTTTGTATTCAGAGAGCTGGTGAAAGGTGCTGCTGCTAAAGAAGAATTCCCCTGATTCCAGTGGGTAAGCCAGGATCTTGAGTAAGTAACAGAGGCCAAATTGAGGCGCCTGTCAGAACCAAGGTGAAATGGCTACCATTCCAGTTGCTAGGCAGCACACCCACAGTTCTAAGTAAACACTCTGACCTACAGAGAACTTTGAATGGTAGCTAATTTGTCAGGAGAGAGAAAGAGCACACTGGAGAATATGAGACTCTTGACCCA
>NW_016803211.1:2243396-2318381 GCF_001698545.2 Rhinopithecus bieti
AGTTATACCTGATATAAATGACGAATTGATGGGTGCTGACGAGTTGATGGGTGCAGCACACCAACATGGCACAAGTATACATATGTAACAAACCTGCACGTTATGCACATGTACCCTAGAACTTAAAGTATAATAAAAAAAAAAGAAATATGAGATTAAAGATAATGATATGACGTTCCTGAGGAAGAAGAATAAAGTAGGGAGACTTATATGAAGATTTAATATAATGCTGTAGTGATTAGTAGAGTGTGATACTGGTGAAAGATAGACAGATTGACCAGTGGAACAAAATAGACTGCTTAGAAACATCTATCTATAGGTAGTAAGTTGGTATATAAAAGAGCTAGCATTAGGATAAGGGTTGACTTCAATAAGTGATACTGGATCGTTGATTATCCATTAAGAGGAAAATGAAATTTGACCCCTACTTTATATTGTATGTAAATATCAGCTCTAAGTGGAGTAGAGACTTAAATATGAAAAGCAAAACCATACAAATTTTAGGAGAGTATCTTTTGAGTAGAAAGAAAATGAAAAAGCCATTAAGGAAAATGTTGTTAAATTGTATTGCATTACAATTGTGATATTCTTTTCATCTAGAGTCACCTTAAAAAGAATGAAAAGACAAGTTGCAAATTAGAGAAGGCATTCACAGTACATCTAATTGAAAAAGAATTATTGCAAGTTAATATAAAGAAGACAAAATTGGGAAGTTGACAAAGACTTTTTGTGTCTCAATCTGACTTTGCTTTCCAATAACCCTTTATTTCTGATCATCTCAACCTGTTTGACCACCTGTCTACCCATAAAAGGGGCAAAATCCACTGCCATGAGTTCTTCGGTTATTGTTTTGGAAAAAACAATAAATAAAATAATTAAAAGGAAAATTTAAAAAAATAAAATAAAATAATTTTAACACCAAGTTCCTTGAACACTGCCTAAGACAAAATAAATGCTCAATAAATATTTTTAAGTGAATAGATGTCTTGGAATATGCTATAATTTTACTTCTTACACACAATGGACCTTGAAAAAAAAAAGATGATCCAGTTAACTGAGAGTGTGATAGGGATAAATGACTTACAAGGGAAAGACACAGGAGTCTGAGAGGTGCAGCTTTTAGCTGGGCTATTCTACAGCAGTGTGGTGTTGACAAAGATGTTTAACTGCCGTGAGTCTCATACATCTCTGAGTAAAGCAAGTGGTCATAGAAGACATAGCTTTGATTTCTTTCAGAATTTGTATTCTGTGATACAGTATATCTCTTTGCAGAAAAGTTTTACTTTGAGCCGAAATCTGTACTCTAGAAGTCCTCTTGTAGTGTTTTCTTCCTTCTGGAGCTGTGTAAATAAATCTTACCCTTTTCCACCAGACTAACAAGTGTCCTTTCTTCCAGGAAAAAATGAATAGTTTCTCAGTACCCATACAGCTCTAGACCTTTCCAAATATGTTCCATAATCTCAATCTTTAAAACAGTTTCTAAATGTCAAAGATCTCTCAATTTTTCATCATCTGGGTTGCCTCCCTGTGGTAGTCTTCTAGCTTGTGATCTGGCTTCTTTGGGTGAAGTGTTCAAATCTAGCAATTTTCGGATGCTGCAAGGTAGATTGGTAAGATAGCCCTCTCGTTCTGGACAAAGCACTTCATCAATGCAAACAGTTTTAGGCCCAGTTTCTGGTGGGCAGGCCTGAGATGGTAACATAGGGAAGTAATTATTTGGGTAGTTGCTTTCAGAAGAATGAGAGTAAGGGAACCAGGTTGTCTAGGAGAAAAAGCCAAGCAAGGATGTTGTCTCAGCTGGAGTCCATGCTGATCCCATAGGGAGTGTTAGACAGTGAACAGCAACACAGACTTGAACCTTGTTTCCAAAGGCAAAGGATCCTGTAAGTCTCTTGCACCTGTAATTCCATCAATCACTGGCTATAGGCTACCAGAGAAAAGTGTTACCATTTAGGTAATGTGGCTCCTAGCAGCCAAAGGCAATTCTCAGTCAATGGGGTCAGCTCTGAGCTATTTAGCAGCCAACACTCATAGGAACTGGGGGATAGAAACATCAGCCTAATAAAGCAGATCTGGGTAGGTAGGTACCCACTGTTGGTAGGTAGACCAACAGTGTCTCTACAGTGCCTAGCATAACACTGGCTTCTATCAGTTGTATCATATTTTTATTTTTATTGGCTTTCTCATCTACTCTAATCAGTAAGTATTTTTCCATACCTACTGCTGTTCAAGGCTATATACCTCTTTCTGCTTTTGTACAGATTAGTTTGGTAACCTAAGTAGAAAACATTACTTTCCCTTCTATTATGTCTCGTCTCATTACATTTTTCCCTTCTCTTCCTGTATTATTTTGGATGCTGCCCTCCAATACTTTCTAAATTATCCGATTTCATGTGTACCTATGTTTGAGCTCTAGTCAAAAACAGACCGATTTTGTCAGCAACATATAGTGTCTGTTCAATCCCACATACCAATGGCCCAATATCCAGACTGTCAAGATCAAACCCAATGAATGTCTATCACTGTAAAGTCATCATTTTGCTTTCTCGGAAATATATGTTTGAGGATAAAAGGTTTCATTGGTTCAAAGAAAATGGTTCTGTATTCCTCAGATCAAAAGACTGTTATAGAAATGTTTGGATCCTCCTCCAGCCCCGATTGAGAATTTGATTTTAGAGCTTTGAATAGCTAAAGACAGCAGGGCTCTTTTGGCTGGCTCTTTGTTGATCAGACTTCTGATCAACAGCAAAACGAATCAGTCCTTTCATGGGAACCCTGAAATCTCAATGCCTGAGAGGTTAATGTGGACAGTGTCTGGTTGCCTGAGGTCCAAGTTGTACTTTCTGGCCATGTGGGTAGTTAATGCAATCAATAATAAGATTAATTAAATTAGAAGTCTGCTTATATTGCTCAGAAAATACGGCAAATTCAATACTCCTTGACTGCTTGGAGATGGAGCTCTGACTCTAATGTGATCACTGCTGGATGGGCAGAGCCAGACGGCGTGTCATTTAGGGAAGCAGCACAACTCTGCCGATTATAGGCGGCCTCTATATTGCATTTAGAACCTTTCAGTAAGCCATCAACACAACCCTAATTCACTTTGACAGGTTGCTACCCAGGTCTGAGCCTGGTCCCTTCCGTTTTGCTCCTAAATACGCTACTGAGGAACAAGTCATCCCCTCCAATTTGCCTAGAGCCCTGTTGCTCTGTCATGCTTAAGAAATCTTAAGCACCTGCTCTTTTCATCTCCCCAACCCTCTCCCAGAATGACCTACTTAAGGAATTTTCTTCCAAGGGACTATATGTGTGAAAATCCTTCCCCCTGGAGTGTTGAAGGAGACCAACCTAATCAGAATCTATTAAGAGGAAGACACAATATGTGCTCCATTCCATTATCCTTTGAATTGGACCTTATTTCCTATAAAACATTGACTTTATAAGCAGAGATATATAGTTTTGAATCTTCCTTCACTATGTATTCATTATAAGCTCCTGTACAATTATTTAACCTCTCCACATCTCTAAACTGAGACTCAAGATACCCACTTTTAAGGTTATCTGAGGGTTAAAAATAATGCAATGTAGCATTCATTGGAAGTCTCTTAGATTAAAAAAATTTTTTTTGTTTTTATCATTAACCCAAGTTACAGAGACTCAGAGAGACCAGGTGACTATCTTAAGGATGTTTGCTACTGTTCCTCCCTTACCTTTTCCCCTTTCAAAAATAGCCTTTATGGCTAACTAGTAGGAATCAGTTTTAGAGTTCTATAGCACTACAGGGTGACTACAGTGAACAATAATATATAGCTTCAAATGGCTAGAAGATTTAATATTCTCAACACAAATAAATGATAAATGTTTGAAATGATGGATATGCTAATTACCCTGATCTGTCACTATACATTACATGTATTGAAACATCACTACATAGCCCATTGTTATGTACAATTATGGTGTGTCAATCAATTTTTTAATCTAAAAAAGCTTCTTATAAAAGTGAATGATATCAGTCATTTCCACATTAGCATGAATTTAATTATAAGTGCCATTCTGCTCAGATTTTAATATATATTAAGCCAGAGGTTCTTAGTTTCAGTTTCACATTGGAATTATCTAGTATACTTTATACCTGGGCCTCCACTTCTAAGGAAGTGTGAATTATAATTAGTCCAGGATAGTGCTTGGCCAGAAGAATGCTTAAGATCTTCACAGTGATTCCAAGATTGAGAACAACTTTCCTTCCAATCATTGAAGGAAATTCTTTGGTCAATGTTATTAAATTTCATGGGGAGCTGCAGGACCTCTGAAACCTGACTTTCTGAAGAGTCAGAATCTTCACATATCAGGCAGGAAACCATCGGGGCCTACCCTAGGAGTTACTGCCATTTCAGGACACTGGGAGGGATTTTCATGAGAAGGTTGAATGATCTGCTAAAAAGGGAGAAAACCCCGCAGATTAAAGATTACAAAGTGCTCAGTGACTCAATGGCTGTGCCTCATGTGGGTGTCCCCTGGCCCCAGTGTGCACTTGGCATGGTGCCCTTTGGGAGGTACAGCTTGGCCCTGGATTGTCATTTATTTTTTGTATGCCTGTCTCCCTAGCTAGACTTAGCTTTCCTGGCATTTCTCAAACACCCAGTCAAACTCTATGAAATAGATTTGGGACACTCTCCCAAAATGTCTTTCAAAAGTTCTTGATTCTAACCAACTTTAGAGTATGATTGAGGAAAATTTTAAACAGGCCCAGGAAGAAACATTTTAAACATATCACCAGTTTTACAGGACAATGAGGATCTTTTACCTTTAAAATATAAACAAATAGATCTTTAGGTCTTGGTAAACAAAATGAAACCGCAGCTAAAGGATCAATAATTGTATCATTAATTCTTCTGTCACTTTGAATTTTTTCTAGAACAACGTAGAAAGTAAATTAATTAAATAATTTAAAATTGGCAAATAAGGAGATAAATGAATTAATAACTGATTTCTCATTCCCTTACAATACTGTTTTCAGAATCATTTTAAAACTGTTCTGCAAAACAAAATAAGACAAAACAAAAGTGTTTCTTCTTGTAACGTTTTCAGGATTCGCACTTGTCTGGTCTAGCCCTAGGGAGAGTGTCCCTACACTAAGAAGCCAGAGCTTAACATGTGGATATATTGGATAGCTTGTTTTAGAAAGAGACATTAAAAAGCTTCTTTTTTCAAATTTTTTAATCTAGTACCTGTCAAAAAGTTCTTTACTTCAGTTAAATTGAATCTTACCTACTGCATAGGAATCACGGCATTTTAGGACAAAAAGAGACTTTAGTTTTGTCCATCAAATGGCCTTACTTTGCGTGTGAAGAGACTGAAAACCAGAGACGCTGAGGAATTTGCTCAGAGCTGCCCAGGAGCTACTGACAGAATAGGGCTCTGAATTAAGCCTCCTCAAGACTCTGTTCCTTGCTTGATTCATATCACATATTGCAGATTTTCAAGTTATTTGTTTTGAATAAAAGGGGGAGGGAGGAGAAGGAATGTATTTTGCATCAAGTATGGACTTGCGAACTCCTGGTTATTAAATCATCTTCTTCTAGATAAGCCTCTTTGAGGAAGTCTCTTATTTTTAGAGGACCATAATTGTGCCCACACCAACCCACCCTGGGTGGCATCCATCTTTTCTTTCCTTTTCTTCCTTCTTATTGCATTTGCCTTGAGAATATGGCACAAGGCCACACCAAGAACAGATGGAGAGAGAAAGAAGCTATGGTGTAAAAAAGAGTAATGAGACTGACCTCTTCTGAGTGAGTGCAGTGCTGATCTAATTGGTAAGTCTATGTCATGTCTACCTCTCTCACCCTGTCCTCATCATTCTCGTTGAGTTCCCACTGGGTACATGGCCACATGTACTTCTGAGGCAATTCTTTCAGCAGCTGAAATAAATAGCAGCAAACTCAGCCAAGGAATCTGCAGAAATTGATAGCCCCCTAGAAGAAGAGTTGGGCAGCAATGACGCATCAGTGCTGTCCATCAGCAGTCACTGGGAACAGGGAAAATATTTCCCCCAGTGTCTTAATCAGTCAGAGGAATGTCGTCCACCTGATTGAGAGCAAGCAGAAAATCAGTAGTTGTTTCAATTATAATGTGTTATCAGCCACTGGTCTAAACAGAGAAAGTTAAGTCACAGCAGCTTGACCACAGATCAAGGCAGGTGTTTTGTTTAGCCCCGTGAAGAGATGCTAATTCAGGAAAGAGAGAAATGAGGGCTTTCTTCCACATGCTCTGTTATTACATTTAATATAAAATTTATAGCCTTGCTTACACAGAAGATCTAGGCCACTGGAATGGAGATCAGAAAAAGGAGAACCACATTACTTTCTGGGTGTGGGAAAAGGAAGGAAGGGAATTTTGTCCTTTCCATCCTGTATTCTGAGCTCATTCCTAGCACGCCTGGCTTCCCCACCCTTCATGCCAGGGCTGTTGCTTCTGGGCAGGGCGGCCTTCCCTGACCACCCTGAGCAGGGTGCCCTGGTCCCAGTCACTCCTATCAAGTCATCCTGTTTTCTTGTCTTCGTGGCATTGATCATCATCCAGGATCATCTTGATTTCTTTACCTGTTCCCCACTTTTAGAAAGTAAACTGCACATAAAAAGGGACCTGATGTTGCTTTTGTTTTTCCTGTCACCTACAATGGAGCCTAGAAGAAGTAGCTACACAATAAGGATTTGCTTAATGAAATAATTATTTCATATGTGGTATTAGCTTAATTCCTTCCAAAGAGCTATCATCCAGTGGGGTTGTAGAAGCAAAGGGAGGAGTTTTGCAGAGCTAGGCAGGCCTCAGAGCTCAGGTGATCAGGACATTGAAAATGGAGGGGGTACCATCTGATTTAGACTCTGGGGTAAGGAGTGTCCGGGAGACACTGAGGAGTGTGAGAGCAACTCTGAGGCAACTGAGACTGGAAAAACCTGGAAATGAGCAAACTCATGCTTCGCCTTAGAAGTTCCTAGCTTTATTTGTCCTCTGAAGGCAAGAAAATATCTCTAGGACTCACTAGTGTGAGACTTGCCTTTGTTGTTCAGTGAAATTCCCTGGCTGGAAAGGGAGAGAAATAGAGAAGAATAAATTCTAATAGCAGGCCCTTGTTGATCTTCAGTAGGATTTGAATATAGACTCCTACTCCCTGGGTTCATGGCCTTTCATGACTAGACACTGAGGGGGATACAAGATAAAAGCTAATCAAAAAGAGCATAAAGCATTCTGATTGGCATGCAGCATCCAAGACAAATACTCAACAATGTTGCAAGCTTTTCAAATTAACAGCGACATTTCCCCGTAACTTAACTGCACCCTTATCACCACCATTAAATAACAGCGAACATTTAAAATGTTCTCATTAAACTACAGAAGTCAGATTCTTGGGAAGGCATATGTTGTGCTAGGAGGTAGTCTAAGCATAAATATGTGTCACCTTCTCAGCATTGGTGAAACGAGGTTGAAATTGTATATTTTTAAACTCACGAAAAGTTTAGTTCTAAAGATAAGCCATGAGACTTTCAAGAAATATGCTGGTGGCTGGGTAGGATGGAGCCTCTGGTCTCAACAATTCTTGCCTGAGCCACTTCACTGTCATTTAGAAGCAAGCTACATCCCTCGTTACCCATACATTTTGGCACCTCTTTTCTCTTATGGATTTGGAATGTCTATATCTATATGAATTATGAATGAAACGTTCAGGGGCAACAAATATTTCATGTGTTCATCTGCATTTCTCCACCCTTGCCTTTAGGATGCAGACAACTAAGTTTCAATCAATGAATCGTAAGTAGCAGTGAGGGATGTCACTGCTGAGACAGTGAGGAGAAGAAAGAGCAATTTCTCAGCTGCTTACCCTTCTGCCTTCCTCAGTAACCTTGGGAATTCCATGTTGAGATGGTGGAAATAGGGCATGCAAGGAGTGTGGATCCCTGAGTTACAAGGTGGAGGAGAGCTCCCATCAACCTGCCTCAGATTCTTCATGAGCCAGAAATACACTTTTATATATAAAAATTTAGTAATGAACCACTGAGATTTTATGACGTTTTGGTTGCCACAGCATGTTCTAAGCTGTTTTTTCTAACACTGCATTTGTAATCACATCAAATTATAGGTATGAGCTGAGGGTTATAAATCTTTGTTTTCTGACTGATCATGAAAATATTGGATCTCAGTGTGTCCATAGAGACAAGTTTGTAAAGTTCTGCTTCGGGGCCATAGGCAACTAGGCAGGTTTATTCAAGTGCCCTGGTAGGAGTTTCAGTAGACCCCCAAAGTAAACTTTTAGTTATTCTTTCCTTAATTTTTCAAACGAGGTCTAACAATTCCTAAGTATTCATTTAAAATTGTCTGGGTTTTAAAGTCCTTGAGCTTTAAACAAAAAGGGTAGTGAGAGTTTTTTGTACAAAAAAAAAAAAAGTTAGGCCAAGTATATCAGAATCACAGTTGCTGTTTGAAAGGACTCATCTCAACAGAGCTGAAAGAGCATGCAGAGCTTTCCCCATAACAAGGGGACCTAAATCATATTCCCATTGGCGAGAGCTCCCAATCTATTCTATTGAACTGCTGCTATGCCCAACAAGAATATTATATTGCCTCTCAGGTTAAATTGTATTGCAGGAGGCTGGCAAGAAACTCGGTGTGCAAATCAAGCTTCAGATGAACACACTTGATAGAAAATAACTGAAAACAGGCTAGAGGTCAAGAGTTGTAAGAGAGTAGCAGAGCTTTGGAAACACAGGGCCCTCAAATATTTCACCATTTGTCAGAGGCAATAATGCGGAATTATACACTTTAGGAAATGAACACAGTGAGCTAATCTTCCTCTTGAGAAGTGAATTACTTGCTCATCTTTGGATGCTGTATTACCTTTCTCCAACCATAGGATTCCCTTATAAGCAAGAGCTATGTCTTAAAAATTGATCTTTGCAGAAACCCAATACCAGAAATATACTTATAACAACAATGACTATTTATAGAGCACTATTTATAGAATCAGTCTCTACTGTATGTATTATATGTACATTAATTCTTAGAATAAGCCATATAGTAGAAGTTATTCTTAACTCCAGTTTATAGACAAAGAAACTAGGAATCTCAAGTATAGGAACTTTAAGTAAATCGCCTGAGGGCACGCATCTAATGAATAATGAAAATGCATGTGAACCCAGGTAGCCTGACTCCAGAGTGTGAAACTTAACTACTGTGCCCCAGTGCCACTCTTAAGAATATTAATGAATGAGAAAAGGGAAGAAGGTAGTAGGCTGGATGAATGGATGAAAGTAGGGATTTTAGAAGGTGATTTAAAAAAAGAACGAAAGAAAGGAGGAAAGAAGTACTGGAAAAAGGGATGGAAGGTTGAGTAGAAAACAGCATGGAGGGAAGAGTTAAAGGAGGGATAAAAAAGTGGATGAAAGAAGGGTTGGAAGGAGAGCTAGAAGGCATGATAGATGGATGGGTGAATGGATGGATGGGTGAATGGATGGATGGATGGATCGATGGATGGATGGATGGATGGATGGATGGATGAATAGAAGGATGAATAGATGGGTGGATGGTCAAAACTAATGTAACTAGATGGATATACATAACAAATAGAATTTTTTTTTTTCTGCCTTAAAGGAGCATCCAATATTGCTGCTGAGAAGACTCCTGACACCTACAAAATAAAGATTCAAGGCAAAGACAATCGGAGCTTTCTTGAGAACCAAGCAGTTTGATTAGCAACTTTTCTCCACCTCTCTCCTCATGCACATTAAACCAGTCTGTTATCTATTGCCCAAGATTTTTTCCTTCAAGGCTACCCTGGACTATTTTTTAACTGGATATTATCTCCATAAAAGATATTGGAGACCCCAGGGTCCTGACTTTCCTACGCTCCTCAAGGATGCAGAAAAAACACCTTAAACACATCAGTTCTGGTAGTTACAGAGGAGGACTGTACAGCTCTCTGTACAGAGGTGCTGTTATTAAACTTTTCTTATAAAAAAAGATTCTCTGCACTTAACACCCCAGCCTTTTGATTCCCCATTCAATCTCTTTCCATCACCTGCTGCCACCTGCTCAACACCCTTTAAAAAAAAATGATTTTGTGTGGACATCTTACACAAGTACTAAGAGATTTGTAGATAAGAAGACAACAGCATAAGTGTTGTTTATCAAGTAAAGATGCTTAGATTGGTTAAAGTAAATACTGCTATGATTTGAATGTCCCCTCCACAACTCATGCTGAAACTTAATTTCCAATGTGGCAATACTGAGAGGTGGCGCATTTAAGAGGTGATTAGATCATGAGTGCTTTGCCCCCATAGTGGATTAATTCATTTATGGATTAATGGATTGGTTAGTTAATGGATTAGTGAGTTATCCACTAATTGCTTTAATGGGAGTGGAACTGGTGGCATTATAAGGAGAGGAAGAGAGGCCTGAGCTAGCACCACACCCCTTGGCATGTGATGTCCTGCGCTGTCTCTGGATGCTGCAGAGTCCCCCCCAGCAAGAAGCCCTTCACCAGATGAGCTCCCTCAACCTTGGAATTCTCAGCCTTCATAACTGTAAGAAATAAATTCTTTTTCTTTACACATTGCCCAGTTCCAGGTATTATGTTATAAGCAATGGAAAATGGACTAAAGATAAGTATTAAAGGACAGAGTATGTCTTGACAAATGCAATGATTGAATGGTCTTTCAAGGATCTGAGGAGGTAGTGCAACTGTCAAAATGGAAGCATTTCCCTTCCTCACTGTGGCCCATTGCAGAATCTTAGGTGAGATAGTGAAGTGGGGGATGTCAACAAAAGCTAAGCTATCAATCAAGTTACACTATGGGTGACTAGAACTTAATACCCCCAGAGAACACTGATAACATGTATAGATATGGACCCCAGGGCTATCCCACCTGAGGCATGAGGGACCTGGTATATTTACACAGCAATTTCCATTCGTCATTAGTTGAAGGCTGCTCTGGTGAAAATGGGTGCCTCGCTTTCCAGCATGTCCTGCATGCTACATGGCTGTCAAGGGAGGCTCCAGCAGCCAGAAAAAGACCTCAGGCAAGGAAGTATAGGTGCTGGGGTGGTAGTGGGACTGGCAAGCCCCGAGTCTATAAGAGCATAGCCATATGGGCAGAGCAATGAGTGCCCCAGACAGGGCTTACCCAACCTCACTCAGGACTGAATCAAGAAGAGGAATAATTATAATTGTTGCTTCCACAGTGTCTCCAAATCACTTAATGTCTGTAGAGTCTTAACACAGCATTGTGAGCCCTATATTATTAAATCTGGCTTAAATATGTGGAGGCTCAATTCTTCAAGAAGTTAGTTGCCTCTTCCCCAAAGTCACAAAACTACAAAGTAGTGGCATCAAAACTGTAGCTCAAATCTGACTTTGCATTCAGGCCTCTTTATACTATATTTATATTGTGTTATACAGACAGTCCCAAAGTTAGGATGGTTTGACTTATGATTTTTCAACTTTATGATGGTGCAAAACTGTTATACATCTATTGTACTTGAATTTTGATTTTTGTTCTTGTCCCAGGCTAGCAATATGGGGTAGGATACTCATTCCTGATGCTGGGCCGTAGCAGCAAGCCACAGCTCCCAGTCAGCCATGTAACTACAAAGGCAAACAACCAGCATCTACAGCACACTGTGTTGCCAGATGATTTGCCCAAGTGCACGCTAACATAAGTGTTTTGAGCACATTTAAGGTAGGCTAAGCTAAGCTATAATGTATGGTGGGCTAGATGTATTCAATGCATTTTTGACTTAGGATATTTTTAAATTTATGATGGCTTTATCAGGACTTGACCCCATCATAAGTCAAGGAGCATCTGTAAGTATTCGCTCTGTGTTAAACTCAAATGGAAGGTACACAAGAGCTTTCTGCCCTTCACTAAAATCTACATATAGAAAAGGATAGTGTTATTCCCGACTCCCTAGTATGTGCTGTGATTACTCAAGGTTCATGGGGAATGTGGCCATGCTGCTCCAGATGGTTCAATCTCCATGATGACTGCTTTGCCACTTCTTAGTACTGCATCCTCTTACAGCTTTGAGTTCTTTGGGAGTATTTAATTTTAGTTTATATTTTAGATAGAAAAGAAAGCAAAAAGGCTGTGAACTTGATTCATGGGGCACATTACATATGAAGCTATTTATCAGTGTATTTCTGGGAGACATTGGGTAGAGTAGACAGAGACAATAAATGGTAAGTTGAGGTTGGGTACTGGGGTCATGTAATTGAATCCGAAGGGAGAAGCTGCTACCGCATGGACTCCATTGGTACTCCCACTCTCTCTTGACCACCCAGGGCTTTCTCCCAGAGAGTCCATTTGGGCCTCCCATACCCCTTGCCAACACTCCTTCAAACACATCTGTCTGTTTCCTCCAGAGACCTTGCTCTCTGCCTGATAACCGGAATACCAACCCATATGCACCGCCAATGGCCTAGGAGGTTTCCCTTCCCAAGATATTCATTATCCTTTCCTGATACTTTCTAGAGATACAAAGGCTTCCACCAAAGGAGGAACTGAGCAGGACATGAAGTGCAGGAGAGAGCTCTCTTGGGTCAGGAAACCTTTCGGTACCTCAGCAATCAAATCATCTTTCAGGCTATAGCTACTATTGTATAAAGCTACATAATCTCTTGTCCCAAAATTCTCACAACATTCCAAATCTTGGATAACCGTGCTCTCTTTCTCTCTCTCTCTCTCTCTGTATATATATATAAGTATGTATACATATGCATGTGTATATATATTTATATACATGTATATATATGTTTATATAATTCCAATAACTTTTCAGGTAGAAGTGGTGTTTTGTCACATGAGTGAATTATGCAGTGGTAAATTCTGAGATTTTTGTGCACCCATCATCCAGGTAGGGTACACTGCACCTAATGTGTCATTTATTTTATCCCTGGCCTCCCTCCCACACTTCCCGTAGACTCTGAGTCTCTGCAGTCCATTATATCACTCTGTATGCTTTTTTATATTTGTAGCTTAGCTCCACTTGTGAGAACATACAGTTTTTGGTTTTCAACTCCTGTGTTATTTCACTTAGAATAATGGCCTCTAACTGCATCCAAGTTGCTGCAAAAGACATTATTTTATCCTTTTTATCCCATGGTGTATCTAGAACACATTTTCTTCCTCCACTGATTAGTTGATGGGCACTTAGATTGGTTCTGTAAATTAGTACTGTGCTATTTTCATAAAAGTGATTTGTTTTATCTATAGTCATGGGTTGATATTTATACTTTTGTAAGTCTTTTGATGGATACAATCACACATTAGAACAAGTTCTTTAACTAGACCATATCTTAATTTATATTTATAGAAAGTCATGTCAGATACACAGGTCCACACACCTGGACATTCTCCACTGTTCATCCTTAGCTCTTAACTAAATGACCCAACTTTCCTGCAGCTCACATGTGACTGAAACCATGAGAGTCTGGCAGGGTAGAAGGAAGCCAGACCCGCTGTAAATCTTGGGTATGGACCGCCAGAAGGCTAGCGTTACAGTTTATAGATGTTAAACTGGCAAAATGCACAGTGTGTCTTATGTACGTTCAACAATTTCTAACTACTGAGAGTAGTATGGATGTGTAATCCGTATGTTTCCTCAATGCCACAAGTCATGAAGAAAGGAAAGGAGGAGGGGCGGGGGAAGGGAGAGGAAGAGGGAAACAAAGAAGGTCAGAGAGAAAAGAGAGTCCTGTTTCCTATGACAGTTCTCACACAACAGTTTAACACAGATTCACTCCACCTGCCCTGCCTTCTGCAGCCTGCTTTTTTTTTTTTTCTCTTCTCTTATGTTCTCTTTCTAGAGGTTTGACTGACTGAGGAGGAAAGAATGGCAGTTCCACATTATGACTGTCAACTAAGCATCTCAGCTGAGCCATGGAATAGGTGAACTGGAAGTGTCTTTCCTGGCGGGTGAGCCAGGCTTCTCAATTTTTAGTTTTTATCCTATTGCCGTGAATGAGTCTGTGACTGTTTTCTTTTAGGCTACACCTGCTCTGGGTAATGGAGGGAGATTGCCTGAAAAAGAAGTTGCCCGTGCAATTTGCAGAGTAACAACAGGCCTGGGAAAAATACATCTGTTTAAAAAGATGTACTTTTCAATTATCTTGTGCCTTGTGTACTGCTAAAGGTACTGCTTGTCAATTGTTATTAATGAGGATAATTCTAATAACAGTCACATTCATCTGTGATGTTTCTCAACCAACAATGAATAAACACGCCATAGGTCTTCTCTGTTTCTCTTGATGGCACAGTCTTGGTGATTCTTGTAAATGCGAAGCTGCCTCTGGGCCAGCTCGGCAGACCAGTGCACTGGGGACAGCTGCTGAAGCCAGGCGGGAAGGCAGCCGTCTTCCTCAAAGAACAGACACCAGCCTAGTTGCAATTCTCTTCCCATCACTACAGGACTCAGGACATTTGTGTTCTTTTCAGAACAGGTAGGGGAGAAAAGGGAGAAGCAGCAGCAATGAGTTTTCCCCAGAGAAAGAGGACTGGCAATGTCTGCGGCAGGGAGGCAGCACGCTGGTTTGGTTTCCATATCCCTATAACCCCAAATATATCCCTGAGTAAGGATACAGTAGTAGTTTCCAGAGGAGATGGAGAAATGATGCTAGTTAATGTCAAACACAGGACATTAAAAAATAAAATTAGTGCCTTTCCCTTAGTTCCTCTGTCATAAAATTACCAGAAGCTGAAGTCATGAGAATGGCCAGGGAGCTGGGGGAGAGCATGGGTGTGACCATGTAGGACCCACAGCTGGAGCCACCTGGGGGCAGCCAGGTATGTCCTGGCCACACAAACTGCAAAGCCCACTGCTCTTGTTTCTTCCATTTGAAGTGTGGAGGGGACATGATAAAAATGGAAATGACCCTTTTGTCAACCAAGAGGCTGACCAGACCACCAACCGAGGCTTTGATTTAAAACTTGGCTAACTCACAATCAATTGTGGTAAACCAAGGACCACTGAGACAGAGTTTATTTGTGAGAAAATAAAAAATAAGGGTTTCATGCCTATTTTTAATAGGCTTCGGGATATTTAATGTCCCACAACACCTAGGGAGGGTTGGGGTTAAATTCCATTTACTTTCTTACTATCGGCATTTAGTAATTAATTTAAAGGCTCTTGGACATTCACTATTAAAGCTATTTGGAATGTATAAAAGGTGATATGAATACTGATTTTTAAACACATGTGCTATATTTGCCATTACTGTAGAATGCTTTAGGTGATAAGGATGAACTACATCACCAGGTTGACATTCCAATTCAGTGCATATCATGGAGGGACTGTGTGATGTTCCAGAACCTGCAGCTGCTATTATTATCTGATCTCTCTTATGTGCTACAGTGGATATTTGCCCAGACTCATGTAAATTTCTCTGCAAGGTCTATTGAATGTCGCTGGTATTTGTAACATAATAATCAAAATGAATTGTTGCTCTGGTGGTAGAATGAATACACATGGCTGATTAATCCACTTGCAGAAACCCTGAAATGAAGATGAAAAACATAATAACAGCCACCCTTAACATTAACCCTGTGGGGCTTTTTATTAATTGGTCCAGATTTAAGCACAGCTTTTAATCAACTTGGAGGCTTTTAAGTCTACATCGCCAGAACTGCTTGTTCATCTCCAAGAACAGTGAATTAAATGTTGAACAAATGTCAGGGAAGGTCCTTTTAAGAGAACTCATCTTAGGACATTTCATCTACAACCACATCTTATAATTAAGCAGTACAGCCATGCACCTGATCAAGCCCATGTCTGGAGATAATTTGCTTTCAATTTTTCATAGAAGGAAGAAGGGATATCTCCATGCTGTGGATGAAACACTTCTGAATCTATACCTGGGTAATTCAAGCCAAAACAAGCACTCTTATGAGAGAGTGGTGCAGGGAAAGAAATCTTACTCAGACAATGGATTCAAGACACCAGGATAATAAACTGGCCAGTAATGTTGATTTTAGCAGAGGTCCTTAAATGTTTGAGTTTCAAGGAAATCTTTGAAACGTTATCTCCAGAACAATGAAAATATGAACATACATATGTCCCAAATGGAAATGAAATGCAGGGGGTTATGGATCCTTGAATGTCTACCCTCTGACTCAAAGGTAAGAGATCCAAGTCAGATATTTTCATAACAACTAGTGGTGTTTCTTTGATAAGCCTCTCTACATCTGTTATTATTAGTTTGTTGTCTGTCTTTCATGTTGGCCTATAAGCTCTCTGAAGGCAGAGGCTATGTAATCTGGGCTCCAAACATGATACTCAAGGCATGGTGCCTTGGCATGCTACATATTTTTTAGCTGAAGGAGATTGTGAGGGTTGCAGAAACAAGAAGATTTCTCTGCCCTTCTCCCACACTACTTTCTCCCATCCTCCTTCTCCCCCTTTTGGGTATAAAAGCTGGAACTCCTTTCCCCAGAGAACCAAGCCATACAACCTAGGAAGGTCACTGTCTGGCCTCCTCCATGTGCCCCTGAAGATCCTCTTGTGGCAGCTGTCCTGTTCTTCGTGGGAAAGAACGCCATGAAGAGACACAGACAAGCATACGAACATACAGGTCTTGCTAAAGTGTCCCACAGTTTATTACCATTAGATCATACCCCTTGTGTCCAATGACATTTCTCCACAACCATCACTTATTTCATCAGACTTTGTATGAAAATACATCTTTTTCCCTCGGTCTTTGGGTCTGCATTTCTGAAGACTCCATGTCACATCAAACATTGTTAAGTAAATTTGTCTTTTCTCCTGTTACTCTGTCTTTTGTTATAGGAGTGTCAGCCATAAACCTTGCAATGGGTAAATAAAAGATATCACTTTTTCTCCCTTACAATCTTTATTGCTGAATCCCCAGCATATAATGCAAGGCCCAGGACATAGGTAGAAGCCAACAAATATTTATGAAATTATAAGGAAGAATATTTCTCTATTAAATGTTTAAATTTCTTGTCTAAGACTAAATAATGCTAAGATTAAAAAACAGAAGAAACAAATTTCCAAAATTAAGAGAAAATTGATTATTCCCAGGCCTCTAATACACATGGCTAACTTTCATTGTAGCTGATTTACCTAATGATAATGAACTCATGGAAAGCAGTGTTTGTAATTGTATCTGATTCATTTAGTTCTCTAATCAGCACTGTTCGAACCTCAGCATGCATAAGAGCTACCTGGAGAGGTTGTGAAAGCATAGATTGCTGGATTTTACCCTCAGATATTGTTATTCTGGAGGTCTGGGGCTTCAAATTCTGCTCTTCTAACAAGCTCCAGATGATGCTGACACTGCTGGCCCAAGGACCGCACTTTCATGAGCAAGGTTCTAAATTAGCCCATGAAGCGATTTTAATGATCTCATTTTACAGGTAAGAAATCTTAAGAGTCACATCAGCGCCAGGTAACACACCAGAGCTGGAGGTCTGAAGACAGACCATTAGACTATGGTTTCTGTTTGTGAGTTCTTACTGTATGGTACAACTCTACATGTTGGCCAGAAAAGCATCTTCTTCACATCTGTACTTTGTATTTCTCATAAGGTTCTTCTTTAGGAGATGTGACTACAAAGTAATTAAGTTCTTAATTTGTTTTATTAATGAAACACTGTTACAGCAGCATTAACTCAATTTTAAAGAAAAAAAGTACATCTCTCTAAATCTCTCAGTTTTATCAGAGGTATTTTGCATTTTTGTCAAAAGCATGGTAATTTTTAAATGGATGTAATCATGGTGAATGTAGAATTTGTGTTCAATTTTATTTAACATATTGAGCATTTTTCATTAGGTTGCAGTTTTCATTAGGTTGCATTATTTTGATGGCAGTTAAATAAATATAGTAAGATATGCACATGCAACTGAGTGTTATCAGTTCAATATAATTACCTTGAGAGGCTATAGGTCTACTCCATTGCAAGGGAGTTACTCAAACATATTTAGGATACATCTTTTGAAAAATTATCTGATTTAAAATCTCGTTCTTGTGAAATACTAAATTCGAACTCATTTGTAAGCCATTTTCTCTTCCATTAGCCCTCTTTTATGCATGTTTTAGAGAACTAGTTTTCTAGAATAGCTGTGTTATTCAGCCTGAATGTTGGTTTTGATTATAAAAGGATTACTCAAGTTACCCATAATTATTAAGCTTTCTTGGCTCTGAAGGACTTTTGCCATTTCCAAAATGCAAATGTATCTTCAGAGGGTCAATACTGGCCACCACTGAGGATGTTTTAAACATGCCGTAGGGGACTTGGAGAAGACTTACAGGTTGTGGAGTGGACAGTTCTCTACTTTATGGTGTCACTCCAAAACTGACCTGTAAATCTCTATAAAAAGGTACTTTCCTTAGAGTGGACTAGTCTAAACTTCTTATGAAAATATAAATATATGCGAATGATATATTCTCATATATTTATATAAGCAATTCAATAGCCTAGGTCTACTGAACTCTATAATGCTACAACAATGAAATCATTTTGGTATGGGACATGCACAAAAACAGGGTGAATGAAAGAGAAAAGGGCTCACAAATGAGTTTGAATTCACTACTTCATAAGAATGAGATTTTAAATCAGTGTGGATTGACAGATATTTTAGTTTATGGAATTGAGACAATATTAGCTTAATATTTGGAAGTAATATAGAGGATCTTTATCTAAATTGCTGCATCGAAAAATTATGCAGATGGGTGGGAGTGGGGTGAGGGTTGAAAACTTACCTACTGGGTACAATGTACCCTATTTGGGTGATGGATGCCCTAAAAGCCCAGACTTCATCACTATGCAATATAATGCCTTTATATTCCTTGAATCTATAAAAATATAAAAAGAACTCAGTTGCAACAAAGATTTGAGCACTTAAATAAAGCTAAACTGTAAAACCACCCAAAGAAAATATGAAAGACTGATAAATTTGATTATACAAAATGCAAAAGTTCAGTGTGGCAACAATGGCATATTAAAAACAAAGGTCAAAAAATGATAAACCTGGAAAAAATATTCTTAGCACTTAAGAACAAAGAGTAATTTCCCTTAATATATAAAGTATATACTCAAAGGATTATAACTCATCCTACTTTAAAGACACATGCACACCTATGTTTATTGCAGCACTATTTACAATAACAAAGACTTGGAACACACCCAAATGCCCACGAATGATAGATTGGATAAAGAAAATGTGGCACATATACACCATGGAATACTATGCAGCCATAAAAAAGGATGAGTTGATGTCCTTTGCAGGGACATGGGTGAAGCTGGAAACCATCATTCCCAGTAAACTATCACAAGAACAGAAAACCAAATACTGCATGTTCTCACTCATAGTGGGAGTTGAGCAGTGAAAACACATGGACACAGGGAGGGGAACAACACACACTGGAGACTGTCATGGGGTGGAGGGCTAGGGGAGGGATAGCATTAGGACAAATACTTAATGCATGCAGGACTTTAAACCTAGATGATTGGTTGATAGGTGCAGCAAACCACCATGGTATCTGTATACCTAGGTAACAAACCTGCACTCTCTGTACATGTATCCTAGAACTTAAAGTAAAATAATTTTAAAAAGAACTATTGCAAATCAATAATATAAGGCTAGAACCACAACAGAAAAATGTACAACACATAAGACCAGAAAACAGAACTACAAGTAGTCTATACAAAACAGCTGTAAAAGCTGTTCAACATCATTCCTGTTAAGTAGAGGCACATTAAAACAAAATGAGACTTTTAACCCACCACATTGGAAGCCATACAAATATTTAATAATTTATAGTTTATTAACAATTTGTTAAAGGAACCAGACAGTCTCATATGCGCTTATTTTTTTGAGATGGAGTCTTGCTCTCTCGCCTAGGCTAGAGTGCAGTGGCGCGATTTTGGTTCACTGCCAGCTCTGCCTCCTTGGTTCATGCCATTCTCCTGCCTCAGCCTCCCAAATAGCTGGGACTAAAGGCGCCCACCACCACACTCAGCTAATTTGTTGTATTTTTAGTAGAGATAGGGTTTCACCATGTTAGCCAGGATGGTCTCGATCTCCTGACCTCATGATCCGCCTGCCTCGGCCTCCCAAAGTGCTGGGATTACAGGCGTGAGCCACTATACCCAGCCAGGAACCAGGCAGTCTCATATACTCTTGATGAGAGTATGAATTTCAGCAACTTCATTGAATATCAAAGTAATAATTAAAAATCTATCACAAAACAAAATGTGCATACACCTTAAACCACAAATTTTACTTCTAGGAATTTATCTTACACACTCACAAATGTGCACTGAAATATATGTATAAATATGCTCATTACAAAATTGCCTGTAATCTTTTAAAAAATGAGAAGCAATGTAAAGCTGATAAGCAGGGGAATAGCTATATAAATTATGAAACATCCATTCAATAGAATCCTAGATAATTACAAAGAATGAAGTATAGCTTTGTATGCTGACGAGGAAAAAATCCCCGAGAGATATATTTTCAAATTAGAAAAGAGGAAGAAAGACAAGACAAATTGTAGGCTAGCATATAGAGTTTACATATTATGCTTCTGTATTTTCTGAGGTGACTCTTCAAGGTTAAAAAATAGTATCTTGTAAGTACATATCTCATCAGGATATCATGAAGATGAAATGAGGCAATGCACGTAACAACCGATGAGATATGTTCCCATTATCTATTGCTATGTAACAAAACATTTGAGCACTTAAGAAGTTTAAAACAACAAGGATTCATTCATTGCTGTAATTCTGTCTGTTGACTGCGTGGTGTTTCTGATGGCCTTACCTGGGCTCTTTCATATGCTGCATTAAGCTGGCTAATTGGCCAGGGTTTGAACTTATCTGCAAAGCCTGGAAAGGCTGAGCCTCTCTCTTCACATGGCCTTTCACCTGGGCTCCTTCGTGGGGTGTTTCTCCATATCATGGTGGTCTCAAGACAGCATTCCAAAAGAAAAACCTCGATGCACAAGAACTTAGCAGGCTTCTACTTGCTTCAAATTCGTAAGTCTCATGACTTATAGGAGAGTCAACTTGGAAATGGAAAGCAGGAGGTAAATTTTTCTGGGAGCCATTATTGTATAAAACTATGGCAAGATTTGTATAATCTCTTCCTTTCTTACTAATGAGAAAACCCCAGGCTTAGAAGGAATTAAATGACTTGCCAAAGGTCACATTGCTACTAAGGAGCAGAGTGGCAAGTTCACCCTTGATCTTTTGGCTCCAGACACTGTGCTCTTGACCAGTACTCTCTATAGAATCCCACTGTTTTCCCTAACTCAAACCACCTACTTTCTCTTTGTATCTTTAATTTTAACTTCAGTTTCCTTTGTGTACCATTTTAAACCAGCTGTTTCCAAAGCATACTCCAACTTCTGCTTTCTTTCACCTTTGGTTGATCCAATTAAACTTCTCATGGAGCCTTAGTATTTTGTTGTTGTTGTTGTTGAGACAGAGTTTCGCTCTTATTGCCCTGGCTGGAGTGCAGTGGCGCCATCTCAGCTCACTGCAACCTCTGCCTCCCAGGTTCAAGCGATTCTCCTGTCTCAGCCTCCCAAGTAGCTGAGATTACAGGAGCCCGCCACCACACTCAGCTAATTTTTGTATTTTTAGTAGAGTTGAGGTTTCGCCATGTTGGCCAGGCTGGCTTGGAACTCCTGACCTCAAATGATCCACCCATCTTGGCCTCCCAAAGTGCTGGGATTATAGGCGTGAGCTCCCGAGCCTGGCCATTTTTTTTTTCATATGCCCTGCTGATAATGGTTTGGCTCTGTGTCTCCACCCAAATCTCATCTTGAGTTGTACTCCTATAATCCCCATGTGTTGTGGGAGGGATCCAATGGGAGACAATTTGAATCATAGGAGCAGTTTCCCCCATACCATTCTCCTGGTAGTGAATAAATCCCATGAGATCTGATGGTTTTATCAGGGGTTTCCACCTATGCATCATTATTTTCTCTTGCTGCTGCCGTGTAAGAAGTGCCTTTTACCTCCCACCATGATTCCGAGGCCTCCCCAGCCATGTGGAACTGTAAATCTAATTAAACCTCTTTTTCTCCCCAGTCTCAGGTATGTCTTTATCAGCAGCGTAAAAATGGACTAATACACCTGCCTTTCTTCAACTCTCTGCATTTAACTGGCCCCTGGAATGTCTTCTCCTTCATAACTGCCTCTCAGAATCCCAGTAATACTTCAAAGTCTATTCTGCATATCATACCTTCACCTAAGTTTTCCAACCCCAAGGCAATACTGATTGTTGCTAATGACCTAACACTTTGTATTAACACTCTTAACATACATCACAATATT
The DNA here is from genome assembly GCF_001698545.2 of Rhinopithecus bieti. Classification (NCBI taxonomy): domain Eukaryota; kingdom Metazoa; phylum Chordata; class Mammalia; order Primates; family Cercopithecidae; genus Rhinopithecus; species Rhinopithecus bieti. The sequence continues at coordinate 2,265,745 of NW_016803211.1, forward strand.
TAAGTATGAAACTTTCATATGACTTTCAGCCAGCAAGATTGCAAGCTCCTTAGATGTGAGAGGTCTGGAATAATACATCTTTGCATGCACCATTTTGCTGACAATAACATCTTATAAATGTAGGGCTTTGACTGAATAACTGTGAAGATGCTTTTTATTTTCTGATTTGTAGTTCCTCTTTAATTATTCTATAACAGTGATGTTTAGACTCCATTGTGCCTAGGAATCAGTTTTCAATGAATGGAATTGAGACAGGTTAATTAGATATTTGGAAACTTAATTTAGTTGTTCTCCATCTAAATTGGGTAATGTATTAAAATGCTAGTAGTTTCTGATTTCATAGGCCTATTTTAGGGTCTAATAATCTGAATATCTGACATACTTCTAAGCCTCTAAATGATGCTGATATTTCTCATTCACGGACCATACTTCGAGTGGCAATATCCTATAAGACACAATTCTTGGGGCCCAACTCCAAGAATTATTATATTATTTTATAATACAGCAAGAGTACTATAAAGCAAACTAATATCTATAAACCAACCAATAAAATAGTTAAAGTCAGAGTATTCAAGGTAAATTCAGTACAATTCTCACCACCAATTACAATCCAATGTTTATGGCCTTTGAACCCTCTGCTAATCCTGGTTTTTGTTTTGACCTGTTAGACTGAAGATGTAAAAAATAACCAATAATGTAGACTTGAATGTCTCGCTAGTTTATATTTTTCTTAGTTTATCTGAGATGATTTCAAAGATGAATGTGTCCTCATAATACCTTTCTTACAATTTCCCCAGCTTCAGTGTAGTCCTGTGTTAATCTAATCTCCAAACTGCAACCAACGTGATCACATTACAATGCAAATACGATTCTCTCTCTTTCTCTCCTTAGTTAAAAACTGTTTGTGGATAAAGTCTGAACTCTGTGTATGGCTGGCATGGCCACTGCTTACCTCTCCAGTTCTTTATATTCCATAACCCAATTGTATCATATATGATAGTCTAGGTTTATGTTGAATAAATATTCACACATACCTCCTCAATGAGGGAAGAGTGTATTCCTCCATCTCATAGCTATGGGATTAGACACAATGATCTGTCATGAAAAGAATGTGTCTGAGTGATTGCTGCCAGTAATTGCTGGGTGATTTCAGCATGGTCCCAAAAATAAACATATGGAATAATGCCTGACTGCAATCCACATTTGGACAGAGACTTAGAAGAACGACAGTCTAAATCTCAGACATCCTTCTAAGCTCATTGCAAGTCAGCCAATCTATGAATGCAAGAATAAATGCTTATGGTAGTACATCACTGAAATTTCAGGTGACTTGTTACACAGCATTCTTACAGCCATAGCTGAATGATACATCACAAGCCTTTCATTTCCTATTATTTTTCAATCTCTATTTCTCCTCTGGGATTTTATACAGACCATAACTTCTGCCTGAACCACTCTTCCCCTTACCACTCCTGGTTTGGCGATCTTCTCTTTATCTTCATGGTCCCAGCTTTGAAGAAACTTCTTCCTCTGAAAAGACTTCCTTGCTCTGAGATCTGGATAGTATATCCTCCTATGTACCTCAGCATCATGATGTACTTCCCGAGTAGTTTTTCTTATCCATTATAATTGCATAATTAATTTTCTTTCTCTCTCACTCAACTGTAAACTTCCAGAGAGCAGGTGGCATATATGCTTGGCTAATTTTGGAATCCCAATGCCTACCACAGGACTGGGACATTTTAGAGCTATTGATGAAATGTTGTTGAAACTGATTTAGAGTATCTGCCTTTTATTGTGTGACCTTGTTTATGTCCCATAATGCCTTTGCTCTTACCTGAAGTTAAAGCCAGGTTGGTAATTGTTAATAGTAATTTAATATTGATAACTACCAATTATAGAAAGCAGAACTATTTGGCATTAAAAAAACAAACAGACAAAAAAATGAACATAAAGCAAGGAATGCATTTGAATAATAATATACTGTGTACCTTATACTTTCACATGAGCTGGGAAGGAGGAGAGCTATCAGCTACTCTATAAATAAGACAGCAGCTGGTTGCATTGAAGATACTCATATTTCATGACTCTTGAGAGGTGCATTTTGAGCAATGAGATTCATGGAGACAAGAGTTAATTTAACTCCTGTCAAAAGATGATAAGATGAGAATGCCAGTTTGTCTAGGAAAAGAGATGGTGACCTCTTTGGAGGAGACAGCAATGGATTAAAACATCCCATATTTTGCTGAGAGAATCTTCACGTTAGATGTTAACTTTCTCACTGCAACTTGCATTTTTATATAATTCCATGATATTTCAAGGCATCTAGGACATTTTATCTGCTCCAATTTTAGATCTGCTTTTTGTGCTGAATTTCTTTCTCTTTAAGTCCCTTGGGAGCTGCTGTCATACCCAAGAAACAAGTCATATAATCAATAACCAACCAGCCAACCAACCAACCAAAGAAACAAAATTTGCCTATATTTTTAAAATATGTCAATGTTACAAAAGACAAAGAAAAGCTGAGCAGCTATCACAAATTAAGCTCTAAAAAAATTAAGAGCTGAAAATGGTATACGATATTGAGCTAGGTGCCAGCTTTTAAAATTTTTTCATGAAAGATATTACTGGCACAATTACTGAAATTGGACTATGGACTGCAGATTATGTGGAAGTGTTAAATCTAATGGTAAATATCCTTATTTTGATAACTGTTTAGTTTTTATGTGAGGAATTGTCTTTGATTTTAGGAAACATGTATTAAAGCATCAAGAAATAAAAAAGCATGTTGTCCTCAACCTACCATGTAATAGTTCAGAAAAAAAAAAAAAGACTAGTATAGCAAAATAGTAAAAGTTGATTAATATAGGTAAAGAATGCATGAAAGTTTTTGTACTATTCTTGTAAGTTTTCTGTAAACTTGAAATTATTACACATATTTTTAAAGTTAAAAGTGAACAAATTTCTAGATTTGTTAGCGGGTCTACAGGCCCATTTTAGTGAGCTTTCTGCTTTTGGAATTCACTGAACCACAAGGGGGCACTAAATCCTATGTTCCCATATAATGTCAAACTCCAGGGGTCCCATGTCAACATCTGCATGAACTTCAACAGTCTCATATCTGCTCCACTACTGGAATGTGCTGATTATTCTCAGATACCGGGAGCACTGCAGAACAACTACAGAGCCCAGAGTTTATTCTGGATCCATAAACTAGATCCAGATAAAGCAGTGGTTCCAGAGTTTCTGTGTGATGGGAGTTTGGAGGCCACAGTCTTCATTGGATGAATGTTTAGGAGTGCCTTGGGAGATATTGAGAGAATAAGGGGATAAACCCCTAAAGAACAGGTGCTGCTGCTGGTTCGTATATTAGAGTAGATTTATTTCTTTTGCCCAGATATTACTGCAAGGCCCAAAACAAAGAGCAAGTACAGCACAAGGTTCAGAGCAAGGAACAAACTGAGACTATCTGCAACAGAGTTACCATCGCAGAAGTCATTTCATAAAAAGAAATTACTAGAACCAAACAGTGCTCCTAAATGAACAATAAAATATACAATAACATTAGCTCTCATTTTCTATATATGTGAACATCCCCATCAAATAAAACTCTTAGAGCTACATGCAAGTCTGTTAGCAAGTAATTTACTTTTTTGTGTAACTGATCCAAAAGCTTATTTTGCTTTCAACTTTAACTATTTACTTTCTCTAAGGCCATTCTGAAAACAAGCACACAGACACATACCAAAAAAATAAAATCCTTTATAATGCTTGGCCTGTAATTTTAAGGATACATTATGTGTTAATATAAAAAGTTTTATGTTGCCTTTATGAGCATTCATTTTATGTTTTCCTTCAAATTGTGTGATTTATTTACTCATTTAACATTTACCCAATACCTACTCTAGTAGATATGTTTGTGGACCACATAGCCCCTTGATCTTCCCTGGAAATTGTTTGCCCCTTGATCTTCCCTGGAAATCGTCTGCAGATTCATTAATCAATTTCCACTTTTAGCATTTGAGACTCTCTGTTTAAAGGCTTTCTGTGGCTGCAAGTATGGGCTGAAGGGATAGACCAGAAGTGGTGAGGAGTTAATGTTCCCTGTAGCAAGCATCAACCAGTGAGAGGTGGGAACCGGTGGATAAGAACTTCAGCTTTTCGCTGCCTCAGTGAAATAATTGTGAGGTGTGTCCCATTCAGTTTTCCCAGTGGGGATATCCAGTTGCACATGAAGGAGACCTTCTCAACACCACACCCTTTATTGGCTGTCCTCTTCCCTCTTTCACTTTCCCAATCCCTCACCTCTGTTTCCTGGGTTGCTTCTCAAAGAAATTACCTGAACTAAAATTATTGTCTCTGTGTATTCAAACCAAGCCACCTTCTCTGCCCAAGGGACTGGTCTATGCATAAGAGAAAAAGTCTCTGCCACAAGACAGAAAATGTTTCTCCTCTCCTGGAGCTTACCTTCAAGTGGAAGAAGCAAGCTCAATCAAGTAAACAGTTCAGAAGTAGAAGATGTTAGGAGTACTGAGGAGTGAAGATGTAATACAAGATAACAGGGAGAACATGGGTATGGAGCATCTATTGGAAGAAATATTGAGCAAAACTAGAGAATGGAAAAAGGGTAAACTTTGCTGATATCTTTAGCAAAGAGATCAGGTAAAGAACCCAGTAAAGTCAGAGTCTTGGGCCAGAAACAAGGTAGGGCATTCCAAGGGGAAGTTTGGCTGGAGAATAGAAAAAAAGAAAGAAAATCATTGCATGAGCTTAGAAACAGAAACATTGGAACCACTGACATACAAAAGTATTTTTATCATGAACAACTATATTTATATTTTGGTTGCTTTGTATGGTCCTACAAACAGTTAGTACAGTAGTAACTAACTTGGAATATATATTCATTCATTCAACAAACATTTTCTAAACATTTACTATGTACAGATACTATTTTAGAAATATAGAAAACATTCTAGACTGCAGTAAAACATTAAAAACCTTCCTTTTATTTTAAATCGCTGTTATTAAACAGAGCACTTTAAATCATCTTTTCCTATCCCACTGCAATTTTGGCTCAATGTCATAACCGTTCTAATCAATTTCCGTTTTGAAAACTTAATCACACCTGGTTTGATACTTTATATTTATAATCTGTGTGAAGATCTCTTCTCCCCTTAACTCTTCTACATTTGAATTTTTCCAGTGGAAAAGGGAAACAGCAAGTGCCTCCTAATGATGAGATACAGTAATTATTATTGTTGTGGGGATGTGTCTCTGTTCTTGCTCTCAGCAGATCTGTTTCCATCTTATATAGCTGGTCTTCCAGTAGGTATCTGTGGTCTTCCTGGGATAATGCTCAGGTTTTCCCTTACTCTTCTGTGGAAAGCTCCCTTAAAGAGAGAGAGCTGAGTCTTCATTTGGTCCTGCCACTGGTCTCTCCATGCTCCCAACTGTTTTTTATGGTAAAGATTCCACTACTTTACTAGAATCCCGGTAACTCCCGCACCTCTATTAACCTCCATGATCCTAGACATGGAGCTACTGGAACTGTTAAAGTTCTTGTTCTCACTCTGTAAGGGTTACCGGAAACAACAATATTACACAATACTTCCCAAGCCTGTTGCATGAACCACTTTACAGGGAATGCTACCTTTATAAATCACTGAACTAAAAGAGGACACTGGACTCTATGTTCATGTACAATGCCAAACTCTTGTGAACCTATGTCAAGAACTTCCATGAACTCTGACGATATACTCTATTTCAATCAGAAAGTTTCTGCAGGTTCTAACCCTTGGTATAAATCCATACTGAGATGATATCAGGTTCCCTTTTTCATAGCAGCCCAAGACTTTATGAGTCTTCCCACTGGAGGGTCCCAAAACTTGGCCTTAGAGCTTAGGAAATCACATCTTTCCTCTTGGTTATTGTAGGAGAATTGTAGCAGATGCTGCAAGTGCCATGGCCTCATGGGACCCTTGGCTGCCACCATTCCATTATGTATGTACGGCATCCTACTGAAGCCACCTGACGTTCACCTAAGGGCTTTCTTTCAACCTCATGTGGGGCAGACCAGAAATGTTGAGATGCTGACACCATTGAGAACAGCCCTTAGAAAGAGAGGATAGGAGTTGGTGTTTAAATACTTCCACTTCCAACCCCTCAGATAGGACAACTCTGGTATATTCTCCACTATGTCCTGGAGTTCCCCAGAAAGACAGGGACTCAACTGTTTTCAGTAGTACCTGTTCCATAAAACACTCTTAGTTGAGTGCTCTTTTCTTTCCTTTCTCTCCCTAACTCCCCCATTGGGATTTCCTGGGATGGATCCCAGGAAATCACATCCCAGATAAACCACCTACATTTGAAATCTACTTCAAGATGGACTTCCCCAAAAAAACAGTGAGACACCACATTTTATTTGTCCTTCTCTGCTTTGAGGATTAGCCATAATTTTGTCTCATTAGGAGAAGTTTCACCAAATGCTAGATGTATTCAACTACGTTTGTGTTCACATTTACATTTATATGTAAATAAATAAATATCTGACAAGTATCTGGTTACTTAAATCAGGATGAAACATCTTGTAGTTCTTAGTCTCAGAGTTTCCATGAATAGTACCCAGTAGCTTTTCATCACATTATTTTCCTCTGTAACAGGGCATCTGAACTTCATGCTAGTGCCTTTTCGACCTGAAGATTTTATAGCTCTGAAAGTTCTGGAGCTCCCAGCACATGGGGGTTAAACATCAGAGTGTCTTTTTTCAGTAACACTCTCTGAATTTAAAAGTGTGGAGAAGACTTCAGGTGGGAAGGGAAATAAATGTTGTCCTCCCAGCTTAAATGATTCAGCAAAATTAGGCATTGACGACTACAGCCTAGGTACATGGACCAGTGGGCAGAAGGTTTTTGACACATTTCTGATGTCATTACTGGCTAAGCAAATACTTTGGGTTTTTCAGTTGTCTGTAAGAGGACACAGCCTTAGTCTTTTAATACCATGGGGTAAGTCAGTGTATCAGTGACATGCATGGCACCAATTTAAAGACTGGTTTAAGGGATTATATCAGGAGACAAAGAAACCCATACTGGAATCTTATTTTGCAACAACCGTTTCGCTCATAAGAACATCAATAACAAAGATTGGGCTGTGCTATCCACATTTTCAACCTTGAAAGGGAATTCAGAAGATGATTAGTGCCAGTTTTGCCTTCACCTGAAAAGACAAAGCCAAAAACATCCTTGATTTAATTGGACAACCCCCAAGATCTGGGATATCTGCTCATCACAAGATCAAAGAGTCTAGCTTTATTCTACATTATACACTTTATTCTCACAAATTGATTACTTTTTTCTTACCGGTGGAGAGCCTTGGAAGATGATCAGAGTTTCTGACTCTCAAAGCTAGTCATATTCACAGTGATTTTTATAGCCAATCTCATGGACACTAGGCACTTTCCACAGGGACTTTACCTGCCTCTATGAGGCAGAACATGGTGTATATAAGGGTAGGGGTCCATGAGCCAAAATCTTTTCTTATTTCAGAATCATAACCACAATCCTACCATGGTGGGCAGATTGGATTTCATCTTTGATACTTATTCTAGTGACCTTTTCCAATATTCATCTGCTCCATAGCTAATAACTTTGTTTTGGGATTATGTGTTTAACCAAAACAGCCAAACAACTTTGACCCTGCTAAGGGGATAGAAAAATGAAAGGTAAGAGTAACTGTTAACCAGATGACATGTCAGTTGTATTTCCCTTTGTTTTTGAGTGGCCTAGTTTCTAGATGAAAGCTAAGATCAAAATATCTCATGTATACCTGGACACTTAAGTCAGATGAAAATATCTTGTAAATTATATGCCCCCGGGGCTTAAAAAATACCCCTTCTGGTTCTCAGAAACAGTGAAGCTTGAAGCTTTTGATGAGGACACAGATGAACCAGAAGACAGAAACCCCAGACTCAATTTTCCATCAGATGGCAATAATTAGGGAAACAGTAGGGAAAAGGAAACTAATGTCCTAGTCCTCTGTCCCGATTATGAAGGCTGTGATATAAACATTCTCTCACTAACCTTGACCTACACCTTTAGGCCACTTCTGATATAGGACTAGAACCCCTCATTCAAGATGTCCTCAAAACTCCATGGTCACAATTCCCCTTTCCATTGGTTCTAGAATCCTGTCTCAAGTCTCTAAGTCCCTGATTGAAAGATAAGAGGTGTAAGATTACAAAGTGTTTTTCACTGAACACCACATTGTTCATGTCATAAGGGACCCATCAGTATCAAAGCACTGCCTTCCTGCTCTCAGCTGATCACACACTCTGCCATGGTGGCAGCTCCTCAGCAGGAAATGTTGAGGTCCAGAGAATACACAGGCAGAGCCCTGTTTCTATGTTGCCATCGTGGTTGTGCATTTCTCAGGACCCAATGTAGGCAACAGTGTCCTGGAGCCCAAAAATGACCAGATTGGAAATGCCTCCTAGACTTGGAGAAGACTCATTCAGGGGCAAAGCTGTAACTGCTAGCAACACAGGACAGGGCCCAGGTAACTGTGACATAACTGTCTTAGCGTATCTCCTTCCATGAAGAAATGGAGAACTAGAGGAGGCTCAAACAGGGCTCTTTAGGTAGAAATAGTGAGCTCATTACCAATAATGTGTGGCAGTCATTGAATGATATAGAACAATGCAGTGTCTATCGATAAAGCCCAGGGAAATAGACTCTCTTATTGACTCACTGAAGGGCAGGTTACCGCTTTAGTACTTTGGTAGATGCTGCTATTGGGGTATCCAAGTTACCTTTATTTGTCATTTGTCAAAGAATGAGCCCTGTCCAGATTGTGAACTTTCTGTCAATTGGAAATTCCAGAACAGTATTAAAACGATGAACAAACTACCTCATCCCCAATGTTAAACTGATGTTAAACTGATTGAAGGCACTACATGGGGGGATCTCAGAGGAAAACGTCTCAGATTTGCAAACAGTTTGGATTAGAGAACGCCCCAAAGAGATGCCCCAGACCTTATCCCACTGACATCCAATGATTTGAGTTTGGGGAGAGCACAGAAGGAGGAAAAAAAAAAAAAAAAAACAGAATTAAACTCATCTTTCTGTGGGATAATTTTTTCTGTTTGCTAAATAAATTAAAGGAGTAAGTATAAACATAGAGCTACTATTCACCCTAGTTAAGGAAATAACTTAGGTTCAAGTTCTTTAAAAGCCCTAATTATGACAAGTTGCTAATCATTCTTATTTATTTTGCATAAGAAATTGCCTACAAATCAATACTTCAATCCCGAATTCACTTTATTTTATGCACTTGAAACTGCTTTAAACTGCCTTTCTATAGCAACTTGTCCATAAGTCAAGGTTTTTTTAAAATAGCCAGTGCCCCTCTGAAGGTTTAAAACTCAGAGAGGCACTGGCTATTTTAGAATTTACCTCCCAGCCACACTAACCAGAATGTTCAAGTCTTGAGAAGTACAAAATCTGCTGAAAAGTGGGCCACTGCTTCCCTTTCTAACCAGCAATTTAAGGTGAGTCCCACTCCCCACTGTGTTCTGTGTTGTCGTAACAGAACACAAACAAACAAAAATCACCTGCAAATGTTTCTGGGTGAGACACCTCAGTGTTTCCGGATTAGAGAGTTTTAGAAAATAAGAATCAAGTTCACTAAATATTTCCTTCAGTGTATAAAGTCTGCCATCAACCATTCCAAAAGCAAAGAAGCAATATTTGAAGTATCATGAAATGTAAATACTAACTGGCTTGTGGAGGAGCTTTTTACCGCATGCACAGTTTATAAAAGGGCTTGCAATACACTGCTATCATTGCTTGGATCGCCTGTGCAAGATTGCAACTAATAACTATGATTACATTCAAAAAACCCTTGCCAGAAAATGACAGGAATGCATATCCCATGATTTGACATTACTGCATTCTACACTCTGCTCCTGGGAGTCACTTTTTTAAGGTCTGTCGGTGAGAAAATCTCTATTTCTCAATAGAAGTCCACATTTTGCTAAATGAATACATTTTCTTTGATCAAATCTCTATGTTGTTTTCCAGATAGACACTGTAATTTGTTTTTCAAGTGGGTAAACATTCTGCAGCCTTTCTCATTGCCTTTATTCTTTTATTATGGTCATCCCTCCAAACTAAACCTTAAAAATTACAACCTACAAAGGCAGCATTTTTTCATAGAGTCTCCTAATTTTCCCCACTGCTAAGGAGCATACCATTTTGGTTTACTGCTGATAATAGCACACTTTGTGTAAGATTTTGTAAAAGCATACACATAAATTACAGATCAAGAGACTTGCATTTCTCTATCTCTAAAAGAAATGGGTTAAACTAGAGTAAACTTTAAGATCACTTTCAAGTCTTATAGTATGAAAGTGGTCTTTAGGGCTACAAAGAGCTCATCTGTCCTCCAAACTTTATGCAGATTCTTGCTGATCTAACCCAACATGGATGAGGAATTCTTCAAAAGAATTTGTTTCCACAACCTTTCTCAGAAACCCTCACCGATTCCCTTATCAAGGAGACCACTTTCTTTTTGAAGTGGATTATTGTATGCATAATTTCAGGCTAAATGCCTCTTTGCTGTGTTATTAAAGTGGGAGATGGAAAACAAACGGTACTGCTTAGAAATCTCTCTTAGAGATGAAAAACGCTAAAGTTCAAAAAGATTGAGTGATTTCCTCAAGTTCACACAATTGGGTTGGGATTTTTGGCTACACTTTCACTCACTTCTTAATGAATCATGCATTGAGTCCCTATCTCATGGCAGGCCCTGTACCTAGTGGTAGGAATCTCAGGGATGCCAAAGCCAAGACCTTGTTCTTCATGGATCGTGGTGTAGGTGAAGGAACTTACAGTAACAACAAGATAATGAACAGTTGTCATAGAGAGTGACAAATGTCTCAAAAGCTTATTGACTCCAAGATGCAGCGGTGCACATTAGAGGGCACCTAAGACAGCCTGCAGGGGTCAGAAAAGATGTCTCAGAGGGGCTCACACCTGAGCAGAACTGTGAAGGAAGAGCAGAATAGAATGAGCCAAAGATAAGGGCCCCAGGCAAAAGCACATGAGCCTGAAGAAAACTGGAACCATGGCAAGAGCAGCAGAAAAGAGCAAAGCCAGCCGGTGGTCAAGGTGGGCCACTGTGTATGCAGAATAAGGAACTGGCCAAGTAGACATGTTTCAGATCATGAACATCCTGTGTACTAGATACATTGGAACGTTTTTCATCCCCTCAACTCCACCCAACCTCTGTCCACACTTGGTACCTCTCTTTATTCATGTCTGGCCTCAAGTAGGGTACTTGGCATTAGTAAGTAAATTCCAGAGATACTAAAGTCAGATTTTCTAAGACTGGGTGAATGACTCGATGGAAGAATTGAAAAAGAGGAAGTTGTAATAGGGAGAACTCTTCAGAGCATATGCAGGAAGATAAGATGTCTCTGCTTCCCCACCAGCTTCAATTGTCTCCTTGAAATGGGTGAGTAACTCCCCCATGGGTTAGCTGAGAAGAACAGAGAAGACAACAATAGCTAATGTGAAGGCATGTTAGCAAGAGCTAAGTGAGAAACACAGACACCAAACATCCTAATTAATAAGGGAGCTATGAATATAATGTCTGATACAGTATTTCCAGGAAAGGTCATTGAGACCCACCCATGTTGAGTGCAATGGGAGGACAGACAAGCAGGCAAAGACAGTATTCAGTCCCCTACACCAGTGGATGGCCAACTGTGTCCTGGACTATAAGGGTGATAATACCTGTACCATCTATTCCCAGGGAAGTGGGAAAATTAGGGGTGCCATTGTTCAAATTAGGAGTGCTATTGTTCAATGGGAAGTGTTTTGTTGGCTTATTTATATTTGTTTAGTGAGACGATGGGCAAGGCATGGTGGCTCATACCTGTAATCTCAGCACTTTGGGGAGGCAGATCGCTTAAGGCCAGAACTTGGAGACGAGCCAGGGCAACATAGGAAGACCCCATCTCTACAAAAACTGAAAATATTTAGTTGGGTATGGTGATGCATGCCTGTGGTCCCAGCTGCTCAGGAGTCTGAGGTGAGAGGATGGCTTGAGCCCAGGAGGTTGGGGGGAAAGTGAGCTATGATCATGCCACTGTGCTCCAACCTGAGCAACAAGCAAGATCCTGTCTCTAAAAAATTTTTAAATTTTAAAATGAGGTGATGGACACCAGCTACAGAAGTCAGGTCTTCTACACATTCTTAACTGCATTATGGGAATCTCCCCAAACTACCTCACTACACCATTAGTGAAAATAGCTCCTGGAAAAATCTTTACAAGAGACATGTCTTCATCTTAAATGAATGAGGACTGTGAGTGACAGAACATTTACTCAGCAGCGTGACAGGAAAAGTGGTGTGCATTTGCCCACGAAGTTATAGCTACAGCATAGACTTCTGGTGGCAAAGCAAGCACTGACATCCTAGGGGTGGTTTTTGCAGAGTTCATGCAAATGAAACATGAGCAGTGACTGTTGTAGGGCTTTGAATCAACAAAGTGATATGCCAGTAATTAGGTTTCAACAGACTCAGATCCCATTCTAGGCATTAATTGGGAGAAAATACGCAGATTGCTAGTTAAGAATAGAACAGTTATAGTTCCATAGTCATTTTCTTTCTGTTCATCAATTTGTTTGATTTCTTGTATGGCAAACACTTGCTCTTCCCTGTATATGTTTAGCTATTTCAGATGTGTTTTTTTTTTTTTAAATAAACAGTCATTTAATAATTAAATTAGAGATGTCTTTAAAGCACAATGGTATGTCCCTGTGGCCTATGGGAGATTTGGTTTTGAATATTGGAAGCTTCTGGGATGATAGTGTTTCAGAGAACCCTAGAATGGGAGGAGGAGAACCTGTGTCTCCCAACTCTGTGTGTGCTGGGGTGTGGGGGGAGGAGGGGACACTGAGGCAAGGCTAAAATTATTGAAATAAATATGCATTAAAGGGTCAGAGCATAATGAGCCTTACAGTTTACCCACATTTAGATAAAACTATTTGCCCAGTCAGGTTGCAGAAATTTCTGTCCACCCTTGTATTTCACACACTCCTTTTGTTCACATTTATAGTTCTGATTAACTTTACTTAATAGGCTTTTCTCTTGTAACTTTCTGGCACTTGCTCCTCCCGAGGCCTTTTCTCCTGACTAGGATTCCAACACTTGATTTAGTTTGACTCCTGGCTGGATCAGGGTCTATTAATGTGTCTGGCTCTGTGTTAAGGGATACGCATACAGCAGGTGCATGTCAAGTTGGTGAATTGTACAGAGAAAATGTAGGAATAAAAACTGTTCATGAGTTCAAAGTTTAAACCAAGGGTCATAAAGTCAATTGATTTTAGGCAACATGAAGGAGAGAAACAGACTGTCGTAGAGAATAAAGTGAAGTAATGGGCAAAAGAGAGCAGCGGTTCTCAAACCTAAGCATGCGTTGAAAACGTCTGGAGTACTTACTAGGGCCCAGGTCCTGGGTCTACCCTTAGATCTGGGGTGGGCCAGGAATTGGTTTTCCTACAAGTTTCAGAATCACGGAGCAACCTCTGAGTAGAGCTAAATTAGAGACCTCATCCTTCACAAAAGCATTCAAATTAGACAACAAAAAGTTTTTTAAAAAATGCAGCTCTGGAACACACACACAAACCCACATGCACAAACATAATATCTGCAGGACAGATTAGATTCCTGTTTTTAAATTCTGATACAAACAAAATTAGGCAGGAGAGTAATGAAGAACTAGGCAGGGAGCCTAAAACAAATCAGTGTTAATTTGGAACTGCTTCTTTTACCATTTTATTTGCTGCTCAGGGAAGCCTCATTGAGAGATTTAAGAGTAGTTGCTATCATACTAGGCCTGTATCAAAGAGCAGGCCTAGGACAAGGACTAGGACAAGAAATATTATGAAACCCTCAGTAATCCCCCCATTGTTTTTAAAAAGATGAAATCGAGACAAGCCAACCATTCATCAGACGAAGAGGTAAGCAGGAAAAATCTTTCTAAGGCAAATTTCAGAGATTTAAAGAAAAAGAGATATCTTTACCCAGAAATTAGAGGATAAAAGACCAATTCTGGTGGAATCACCTTAGTCAGGAAATACATTTTGATTTCTTAAAGTCATAGTTGCCATATCTAATGCATATTATGTACCATGTACTATATTAAGAACATTACTTCATTTCATCCTCACAATAATCAAATAGTTGCAGGTATTACTATTATTTTCACTTTACAATGGAGAAAACTATTGCATAAGGAGGTAAAGAAATTTGTCTAAATGCAAAAAACTATCACGTGACATAGCTGGAATTAATATCTTGGTTTGTTTTCTACTACCTTAACATTGTAAGAGATTGCATTATACTGTTCCTCTCCTTATATGTTCATGATGATTTTGAGATCTCCTGGAAGCATTTCTTCCCCCACCTCCCTTTCTATCAGCAACGTAGCAATCCCCACAAAACATGCTGAGCAACAGGTTCTATTGACCCTATCCTGAGAGAAAATCTACATACTAGTGAAAGTTTGCCTAGTTATGGCAAGTATATAGGCAATTGCCCCAGGAGTGCAGACTGTACTATAATGAGACCTGTACAGGTTTTAAGTCTCTGATATTTCCTGAAAATATATAGGGGCTATAGTTTTGAGATATAACTCTTATTCACATACATAAATATTGATTTTACTAAAAATCTTTCTTAGTATACTCAGAGCATGGTTATTCCCTATAGGATATAGTTGACCACAAGTAACATTAAACTTGACCAAAAGTGGCTTAAAATGAGAAGTCAGCCATTTGAAAACAAGATGCCTGGAGGTGAATGGTCTAGGCAGGCTCAGCCACTTGGTGATGCCACCCAGGACACAGGCCCTTCTTTCAATGCTCCCCCAGCCCATTCCCTTCTTTTTTTATCTTTTTTTTTTTTTTTTTTTTTTTGAGACGGAGTTTCACTTTTGTCACCCAGGCTGGAGTGCAATGGCATGATTTCGGCTCACTGCAATCTCCGCCTCCTGGGTTCAAAGGATTCTCCTGCCTCAGCCTCCCATGTAGCTGGGATTACAGGCCAGCACCACCAAGCCCAGATAATTTTTGTATTTTTTAGTAGAGACAAGGTTTCACCTTGTTGGTCAGGCTGGTCTCGAACTCCTGAACTCAGGTGATCCACCCACCTTGGCCTCCCAAAGTGCTGGGATTACAGATGTGAGCCACTGCGCCCAGCCTCATTCCCTTCACTTTCTGGGCTGTCTCTACATCCTTATCATGGCAGTCCAGATAGAAAGGAAGAACTGAATTGGCAGAAAGCGACTGTCTTTCCATCTAGGGATAGAATCTTTCCTGGATGCCCTCTTCTACCCATAGTTGCAGAAGAGGACAGAAAAGAAGTAGAGGATTTGGCTCCAATCAATCAGGCTTTATTTCCTAGGTTTGGGCACGTAGTTCATCTGGAAAAAAAAAAATTGCATCATGTTACAAAGATGAAGAAGGGTATAGCTGTGGAGAGAAGGGCCACCATGTCTACATGTCTACCATAGCCACTGTTTCCCAAATATTAAGTCCTTTTGCACATAAGGTTTCTGGTTGAGGGATGTAGGGAATAGATTAAATAGGACAGTGTTTGCCTTCTAAGAGTTCACAATTTAATCCAAAACAAACTGGCACTGCAGAGATCTAACATCACAATCAAGGTAAAGTTAAAACAAAAAATAAAACAAAACTTTACATATATTGTAGAAAACAATTTCTCATTCTATCTTCTCAGATTTCAGATTTCATCATGCAGTAAATGCTAATTCCTGAGAAGGCTTTGATTTGTCAGATGAATATCTGATAGCAGAATCAGAATGTGCGTGGGCAGGTCACACATTTGCATCTGTTTTAATTTCTGAGAGTTGCTCTACTAAAGAGAAAAAGAACTTAATTTTATTCTGGGTCTGAAAATTATCATGAGTCACTCACAATAAATGTTGTACCATTACATATTAATAATAATTTTTAAAGTAGGCCTGCAGGCTGGGTCTTTATTGGATTCTCTTCCAGTGTTGTTCAGTTATTGAGAATGTCGGCTTAAAATAAAAGGAAATTCATGAGTGATTGTTTATGTGCCACATAGATTGTCTGTGATTTGGAGCACTGGTGTTTAATTTGCAATCTACACTGCTATTCTGTTATACTCCTGACTGCTTCTCTGCTTATGGGCTTGTGATGACCTTCTTAGGCATTTCTATTCTGCAGTATTTTAAATAATTTCCAAAATTCATGACTAAGTAAAAACAATTTTTCAAATCTGTCTCTTTTGCCTCCTAAAAATAGTCCATTTCATTTACACTCCTAGCCAGCCATCCAACTTGCATTGCTTGTTAAAACAATTCACTTAAAGTCCTTAAGCATGGTGCCTGGCTGAGAGACTGAGCAAGTGCCAAATAAATACTAGTTATCAGCAGCAGTAATTTTTAAGGTTTCTAATATCTCCAAACTTTACCCATGTACTCAAATGTTTAAGTGTGTAGACCCTGAAGCCAGACTACATGGAGCATTATCCTGTCTCTACCACTTACCGAGAACTTGGAGATTTTTTTGTCTCTTTACACTTCAGGCTTCCTCTCTGTAAAGCAGGGTTAACAAAAGGACTATCTTAACTTTTTCTTTTTAAATATTATGTGGAAAAAAATATATGTAATGCTACTATTACTATAATGCTGCTACTACTGAAATGACTACTAATACTCCTACTTCTACTACTGATGTTATTCTACATCACTCTTATTGTTATTGGACACTTTTCCATCTTCTTTACGAACTTGTATTCACCCTGTAGTCCAAAATTCTTTAAAGATTGTATAAAAAATTATCCCTAGAGCTTAGTGGTGTAGAGCAAAATTTCAACATTTGCATGACTCATCTCTTCTCAGCCAGGTCTGGACCCTGAGTGCAGAGATTCAAAGGCTGGCGCCAAGTGTCAGCTGGGGCAGCCACAGCCTGGGGGATGGAATTATCCAGGCTCACTCACTCACATGTCTGACACCTGGGCCAGAAAGACTCAAACAGTTGAGGGCTGGAAACAGATGGAGCTCTCTGGGCATCTCTTTCCAAATATGTGGTCTCCCTACATGATGGTCCCTTTACAAAGGCAACTTCAAGTGGCTGACCCTTTACCTGACAACTTTGGGGCCCCAAGGTGTGTGTGCTAAGAGAAAGAATGAAGATGGCAGAAGCATTATATTTCTTTTTATGTCCTTGCTTCAGAACTCATTCAGCCTCAATTCTGCTATAGACACCAGTTTTAAGCCCACCAGTTTTAAGGGGAGAAAGTGTGGACCCCATAGCTCGACGGAGGAGTGTCAACGTTTCATTGTAAAAGAGCAAATGAGGTGGGAGACATAAGTGTGGCTTAGGTGTGAACAGCTCTAAAAATTCTCTAAAAAATAGAATTGATCATGCCCAGTCAAATCTGCTCTTTAAGACACAGAACAACAGCTTATTCCCTTTGCAGATCTTGATTCTCTCACGTAGTACATTACTTTGGGAAAATGAAGGTCCTTTCTTTAATTGGTCTCTCAGCCTGTGTTTTCTGGAGTGTGTCCCATGGGGCCTGGGGCCTGAGCTGACGGCACCAAAGAGGTTCCATGTTGGTTGGTTGACGGCCATTTTTTTCTGCTTAATGAATTCAGATACTTACTTTTCTGTTTGAAAGACACATCCTTAAAAA
This sequence comes from Rhinopithecus bieti, assembly GCF_001698545.2. NCBI lineage: Eukaryota > Metazoa > Chordata > Mammalia > Primates > Cercopithecidae > Rhinopithecus > Rhinopithecus bieti. Next base: position 2,283,495 of record NW_016803211.1, read on the forward strand.
GAGCCCTTATTGTTCCCGTTAATTGGATTTTAGCACTAGGTCTTAGGCTCCTAGTTTTCTGGGAAATTTTTTCTACCAGCTAAGATTTTCTTAAAATCATTCCTCACCCTACAGATATCATCATATCCCAGACTTCTTAGCCTCCTTGTGAGAGGAACCATTTACTTATTTGTATCACCTCATCAGCCTAACTTCTTGTTACTTTTCTTATGAAGATCCTCCACAATTGCTTGTCTTTCCTTCACTATAATGCCTCATCTGGTTTCTTCCTTTACATTTTCAAGTTATTTGCCACTTTCAAGCCAGTTCAAGGTTCTCATCTTCCCCAGGAAATTATTCATTCATTCTCATATTCATCAATGCTAACAAAATACATACACACACACACACACACACACACACACACACAAACACACACACGTATACAGTACTTATTTAGACATTTTATGAGATGTTTTTAAATAACTGAGATGCTGCACCATAAATGGAGTTTTGTTGCCTGCCGTATACTTACCCTCCTCAGCACGATCATAGGATTCTTTATTTTTAATGTGGCTTTGGTGTTCTCATGCTGCAAGCACCTCAGATTGCATTCCATATTGTGTATCAAATGTATTTACTTCCGGGTGAATTATATGCCTGACAAAGAGGCTGGGTTTTATGCATGTCAGTGTTAAGGGGAAAAAAAACTTTCATCAGCTAATATAGATATTTTATCAGAAGAGGAAATCAGAACTTAGTCTAGTAATAAATGTTTAGAAAAAAATGTAATGTTTGGAAATGTCACTGAAAAAAAGAACTGCTGTCAAGTTTCAGAGAACTTGAATACGGTTTGTCTCCTCTCTATATTGGCCTCTGCCGTGTGTGTTAGACCATGGCTAAAGGTGTGTATTTTATCTCTTGGTTTTGGAGAGAAAACTGAGGAGATAGCCATAAAGAAGAGGAGGCATGACAGATCTTGAAAACAGTTGTGAAGAGTTGGTTGCCTGATGAAACTGTGTGTCTGCCCTTGAATTTGGCCATGTCACCTGCCTTAGAGCACTGGAATCACTGCCTCCCATCATTCTGTGGCTGGGCCCCTAGTTATACAGGATGTTTTGGGGAAAGAGTCAGTGTGCTTTCATGAAGGTAGATGCGGTGGTTTTATAACACATAAGCATGGCTAGGCTGCACTTTATGTCCCAGAAGTCCCTTTCTCTATGTTTCTGGCTAGGATGAACCACAACAGATGTGTTTGCAGATTTGGAGGGAGGTGATGAGGCATTGGCCATTTGCTTTTACTCTTGGAAGGTTGAGAAAGAAGTTTTTGTCATGCACACGCCTTGTCATTAATGTGTTGGTTCGCCTCGTTGCTGTGAGGCAGCAGCTGGGGCCTGCAACTTCTCTGTCTTCCCCACATTCTTCCTATAGCTTCCCTGACTCCTGGACCAAGTGTGTGTTTAGTGCAGCACAGAGCTCCTACTTCTGCAGGACAAACACATTACCAAGATCAGAGACAACAAGACTGACATGGTTTCCAGTTTATCCTTGTGGGTTTCCATTTGTCTTTAATTTCTTCCATTTTACATCCATCTTCCCTTTCATACATATATAATCCCAGTGGTCCTGCTTCTCTTATTAAACCTTGACTGAGACAGTGGGTTTTAAGCATTATTTATTAGAAAATGGAAAACATATCAGATTTCAAGACTAATGTGTTCTTTCCAGGTAGAGAAAAAATAAACATTTGGGATTTGGGTCAAATGTTGTGGGGTCCAGACTTCCAGGTCATAGGCCACTCTTTCAAAATAATCCAACTATACCTTCTGCATGTGGTGAGAAAACAAAAGTTAAGACAAGCAGGTTACAAAACTATGATGATACTCTTTACATTTGATCTTCAGGACATTAAACTACCTATTTTTCACTGGGATTTTTTTTCCCTAAAGAAGTCTACTCTTCACAGTCATATCAAAATGATGATGTCTTTCCAAACCCTGTGCTATTCCTTCCCGTGTCAAATTGTATATCAAAGAGGCCCCATCTATCTATTTATTTATTTATTTTTGAAATTGGCTTTTGAATAAAAGTTTTATCTCAGTTTAAAATAATTTTTCTGCATTGCACCCCAAACAGAGAAATCAATCTAAGCAGAGAAAGGTTTGCTAAACTGGTAATCCTAGGATTAGAGTCATCTGTGTGGTAGAGATGCCCAATTCTATATTGTTCCCCCTATGAAAAGGCATTGCAGAAAAACTTAACAATAACTCCACAAGCTTTCCAAATTTATTTATCATTTTCTGTAATACCAAAGACAATAAGGCAAAAGCAAACTTCTCCTACCACCTTCTTATTTTAAGGCTCATGGCTAGAGAAATATTCATGGTGGCACCGTCTTGAAATTCCTTACATGTGTTAAATTCTTATGTAGTCTGACTTACATAGATTCTAAGAAAACCTTTTTTTCTATCATCCTGGCAAATTGTTAACTGTTTTTAACCTGTATCTGGTAGTGCACTGTACTGTATGCCATAAATTTGCTATTTGGAGTCCACTGGTTATATAGTATGGAACAGTGGATGGAATTGGGATTTTCACTTATTTGCGCATAGGGCAGAGAGAGAGAGACTAGAGAGAGACTATTCAGGAGCCCTCACAGAATCTTGATTCTGGAAGGAATTAAGAAGAGCTCATCTATCCTCCCATGCCCCTGTTGATTGGCAGCTTACAATTCTAGATGATGAGGAGATGGCTCTGCTGTTATGGAATTGACTAGAAGCCAAACACTGGTGTACCCGGAATCCAAGCAATAAACAACTTTATTTCCCAAGATACCCAAATGAGATACAAAATGTTGCAGTTTCAATAGTTTCTGAGGCCAGCAGGCACTTTGGAGAGATCACAGGCTTTGCCACTGGCATGCCTGAACTGAGCTCAGATTACAGTCCCACAACTACTGGTGACAGTTCTGTTGGGCAAGAAATTTTACCTCTAAGCCTCCAATCATTCATTTGTAAAACTGAGATAATAATGCCTATCTTTCAGGTTTGTGGTAAAGATGAAAGAACATATTTGAAAAATCACAGGATCCAAGGTTTACACATCCTAAGTTGGTGGTGGTGTAGAATTTAGTCACACTCATCAAAGAATTAGCTTGCCATGATAGGCCTGTGGTGAAGTGACTTGCAGACTGGAGGGGAATGAATAACATAGAGCAGCTGGAAGAGGCTTCTGTGAGTTATAAACAAGAATCAATATCATAAAGTGACAATGCGTAGGTGACTATTCACTTCTTTCCTTATGATTGTATATTTGGGCTATCCTGCCCCTTGTCATGTTAATTTATCTCTCTGAACCATTAAGCATAGTCAAGCATTATGCCAAGCATCTAGTATTTCCTGAGGGAATTTCTTACTTTTGATTATGTCAATGAAGAGTAAACCAGACATCTATCTCAGATGGGGGAAGTTTCTTTGCCTTATTTTGACACATGAGTGAGCCTCTCTTATGTGTACAGTAGTGCTGGTCATCTGCAGGGGACTGGAATGGAATTTGGATGCTCTCATATCCCTAGGACTTGAGATGAGTATTTTACCCCTCAACCAAGTCCATTACTTTTAAACAGTGAGGGAAGGATTTCAAACATCCTGACATTATTTTTAAATTAATGACACAGAAAGAAAGAAGGTGTGTTTTTTAATAGTCATGAACGAGTTTTGCTTTGTAGAGATTATTGCTTGTTCTACTGCTTGGTAAATCAGGAAAGTATTTCATATTGACTATTGGGTCCTGTTTGTGCGTGTCTGGTTTAGCTTTAAATTTACTATTCTTAGAGTCTAATGGGACAGAATCATTCACTTTTTCATTATTTTATTCTTGAGAACCTTGCCATCTGATTTGTGATCTTAATCCCTGCTCCAACTCTTGCTAGAAGCATAGTTGACACTGACTGATGTTCAGTTCTGTAACTTCCTTACCTTCAATAACCTTCACCTCCACTAATCTTTGACCACACATTTCCATGAAAGTATCAACAACCAGAAGCCGATCTACCTCAAAAGTCCTAATCTTTGACCACAAATTTAAAGCTTATCCTCCCTGGCCCTTTCTTCATCAGTTATTTGTCCTCAAAATTCTGCTGGCCCTTGGTACCTCCCAGCTTTCTGCTTGTCCTCCTAGGACACCATTGTGCATCACTGTAGCCATTTTCTTTATCTTATCTTTTCAATTCTGTCAACCCTTATTGCAAAATTCCAAACCTAGATCCATTCAAACTTGCATCCTCATCGTTCCTGCCAGGGTATAATAAAATACCACCGAGGAAAGTTAACCAGTGATGAGCATTCATGCTGCTCAGCAGGGTGCTCACTGATATCCAAGGATACTATTTCATGCTCTTGGTCAATGTTCTTCTACTCAAACATTCACATGAAGTTTGCCTCTCCATTTAAACTGTCTGCTGCTTGAGGACAAGAAGCACAATTATATCTACAAAGATGCTGCCCAATCTTCCCAGCACCAGTGCCTAGCACAGTGTCTGGCATTCTTCAGACAGTCAAAAAATATCTGACAAATAAATAAAATTGTACTACAATCAGGAACCTCTAAGAGAATAATTCCTCATGTCCCACAAATGAAGCAAAGAAATTAGTTATCATCATTTTACCAATTCCCATACCGTGACGATCATTCCCATCCGTTATAACCAAACTTGTATCCACTTTCCTAAGTTAATACTTTATTTTGAACACTTTAAAAGCCTTCCTTCATTAGTCACTTATTTTCACTTCTAAATTTTCAAATACCTGTTCCCTGAAATCTCCTTCCTTTCAGTGTTATCACACACTCAACTTTCTCCATCTAAAGAAACTCTTATTCCTTTACCCTCTCCCCTTTCCTTTTAGTCTTTTGTTTTGTTTTGTTTTTGCAGAGGAGTTACTCCATTTTCTCTTAGATTAAACCATCTGCAATATAGCATGTGTACCCAATATTCCACTAGCGTCATTTCACAAAGATTATAAATGATCTAGTTTGCGAACCAAAAATATGTCTTTTTAGTTCTAGGTTACTAGACCTCTTCACCCTTGGTTATCCTCCATTTCCAAATATTCCTTGTCAGTTTCCTTTGTGGGGTGGTTTTACTCTCTTTAATTAAACCCTGGTGTCTTCCAAATATCCACCCTCAAACCTTTCTCCTCCTACAACCTATACCCTCATCCTGAGTAATTTCATCTACAAATTTAACTTAAGTTATAACTTTCAATGGCAAATCCACAGCACAGATTTCTTTCCTTCCTATAGAGATTTTAAACTCAACAAATCCAAAAATGAACTATTCATCTCCCCTACCCACAACCTGCCCTACCATCCCACTGCCCAAATCAGAAACATGAAAGTCACCCAGACACCTTCCTCACTTTCAACATTTATAGTGATCTCCTTAGTTCAATCAATGCAAACTCTTAATATCTCCCAACTCAAGTATTTCTCAAGGTGTGTTCTCGTTAAATTAGCTTGAAAATCCTTCATATGTTATTGGCCTCTTGGTATATCAAAGGATCTGAGAATTTCTGCAGTAAACAAGGTTTTTAATTTCACTCGGCAATTTCAAACTTATAACCACCATTCCCATTGCTAATCCCTATAGAAATTTCACAGAATTAAATGTCCCCAGAAACATGGGAACGATTGTTCTTTGTTCCCCTTTCCCATTACAGCTGTGTAGTAGATAGCCTTGGTACCCCATTCTGATCCTCTAGGGTCTTTTAACCAACTTTTTCTCACGATTGCCCGGTTGTGCTCTTGCCGTTAAAAGTTCATACCTTTGACCTTCAGAGGACTGACCTTGGGCCTGTAACCAGCCTCACCTGTAGAGAGAGTCAGAAGTGCCTCAGAGTTTACATCTCCCTTAGGATGGATTCTAGCCCATGGCTAGCTGGTGTGGGATACAGGGTGAGGAGTAATTAATGCTACAGAGTGAGGAGTAATTATTGCTACAGAGTTCATACTAGGACCAGGTTGAGGGTGATGCTATTTCTGAACTCACACCCTTGCTTGACTTTTTTGCCTTCTCTGTTTTGCTTTTCATACTCCCTCACACATTCTGCTGAAAGTACTGCCTTCATAAACCACTTACACAAATCCTTGGCTCAGGGTCTGCTTCCCAACAAGCAGCAGCACAATACCTTATTTCAGGCTCTCACCATCTGTGATGTAGACTCCCACCATATGCCATTATGTGGCCTCCCTGCTTCTAGCCTTACCCTCTCCATTTCTTCCAGGATAAAATCCTTATCATGGCATCCCCAGGTTATCCAACATCTAACCCAGACCTAATTCTTCAACTCCAGCTTCTATTGTTCTTTCTAGCGAGTGCAACCTCTAACCACACCAAAGAAATTGCTGTATCCCAAATATACAAAGGTCCATCATGGCATTGTAATATTGCACAAGCTGTTTCTCTCACCAGAGCTGGGCTTCCCCAGTTTTTCTGGTAGGCAAATTCATACTCTTCCTTCAAAACTAGTTTCAATATCCCAGTGACAATTTTCTTAATTCCACCTCTTTTGCAGTCCAGCCCTCTGCTTTTTCACTTCTAATAGTATTTTTTACATTGCAGTTTAACTGTTTGTTACTTTGTCTGATTTTCCTTCCAATGTTGATTCCTCCAATGTTACCTGTTTCTAAAGATAGGAAATGTTTCTCAACCACTTTGGTCCAAATAGGGTCCTGTGACATTCAGAAGATGCTCAGTAAATATCCATTATAACCTAGCAATCACATGCCTGGTCATCACGACTCCTGCAGTTGGGGCATTCTTGTTATAGGTATTGTGATCAGACTAACCTGAGAGAAACATTGTGTTGCTTAGTTGTCCCTGTCTCCCACATTGTGGATTGTGAAGTATCTAAATCAAATCATATACACCGATAACACCCCAAAATGAAATATTTTATGTGTTAAATTGCCATCCGTAAGCTTGCTTGCCAAACTTATTTACAGACTTTAACAAGATTAAATACCAACTCAATTTTTTTGTGGAATAACTAGATACTACACCCTTAGGCATCTGTCTTACAGAGTTGAACAGTTAAAGCACATTTATGAAAGGACTGTATTGAAGAAGAATGTTGGTAGTTCTTATTATCTCTATGAGGAGTGGATGAGATCACCTGGGATTTCAGCACTGATAAGTACAACAAACCCCTGTGATGTGAGTTTACCTGTGTAATAAACCTCCATATATACCCCCAAACCTAAAATAAAAGTTAAAAAATAATTAAAATTTAAAAAATAAATATTCTCATTAAAACGTTTTACATAATGACAATAATAATAACTAATGACGCAATGGCAGCAATAATATCCATGTGCATTTATTGAGCATTTACTGTGTATTAGCCGTTGTGGCAAAAGCTTTGATTTTTTTAATCTCATTTATTTGAGGAGGGTACTATTGCTATAATACCCATTTGATAGATGAAAATACTAAGGCTTAAAAGAGTTAGGTAATGTGCACCCAAGCTCTCAGTTATTGAATGGCAGAGTCAGGATTTGAACTTGTATCTGCCTATCATAAAGTTAATGCTTTTCACCATTCCTTGTATCCACAGGTGGCTCTCTCTAAAAATTGAAGGTAAGATTGATGTTATATTGCTCTCCATCAGTGGTTCTCAGCCTTAACTGCACACTGAAGTAACCGATTTTTTAAAATGTTGATACCTTTATCCTGCTCCCAGAGATGCTGGTATTTGTTCTGAGTATGAGATTTTAAAATCTCTACAGTGATTCTAATATGTAGCTATACCGGTGTTATATTGTGTTAGTCTGTTCTCATGCTGATAATAAAGACATACCTGAGACTAGGTAATTTATAAAGAAAAAGACGTTTAATTGACTCACAGTTCCACGTGGCTGCCAAGCCCTGACAATCATGGTGGAAGGCAAAGGAGGAGCAAAGTCATGTCTCACATGGCAGCAAGCAAGAGAAACTGGGAGCTAAGTCAAAGAGGAAACCTCTCATAAAACCATCAGAGCTTGTGAGACTTATTCACTACCACCAGACACTATGAGGGAAACGACCCCCATGATTCAATTGTCTCCCATGGGGTCCCTCCCATAACACATGAGAATTATGGGAGCTACAATTCAAGATGAGATTTGTGTGGGGACACAGCCAAACCATATCACATATAACAGGTAATCTATGAACAAGCGATATCAGCATTACCTGAGCTTTTTAGAAATGCAAATTCTGGGCTGGGCTCAGTGGCTCATGCCTGCACTCCCAATGCTATGGGAGGCCTAAATGGGAGGATTACTTGAGCCCAGGAGTTCAAAACCAGACTGGACAACATAGCTATAACCCTATCTCTACAACTAACAATAGTGAATGCAAATGTTTAGGTTCCTCCCTAGACCTGCTGAGTCAGAACATCTGGAGTGAACTAGGAAACTGTGTTTTAAAAATCCCTCCAGATGATTCTGATGCTCATGAAAATTGGGGAATTAGCATTTTATACCAATGATGCTAATTCCTATGTATCAGAATCCCTTAGAGAACTTAATTAAAACCGGAGACCCAGACTCATGCCCCAGATCTACTAAAACTGTATTGTCACATAGCTCTTCAGGCAATTCTGATGCACTCAGGATTGAAAACCACATGTTTATACAAAATAAATTGTACTGCTTTATATGCTTTCAGTGTTTGTAGATCAGAATTTATCAGGCTTAGATAGTTTTTCTCCCTCTCAGAGAGAAACATAATGAACACAAATATTTGTTCCAAAAGAAAGATCTGATGCTAATGCTGAAGAACTCTCACTCTTTGTTGAGAGCAGAGCTAGATTCTGCAGAATTCCAGAATGACAGATTGATTGGTATCTCATCTATAATTAATAGGATGAATGTCAAAAGGACGGCTGAACTGTGAGCCCTGGGATGAAGTCACCTACAGCCCTGAGACCTGAAATGCACATCCCAGTGGAAGCCTGACTGCAGCCATTAACCTTGCTATGGAGATGAACCAAAGGCCCAAGCGTGAGCGACTTTAAGATGAAACTTAGGAGCTGAGGCCCAGTGTGGACATTAAATTTTCCATGCCAGACATGAAATCAAATTCTAATTCTTCATAAAATTACCATCTTCAATTTCTGTTGGAATATCTGAGGAATACTGGCCTGTTACTAATTGGCCCCTTAGCTCTGTGTCCTAGAACAGAAGAAATTAAGTTCAGGAAATATTTTTTTGCAGGCTATCTAGAAACTTAAAAAAAAAAATCTCCCTTAGTAACTTTTACTGAGAGCCACTGATGTAGGAAAGAAAATCTATATTTGGAGAACATACATTTAAATCAGCTTTCTTTTCAATAAAATGCCTTCAATTCCTATGTTTTTCAATTAGTTCAGAGTCTAAGAACAAACCTTTACTGAACGGTTATGGGATGGAAAGCAGAGTACTAAATGCTATGGGTGACTGAAAATAATTGATGTGTAGTAGAACTTGTTACTGAAAGTGTAGTACACAGACCAACAACATTAGCATCACTTGGAAGCTTCTAAGAACCACAGATCTCAGGCCTTAATTTAGGTCTACTAAGCCATTTTGATAACATCTCTAGGGGATCTGTAGGAATATTAGGGATTGAGAAATATTGCAATAGAAGATGTGTCTTGCCTTCTCAAAGCGGTCGGAAAAGCATCACATACACATACGAAAACGTAAATCATATTAAAAATTGGGGATAGACTAAAACATGGTTCCTCTTCACAAGAATCTTACATTTATTAGAGATAAATGAATGTGACAAGTTTAACAATTATCTTTCATTGTTAAACTTGTTAATTATCAAGACTTGATCATTGTTCATTATCAAGTCACCCAAACCTAGGACCTGAAAAAGAGATTTGAGACTCGACTTATTGAGAGAAGCTCTCAGGAGAAGAAAAATGAAAGTGAGGGAAACAGGATGGGGAGGGAGAGGAGCTCAGTGAAGATCTCAGCTTGGGCCTGATCACATAGGCAGCTTTGGAATGTGAATTGTGCCATGGAGCTGATACTGCCTCGAGGCAAGGGAATCAGCCTCTTGTTCTCCATGTGAGAAAATGAGTTGCAGACATTTTCTGTGGGCTGCTCCTGGGTGGAAATATGGGACACAAATTTCTGGCCAAATGGCTGAGTTCGGATGAGTTCTCGGAGGAAGGAGAGCAACTGTGAGATGTTAGCAGTCAACTCTCACAGCGGGTGGGGGAAGCGTGCACTGGCCAGTAAAGGGAATCTGGATGAGGCACCAAGAGCATTGCCATGGTCTGAATGTTTATGGCCCACCAAAATTTATATTTTTAAATCTTAACGTCCAAAGTGATGGTATGAGAAAACTGGGTCCTTGGGAAGTAATTAGGTCATGAGGGCAGAGCACACATGAGTGGGATTAGTGCCCTATAAAAATGGCCCCAGAGAGCTCCCTTGGTCTTTTCCACTATGTGAGGATACATTGAGAGTTGGCAGCCTGCAACTCGGAAGAGGATCCTTACCAGAACTTAGCTATTCTGGCACCCTGATCTTGGACTTCCAGCCTCCAGAACAGTAAGAAATAAATTCCTGTTATTTATAAGTGGCTCAGTCTATGGTACTTTGGTATAGTGGTCCAAATGGACTAAGACAAGCATCCCCTGGAATAATGTAAGATGTAAAGAACAGTACAAGGAACGGCTGTCAGGCAAGTGCATCACTTGCAGTATCTTTTGTGTGTTGAGAGGGAGAAGAGGTCACCGCGTAAGATGTGCTCTGGAAAGATTTGCCAGAGAAAGGAGAATTTAAACTGGACATTGAGGAATCCAGTCATTTTCCCCTTTCCAATAATTGCATTTGATTCCCTCCTGGGGAACTCTCACCTCCTCCACCATCAACACATGCGGTTTATGATGGGGACTATATATATCCCAGACTTGAGGGGTGTCCACAAGACTCAGGTCTAACCGGCCAAGGCATCACGTTCCCTTGGTCACAGGAATTGCTTCTGAGATGAGGACTTGACTGAAACCACAAGAGGAAGGCTAATAAACATGTTCAGCTGTTAGGAAAGAGAGCTGCTTCCAGGTTGTAGTGCACAAAGATTAATGTCAGCTGAGAAGACACAAGACTTGAAGATTGAGAAAAACTGAGATCTGACTATGTGAAGCATGAATCCTGCCTCATCCTGGGACTTCTCAGGATATGTGAGCAAATAAATTACTAAATTCAATTTTTTCCTTAAGTCACTTTGATTAGCCTGGTTTCTGTGTCTTGCAGTTAAAAGTGCTCCAAGATTTAGATATGAGTATAGCTTTTCCATATACATAAATAAATATATATGGAAAATATATATATATATATTATTGTAGTCTTAACAAGATGTCTTTCTTGTTGCTTTTATCTTTTTCACAGTTCTTCTCATTTTATTGGTATCACTATAGAAACACTTTTTTTTTCAGCTGTAATTATGTCCTGTGTTCAGATCACTCATTCCTGAAACCGAATTGAAAATGCTGTCTCGCCGGGCGCGGTGGCTCAAGCCTGTAATCCCAGCACTTTGGGAGGCCGAGACGGGTGGATCACGAGGTCAGGAGATCGAGACCATCCTGGCTAACACGGTGAAACCCCGTCTCTACTACTAAAAAAATACAAAAAAAATCTAGCCGGGCTTGGTGGCGGGCGCCTATAGTCCCACCTACTCCGGAGGCTGAGGCAGGAGAATGGCGTAAACCCGGGAGGCGGAGCTTGCAGTGAGCTGAGATCCGGCCACTGCACTCCAGCCCGGGCTACTGAGCGAGACTCCGTCTCAAAAAAAAAAAAAAAGAAAAGCTGTCTCACCAGTTACTTCAAATCTGGACTCTCTTTTTGAGCCCACAAACTTCATAGAAAGTAAAACTAAGATGAAAGCTAATATATTTTAAGGAAAGGTGATATATTTTAACACTTAATATATTAATTTATTTTTTCATTTTGTGAAGTAAAACAACATTTTAAAGAAAACTTTTTTAGCAGCAATCTTTATCAAACCATATCTTATTTTCAAATAATGATAGAAATCGTCTTACAAATAAGCCAAAATTCACTAACTTAAAAAAGAGACCTCATTAACACAACAGTTTAGTATTTTAAGATAGCATCAAAATTTGACAATTTATTGCCAGTGTCAAATAGCATAAAGCAATCAGAAATACCTCAAGGAAAAAAACACTGAAAATAAAAAACCTGAATTTTCAAAATTTCCCTTAGACCCAACTTATAGTACACAGTTCTAAAATTTGTGTGTGTTTCTGGGATTACTTATGGCAAAGTTCCAGAATTGGCAGAAAAATGGCCATTGTTTGTTTCGGATTATACTACTCACAATAATTGCCATCAATTGAGTGCTCACCAAGTAGACACTTCATATACTGTCTTTCTTTCTTTTCTTTTTTTTTTTTTTTTTTTTTTTTTTTTGAGACGGAGTTTCCCTTTTGTTGCCCAGGCTGCGGTGCAATGGCACAATCTCAGCTCACTGCAACCTCTGCCCCCCAGGTTCAAGCGATTATCCTGCCTCAGCCTCCCTTGTAGCTGGGATTACAGGCATGTGCCACCACACCTGGCTAATTTTGTATTTTTAGTAGAGACGGGATTTCACCATCTTGGTCAGGCTGGTTTCAAACTCCTGACCTCAGGTGATCTGCCCACCTCAGCCTCCCAAACTGGTGGGATTAGGTTGATCTGCCTGCCTCAGCCTCCCAAACCCGTGGGATTACAGGCATGAGGCATCGTGCCTAGCCTCCTGTATTTAGGGTATTCAAAATAGAAAACAGTGCTTTGATTTTAACTTTCATGTGTTGAAGTTTTTCTAAGTCTCTCTGGTACAAATCCAGACATGGTAAATATAAGGGATTTCCTAGAATATGCCTGAGATGTGGGGTGAATCCCTATTTTTTGCAGGAACCACACTGAACTCAGCCAAGATGACTTTCAGAGATCTTGACAGTATCTGAGAAACACTGGCTTAGACAGTATCTTTCAAATTCTAGGTGTCAGAAGTGTGATGAGAAAGAATTGAGGAGAAAGAAGTTAAAGGTTTTCATATTTACCTGAAACATTCTTCAGTTTCCTGAATTATGTACTAAAGTTAAAATCAAAGCACTGTTTTCTATTTTGAATACCCTAAATACAGGAAACTTTTCTGACCCTTTACAGATAAATAAAAAGTCAGCAGTCTGATCCCTTATATGCCATTTTTTATTTCATTAGTTCTCAAATGCCAGCATGAATTAGAATCACCTGGAGGGCCTATTAAACCACAGTAGTGTTTTCGAACAATTTGCAGTCAACAAGTTCCAGGTGATGCTCATCTGGGGGACCGTACTTTAAAAATCACTGCCCCATCTCAATACCATTCACATGATAAGTGACAGTGTTGGGTAAATGGCTAACACTGGGAGGGTAAGCTGCACGTTTGATGACAATTCCTCAGGAGAACTCATTGCTGATGAAGAAGGTAAAAAGCATGTTCCTGGATATATTGATTTAATCATTTCTCATCTTTATGGGGTGCAAAGATGCATTTCTGTGCCCGTGCAACCTTCTCTCCTAGCTGAGCCACATTCCTTAAATAGCATACACTGGTGAAGTAAAGCCATTCTGTTGCCTGCCTCTCCTTCTGTGGCTTAAACAGAGTTTGCAGCGGCCTGCAAAGTCATCAGTCATGAGAAAAACCTTTTCTAAACACTAGGCCAGACAGAACAGATTAGGAAATCTCCAAACTGGATAATTAGTCAGGAAAAATAAATATCCTTTAGCAAAAACCATAATAACCACATTTAGCTTTCAGCTAATCAATTTACTGGGCCATCTGTCTAAGGAAAGTGGGCAGGGGTCTATGCCCAATCTGTGAACCTGCGGGAGCGCTGGGGGAGACTGTGACCAATGGCAACTTCTTGTGGACCTAAAGGAACCTGAAAGAGCAAGTCTTCCACCCACGGCCTTTCATGCCTAGAGGCTGTGGGGAGCCTCACTTTCAGAGAACATTTCTGTGTATGTTGCTGGACATTGAGCTGCACATTTTCAGGCTGTCACCCAGTTTGCACAAGAGATACACATGAAGATTGTGCCAGCAGCCTTTCTTGGGAAAATTTTTATATTTTAAATTATTATAATTGCTATTTAAAAAAACTGTTGTGAGTATAATTTTTAGTTGATATTATTTACTTTTAGTCGGGTGGCCTTACAGAGTTCCTACTATGTGTAATCTTCCATATGAAAGCATTATAAATAACCTGAGATAATCGTGGCTTCGAGGAACTTGTGGGATGATTAGGGCGAGAAAACATATGAAGGGCATCATCTCCACGAGGCCTCTAGACTTAGCCCAGCAGTAATTAGATGCCCTCCATCTAGGGGCTTCTATGCATGGGGATCATCTCATCTGTCTGTAGTTCAGTGGACTGGAAACTTCTAAGAAAAGAGGAAGGTCTTGTTTGTATGCTCAGCGTCTATTACAGTGACTGACTTATGGTAGACATTCCATTAGTGCGTCATGAATAAATGAGAATGCTCTAGGATGCGTGGCAGCATGTACTGTCTGCATCAGCACATATTTTAAATATCTTAAGAGTTAAGAGGACGGACAACCATGAAGAGTGCTCAGGGAAAGCTACTCCAAACATGTACTCGGTAAGTTTAACATAAGAGAAAAGAAGATGATCTATGTGGATGGTACAACATTCACAGACAGGGGAAGGGAACTGTCCCCAGAGCTCTGGGACAGTGATGATACTGCCTCCTATAGTGGAGACTTCACTTTGGAGAGGTAGGAAAAGATGATGGTGAAAGCCATGTCAAGTAAATTAATGGATTATTTCATAGTCTCTACAACAAGGCCACGAAGCAGCCACTATTATAGCTGAACAAACAAAGGCTGAGAAAAGATAAGCATCTGCTCCACATCCACAGTAAGACATAGTACAGCTAGGCTTGGAAGCCAGTTGTCTGCTCTCAGGTCTGAACTGGTAACCACGGCAGTATACTGCCACCCTGTGAGATCAAGCAGAGGCCTCCCGGACTTGAACCAAGAATCACTGATCTAAAACCATCTTCTTCACCTTTAAGTTTTACTGAACTGTGAACCAGAGACTGCAGTTGGAGGTCAGTTGGAAGTCTAATGGTTTGTGGAGAATTAATGGTTCCTAGATGATCTTAATGGTACTGGCTGGTGAAGTAAGCCAGCCAGCACAGGAGATCAAAGTCAGCATACTAGGAAGAAATAAGCCATGTCAGTCTGTGTCAGAGTCTGGGTCCTGAGTTCAGGGACTGGATCTATCACAATCTTCCCAGGAATGTTAAGGGTATGGTATTTGTGTGAGTCTGGTGAGCCCATCATTGGTTTGAATATATGGACTCTTGCTCTGGAAAGCACTGTTTCAGTAATGGGTATCTCAGCCATCTCAGTGGACCGTGCTTACTGGTTCTGATGGTCTCTGGCTCTCCACTTTGTAAAACAGTCACCATGTTGCTTTGAACTCCCCAATGCCATAGGCCAGGTGGGCTATACTCTACACATCCATGTCCATAATTTCTTAGATATACACTTATTACTAATACAGGAGTTATTAGAAATAATTTTTAGGCAGCTAGAAAGGGTGAAAGTTCTTGGTGGAATTTTCCTTTAATGAAAAGCAGCCACCAAACCATTTCTTCTCTAACAGAAAGCAGCCTAGAAGTCAGGCATGGATACGCACACTAAAAGCTTTTGTATATAAATGCCAGCAGCTCTACCTGGAAGCCAGGTACATTCAATATGGAGCCTCTTGCCCTCTTTTCCTTGTCACTACGTGTGCCAGGTGTCATGGCAGCCTCCAGATAAAGCCACGTGTGCAGGACAATATGGCAACAGGCCAGGAAGCGGTATTTGCATATTAAAACGCTAGAGTGGGAGGGCCAGATTTTTTTGCGGGCTACGTGAATGACATACCTCATCAAACCAATTTCCTGGGCCCTATGCAAATCAGACACCACCTCCTCCAGCCTCCCAGTATAACCAACTGCTTTTCACCATAGGCGGGGCTTTTCCATTTGGAGCCCACCTCCCTCTGTATGGGGGAACTATTTTCTTCTTTTTTGCCAATTGAATTAAACCACTCCACGTGTGTCCGTGTCACTAATTTTCTCAGCGCGAGACCAAGGACCCTGGTTGCTTCTCCAGACAACAGAGCCATATCATGACTTTCAATGTTTTGCTTCAAACATCTGAGACTGTAGCTAAGACTAGTGTCCTGGAAACTCTCCATCCAAGGATCTGTAGGTACATGGTGGGCTCTTCTTCCCCTGGCATTGCAGCTTTTCTGACACGGACTGCTCATCAGTTTGAGCTAATACATAATTGACAACATGCATATGATGCATCAGGATGCCCACAGTCTGAGTTTATAGTTATTCCTCAGCAGAAGTCAGACATCAGTGGTACATGGCAATGGATGTAGGGAAAGAGGCAGCTGAAGCCAAACATCTAGTTGAAACATCAGTACTGGAAACATTATATTTTATTTGAGTACTAAGCTCTCGCCGATGTATTCTGGGACAGGAAAAACTACCCTTGGTAGATGGAGTGATATTCACTTATTCAGTGTCAAATATTGTTAGATTACCCTAGGCACTGTCCTAGATGGTGGAAATATAGTGATAAAGGCAGAAAAAGCACGCATTTTCATGAAGCTTAGGATCTAGTAGAGAGAGACTGATAATAAACTAGAATAAATATATAGTTGTATAACTATATAATGAATTATATAATAATTACATAAGAATTACAATGTATAATAATCATATAATTATATCACATAATTATATAATATATAATATTAACATGTTAAGAAGAAAAGTCAGCTGGGAATAGAAAGTTATAAGATGAGCATGTTGCTTTTGTTAGAATAGTCACAGAAGTTTTTTTTTAAAGAGCTTGAGATTTGAGACAAGACCTGGATGAAGGAGAATGAGATGGAAGTTTGGGGAAGAAGAGTGCTCCAAGAGGGGAAGTCATAAGTGCAAAGGTCCTGAGGCAGAAATGAGGGTGACATGTTTGAGAACTGCAGGACCAGAAGCAAAATGAAATGTCACCCCTCACGTATCCACCAAAATCTAGCCTTGATATATCAACACCACAGTTTGAAATACAGATACTGCAGTCTTAAGTTCAAGATCAAAGTAAACAGTAAACAAATAAGAAGTACCCCAAGAAGTAACTCTGAGACTGGGACAAATGCAGAGACATGGAAGCCAAGAGTTTCCTGAGTGGAATCAATGATAACAGGGACCAAAAACATATGAGCCTATGTTTAGCAAATGGGGAAGTTTGTATACATTCAGCTGAGTCTTAAAGAGTAAGACTAAAAGCCATCAGTGAATGGCTAAACTGTAGGGTAGAGAGGAAACAGTGTGTAGAGAGAGCAGGTAGGTCACAGAAAGTGGAAACAATTAGTGAAGAGAGGAAGGAAGACCACAGAGGTAGAGGCCACTTTCGTCACATAACATTGACATTGATCACCAGGCTGAGGTAGTGTTTGTCAGGCTTCTCCCCTCTAAAGTTACCCTTTTTCCTCACAATTTCCATACTGTGCTCTTTGAAGGAAGCAACTATGCATAGCTCATACCAAACAGTAGAATTTGATACCCACCTCCTCCTTGAAGGTTAAGAATTTATATAAATTATTTGGAATTATTCTGTACTTGAGATTTCTCCATTTCCTTCATTTAATTATTTATGCAATCATTTATTTATGTTAATATGGGCTCATAAATACTTCATACTTTGAGTTATAATTCAATATTTTTCTATTGATTTTATTGTTTAAATTTCTCTAGCTTTGACCACTGAGAACTCTTTAAGTTGGCTTCTGTGTCCTTTTGCCGTATCCCCATGAGAGTGAGGTATTTTTCCAGGTACTTTCATACTTTCTGGCAATACCACATTTTTAAGGCTCATCCTATGTATTTCATCTGCCAATCCTGGGAGCTACCATTTTTACAAGAATTACTGTACTGTTAATGGTGAATGGTATGATGAACCAATATCTGGGTCATAGGTGTGCTCATTGCTACTGTGGTGTCATTGCTTCCAGTAGTATATTTACATATTTATAAAATGTATATATGTAGCCATATGTGTCTATATTAAGCTAAACGTGAGCTTGCACTGATGTCTCCTACTCTCATTTCTTACCATGTGGAACATTTGACTCTCCTCTCCTTATGTATTTGTAACTTCCCCTCGACAACTAGAAATCTGATTCCTACCATCCACTTGATTGTCCAATTCCAGGATACATGTGTATTGGCAACAGAATTGTTAACCCATATATTCATGAAAATCAACTCTATCCACCACAGTACGGTGTCTATGTACACTCTCTTTTGTCTTTATTCTTGTAGACTCTACTCATACAGTGAACTCCACTTATATCCAAAGTTACTGAGTTCAGCACCTTTTCCTCCACCCTGCTAAGTGAAGTTGTTTTATAGATTTATAATTTATGTAAATTATTTTGTCACATGCTACATTCCATCTTGGGCTCTCCCAAACTCCTAAGTGATTTTTAAAAAATTTTCACACACTAATGTTTTTTCTTCTATGGTAAATTTCTATGGGTTTTAACATATGCATAATTTATGTTTCCACAATTATAGTATTAAACAGAAAAATTCCACTGCCCTAAAAATTTTCCCTGTGTATCACTTGTTCAACCTTCCTCTTTCCCCTCTAGACCCCTGGCAACCATTGATATTTTTATCATAACTATAGTATTGCCTTTTCCAGAATATCATATAATTGGAATTATACAGTATGTAGTCTTTTAATTGTTTTCTTTCACTTAGAAATAAGCTTAGGAATAGGTTTTACTTAGAGATAGAAATTTCAGTTAGAAATATATTTATACATGTCTTTTTATAACTTGATAGATTTTTTTTCTATCACTAAATAATATTCCTTGGTATAGATATGCCACCATTTTTTTGACCATTCACCTATTAAAAGACATCTTGGTTGCTTCTATATTTTCTGACTTTTTAATCACAAAGCTGCTATAAACATTCGCGATGGTTTTTATGTGGATAAAACTTTTCAAATCATTTGGGTAAATATCTAGAAGCAATGAAGGCTGAATCATATGGTAAGACTGTGCTTAACTTAATAAGCAACTGCTAAACTGCTTCTAAAGTAGCTATACCATTTGCATTCCTAGCAGCAATATATGAGAATTCCTGTTGCTCCACATCCTTAGCAGTAATTAGTATTGTCAGATTTTTGGATTTTTGCCATTCTAAAGCAAGATGCATTAGGTATATACTGATACCTCATTATTGTTTTAATTTGAAATTCACTAATTGCAAACGATATTGAACATGTTTTCATATGCTTATTTTCCATTTGAATATCTTCTTTGGTGAAGGATCTATTCAGATCTTTCACTTATTTTGACTTTTTTCTAATTATTGAGCTTTAAGAGTTCATGATCATAAATCATGCTGCTATAAAGACACATGCATGCACACGTATGGTTTATTGTGGCACTATTCACAAATAGCAAGACTTGGGAATCAACCCAAATGGGTCCATTTCAGTGGACAGACTGGATTAGGAAAATGTGGCATATATTACACCATGGAAATACATGCAGCCATAAAAAAAAGGGTGAGTTTGGTGGTCCTTTGTAGGGGACATGGATGCAGCTTGGGAAACCATCATTCTTAGCAAAACTATCACAAGAACAGAAACCAAACACCGCATTTCTCACTCATAGGGTGGGGAAACTGAAACAATGAGGGATTCATTGGATCGGAAGGGGAACATCACACACGGGCCTTATCATTGGGGAGTGGAGAGGGGGGAGGATTGGCAATTGGGGGATTATACCTGATGTAAATGACGAGTTGAAGGATTGCTGACGAGTTGATGGGTGCCAGCACACCCAACATGTGCCGAAGTTATACATATGTTAACAAAACCTGCACGTTATGCACATGTTACCCCTAGAAAGTATAATAATAATAATTTTAAAAAAAGAGTTCATTATAGATGTTGGATACACGTTATCTACCAGATATATGTTTTTGCAAATATCTTCTTCTAGTTTGTTGCTTGCCTTTTGTTTCTCTTGACAGTGTCTCTGCAGAGCAGAAGTTTTAATGTTAACAAAGTTCAATGCGTTAATATTTTTCCAACGGTTGTGATGCCGGTATTTTATTTAAAAACCCATCACAAAACCCAGTGATCATAAATATTTTCTTTTATATTTTCTTCTAGATGTTCCATAATTTTGCCTGTTACATTTAGGTATATTATTTATTTTGAGTTAATTTTTGCATAAGATCTGTGTTTAAGATCTCTGTGTAGTTTTTTTAAAAATTTGATGATTATTTGCACATGGATGTCCAATTGATCCAGAAGTGTACGGTGAAACGACTATTCTTTGTCTATTTTACTGCTTTTACTCCTTTGTCAAAGATTAGCTAACTGTATATAGGGAGCCTATTTCTGGACTGTATACTGTTTCATCATTCTATGCGTCTGTTCTTTTGCTAATACTGTACTAACTTGTTTACTGTAGCTTTGGAATATCTCTCCATTTGTTAAGATCTTCTTTTATTCCTTTCGTAATAGTTTTCTAGCTTCCCATTTATAGATCCCACACATATCTTCTTAGGTTTATACACAAATATGTCATTTAGGGTGATATTATAACTGCTGTTTTTTTTTCAAATTTTAAATCCCAATTGTTCATTGCTAGTACATAGAAAGTCAATTGACTTGCATATTAACCTTGTATCCTGTGAGTTTGCCATCCCTACTCATTATTGTCTTTTATTTTCTTTTTTGTTGTTGTTGTTTTTTGTTTGTTTGTTTTTGTTTTTGTTTTGAGATGGAATTCTCACTGTGTCTCCCAGGCTGGAGTGCAATGGCCAATCTCGTCTCACTGCAACCTCCACCTCCCAGGTTCAAGCGATTCTCTGGCCTCAGCCTCCTGAGTAGCTGGGATTACAGGTGCCCACCACCATGTCCAGCTAATTTTTGTGTTTTTAGTAGAGACTGGGTTTTGCCATGCTGGCCAGGCTGATCTCGAACTCCTGACCTCAGGTGATCCGCCCGCCTCGGCCTCCCAAAGTGCTAGGATTACAGGTGTGAGCCACCATGCCCGGCCCCTACTTGTTATCTTCAAAGAGTTTTCTTTTATTTTTGTTTTGTCAGTTCTTTGGGATTTTGTACATAGACTATCATGTCATCTGTGAATAGGGACAATTTCTTTCTTTCTTTTTACTTTATAAAGTTTATATTTCTCTTTTTTATCATTGCATTATCTAGAATTTAAAGTAGGAAATTGGATATGAGTAATGAGAAGGCACATCTTTGACTTTTTCTCAGTCTTATGAGGACAGTGTTCACTTGCCACCATTAAGCATGATGTTAGATGTGACATTTGTGGGCATTATTTTTTTATCGTGTTGAGAATTTAACAGCTTTCCTAGTTTGCTGAAAGTACTGATCATGAATGAGTGTTGAATTTTTGTCACATGCTTTCTCTGCATGATTTGGTATGTTAATGTAATTTTTTAAAGTCTCTCAATGTGGCAGATTACATTTATTGGTTTTTGAATGCTGAATCGGTTTTGCCTGCTTCAAATAAATACCACTTTCTCATGGTGTATAATTCTTTTTATACTTTGTTGGCATCGATTTGGTAATATTTTCTTGGGAATATTTGCAAATATGTACATGAAATATATTAACCTATACTTTTCCTGTAATTTATTGTTTAGTTTTACTACTAGGGAAACATAGAATGTGTCAGGATGTTCTCCCTCTGATTGTATTAGGCTGATGCAAAAGTAATTGCGATTTTTGCCTTTACTTTTAAATAGCAAAAATCACAATGACTTTTGCACCAACCTGATAGTTTCTGAAAGAAATTGCGGAAAACAAATAGTGTTTTTTCTATAAATATTTGGTAGAATTCACAAGTGAAGCCCCCTGAGAGACTAGTGCTCCATTTTTTAGATATTGATCTAATATACACACACACAAACACATACACACACACACTACAAATATTGATACATTGGACTTTTAAAAAATTATATATATATAAAACACATAGTATGCGTACTATGCACGTTACATATAATATATTATATATGTGTGTGTGTGTGTATATATGTGTGCCTATTCAAAGTGTTTCTTTTTGTGTGAGATTTTGTGCTTTGTGTTTTTCAAAGAATTGGTCCATTACTTCTAAGCTATTAAATTTGTGGGCACAGGTATTTATAGTATTCCTTCTAATCTTTTACTCTCCATTGAATCAGTAGTGATCATCCTTCTTCTATTTCTGATATGGGTAATCTATGACTTGTTTCTTTATTCTTGATAAGTCTGGCTAGATACTTATTAATACAATATTAACATTTCCAAAACTAGTTTTGGTTTCATTGTTTTTTCTCTATTTTTTTTTCTTTCTTATTGTCATGGTTTCTGCTCGAAGTTTTATTATCTCTTTTAGTTTATTTATTTCAGGCTTAAGTTGCTCTGTTTTCTCTAGGTTTCAAAAGAGAAGTTTAGGTTACTGATCTTAAATCAATTTTTTCCAATACCAGCATTTAATACTACACATTTCCCCCTGGGCACTGCTTCTGTTACATCCTGCAAATATAGATACATTTTATTTTCATTTTTATTTGGTTTATTTTTTCATATTATTTAAGATATCCTATTTGCATGTGTCATTTAGAATTGTGTTGATTAATTTCCAAATACTTGGGAATTTTCCAGCTGTCTTTCTGTTAGTAATTTCTTGTTTAATGTCATTGTGATATGAGAACATACATGTTATGACATCTAGCCTTTTAAATGTGTTAAGGTGTGTCTTATGGCTAGAATGTGGTCAGCCTTGGTGAATACTCCATTTGAGCTTGAGAAAAATGTGTATTCTTCCGTGATTGGTTGGGATATTCTATCAATGTCATTTTGTTCAAGTAGAGTGATAGTCCTGATCTAGTCAACTACATCCTTGCTGACTTTCTTCTTTCCTGATCTCTCAATCACTGAGAGGAGTGTGTTCAGCCTCCAACAAAAATAGTGAATTTGTTAAATTTTTTTCTTTTAGTTTCACCAGTTTTTGCCTCATATATTCTGACACTCTGTTGTTGGGTACGTACACATTTGGCTGTATTATGTCTTTTTTGGAGAATTGACTCATTTATCTATGTAATACTCTTCTTTAATTCTGATAATTTATCTTGGTCTGAAGTCTGCTTTGTCTGAAGTTGATATGACTATTTCAGCTTTCTTTAGTTCACTTTTAGCATAATATATCTTTCTCTATCCTTTCACTTTTTAAAAGATTAAATCTTTTTTCAACAGTTTTTTAATGAAATTCACATATCATGCATTTTTTCCACTTAAAATTTACAATTAACTGAGTTTTAGTACATTCCTCTTTAGCTATTACTCCCATCCCCTCATCACCCTCATTTTTAAGCAACTGCTAATCTACCTTTTGCTTTTGGTTGTGTCTTTTAACTTTTTGTCAAGAGTTGGACATGCGTTGGTTAATAGGAAGAGTGGTAAATAGGCATTTAGTGAAAAAATTTGTTTAATCTAGCTAGAAATTGGACCATGGTTTAATGTTTTCTGAAGCCGTGGGTGCCAGAGATTTCAAAGACCTCTTGTGTCATTGTTTTTGTCTCCTTCTTTTACTTTGGGCTTCCCTAAGTACTCTTCCTCAGAGACACTGCCTTTTACAGCTGTTTCAGCTTTAATCCACTGTTCTTATTTGAAATAGTATTGGTGTAATGGTAAGGTGATTGCATGTGTGGTGGGGCTGGGAGTATTCTAAAGTATTAAACGTCTGCATCTTAGTTGACCTGTCTATGGATGGTAATCTTCAAATGTGCCACTCCAGTATAGATTTTTGCCCTCTTCCCCTTACTCCTTTCCCTAGTTAAAAGCATTTCAAATCTATTTTCTTCAGCCTGTGAACCCTGTCGACTATGTGTTTTTATTCCCTCTTAGGTGAGATAGGAATATTAGAGGATGCTGGAATAAGAAGAAAGAACTTTGAGCTGCATAAGGCTCTCAAAAAGCATTTTCGCCTGGAAAGTATGCTTTTGTTATAGAGAGTGCTCTGGGTGCATTGCACAATGACTGTTCTTCCTCCGCCTTGCCAGGGCCTAAAGGGGATCTTTCTTAGATCTTCATCCCAGGAATCTGGTGGGTCTCATGGAGGTAAAAAACCATGAAAATGTGGGGTCTCCTCAAGACTGGTCTCCAGGAGCTTCTTCTTTTCATAACTTATACCTACTCAGCTTCCAGCAATGTTTCAACATTACCAATTGAGTTTCTTCTAGTTTGTAACCAACATGGTTTCTCTTGGTTTCTCCTTCAAGTATGCAAACCTTAGCTGTTATTCTTGATTTACCTGTCTCTCCAAATTTCAGGAGGTGGCTTGTCCTGCAACCTCAGTTCTCTAATTGGTCCAAGAAAGGTCCCTGACTTATTTTTCTCAGCTTCATTGTTGCTGTTGTTGTAAACATGAAGGTAACAACTACCATCTCTTTACCTGTGAAAGTTAAACTAGAAGCCTATTTACTTATGTATTTTTATATTAATAGACTTATTGTTGTTTTGATAAAATACACATAACACAAAGTTTACCAACTTCAAGATTTTTTAAGTATACAGTTTATTCGTGTTAAGTACATTCACGTTGTTGTGTAATCAACATCCAGAAATTTTATCTTTTCTTTCCTTTTAAATTTTTTTAAAATTTTATTGATGTACAATTTTATTGATACATAATACTTGTACATATTTATGGGGGGTGCATGTGACATTTTGATACATGCATATGATGTGTAATGATCAAATCAGAGTAATTGGGATATCCATCTCCTTAAACATTTATTGTGTCTTTTTGTTGAAAACATTTCAAATCTTCTCTTCTAGCTATTTGTGTAAAACAGAAAGTCTATACCTGTCAAACAACTCCCCATTCCTCCCCTTCCTTCTGCCCTTGGCAAGTACCAGTTTGCTTCCTGTCTGTATAAATTTCATTACTTATACTTTGTATTAATGGAATCTTACAGTATTTGTCTCTGTCACTAGCTTAATTTACTTAGCATGATGTCCTTAATGTTCATTCATGTTGTAGCATGTTTCAGAATTTCTTTCTTTTTTAAGACCGAACAATATTTTATTGTACATATGTACCACATTTTGTTTATCCATTCATCCACTGTTGGACCTTTGAGTAGCTTCTACCTTGTGGATACTGTGAATATGCCAAAATAAACTTAAGTGTACAAATGTCACTTTTATTTTATTTTATTTTATTTTATTTTATTTTATTTTATTTTATTTTTTGAGACAGGGTCTTGTTCTGTCACCCAGACTGGAGTGCAGTGGCATGATCTTGGCTCACTGCAACCTCCGTCTTTCAGGTTCAAGTGATTCTCCTGCCTCAACCTCCCGAGTAGGTGGGACTACAGGTGCGTGCCACCATGCCTGGCTTATTTTTAAATTTTTTTTAGTAGAGATGGGGTTTCACCATATTGGCCAGGCTGGTCTCGAACTCCTGACCTCATGATCTGCCCGCCTCGGCCTCCCAAAGTGCTGGGATTACAGGTGTAAGCCACTGCGCCTGGCCTACAAATGTCACTTTAAGACCCTGCTTTCAATTATTTTGAGCATATACTCAGAAGTGGAGCTGCTTGATTATGAAGTAATTTTATTTTTAATATTTTAAGGAACCACCATACTGCCTTCTGTAGCAACTGCCTGACTTTATATTCTCTACAATAATACATAAAGGTTAAAATTGCTCTCCATCCTTATCAACACTTACTGTCCTTATTTTTATTACAGTAGTCATCCTAATTGGTATAAGATGGTTTTGATTTGCATTTATCTAATGATCAGTGACGTTGATCATCTTTTGCCCTTGTTGACGATTTGTATAACTGGTTTGTAGAAATAGCTTTGCAAGTTCTTTGTCCTTTAATAAAAAACAGGTTATTTGTTTTGTTAGTAATAGACTGTAGTTTTATGGTGGTTTTAAATTTTTAAAAAAATTTTAAATGAACATAATCAGAAAGTACAGAGTTCTCATATATCCTCACCTCTTCCCACCCAGTGTCTCTATTATTAAAATCTGCATTAATGTGGTATAATTGTTATAATTAAGCCGCTACTGATACATTATTATTAATTAGATTCCATAGTTTACATGAAAGCTCACTGTGTGCTTTATCTTCTATGAGTTTTTACAAATGTATAATAACATTTATCTAGCCTTACAATGTCAAACACAATAGTTTTACTGCCCTAAAAATCTCCTGTGGTCCACCTATTCCTCTCTCCCTTCTCCTCACAGACAACTGGCAATCACTAATCTTTTCAGTTTCCCCTAGTTTTGCCTTTTCCAGAATGTTATATAGTTGAAATTATACAAGATATAGCCTTTTCAGCTTGGCTTGTGTTACTTAGAAATTTGTATTAAAGGTTTCTTTTCATCTTTTTGTGACCTGATGGTTCATTTCTATCAACAAATAATATTTCGTTGTATGCACGTACCACAGTTTGTTTATCCATTCACCAATTAAAAGACATCTTGGTTGTTTCAAAGCTTTAGCAATTCTAAATAAAGTTGTTATAAATATTCATGTGCAAGTTTTGGTGCATGCATGAGTTTTCAATTCATTTGAGCAAATACCAAGTAGTGTAATGGCTGGATCATAGGCAACAGTATGTTTAGTTTTGTAAGAAATTACCAAACTGTTTTCCAAAGTGACTGTACCATTTTGCATTTCCACCTACAATTCATGAGAGTTTCTGTTGTTCCACATGCTGGTCAGCCTTTGGTGTTTGCAGTGTTTTGGATTTTAGTCATTTTAATAGGTGTGTAGTGGTATCTCACTGTTTAAATTTGAAATTCCCTAATGGCATATGGTATTGAGCATTATTTCATATACATTTTTCCCATCTGTATGTTTTTAGCAAGTTTCTGTTAAGATGCTTCACTCATTTGTAATCAGATAATTGGTTTTCTTATTCTTGAGTTTAAGAGCTCTTTGTATATTTTGGATACCAGTCCTTTATGAAATATGTGTTTTGTAAATATTTTTTTCCCAGTCTATGGCATGTTATTTCATTCTCTGAACAGGGTTTTATATAGAGCAGAAATGTTCCATTTTAATGAAGTCCAATTTGTCAATGTTTTTCTCTCATAGACATGGCTTTTGTTATTATATCCGAAAAGTGATTGGCAAAACCATGGTGACATGAGTTTCTCCAATGTTATCTTCTAGGAGTCTTATAGCTTTGTGTTTTACACTTAAGTCTATGATCCGTTTTAAGTTAATTTTGTGAAAGATATAAGATCTAATTTTTTTTTTCTTGTGGATGTCCAGTTGTTCCAGCACCAGTTGCTGAAAGGACTATTCTTTCTTCATTGAATTGCCTTTGCTTCTTTTTCAAATATCAGTTGGCTGTTTCTGTGGGTCTATTTCTAAGTCCTTTCTTCTATTTCATTGATCTGTTTATCTATTTTTCACTGATCTGAGACTGTCTTATTTATTGTAGCTTTATAGTAAGACTTAAAGTAGGAAAAATCAGTCATCTATCTTTTAACGACAAATTTTTCATTTTGAAAGACATATACCTGTGGATATTTATTAATGCACATTGTTGCCAGTGTCTGCATTGGTAACAAAGATTACCCATACCCTCTGTTTCTCAACACATTCCAAACTATGACCAGACTGTAGGAACTTGGGATTTCTGACATCAAAATGAATACACCAAGCCTTCTACCTTGTTAAATATTAAGAAATCCTGTACATCTTTCTATGTCCCTGGAGCATCTCTGAGGCACAGAATGCAGCTGTGCCTCCAGGCACCTGGAGGACACTCAGATGACATGCCCAGAGTATGGGTATACCGGGGGAAGCAAGAGTAGGGTGACACTTGTCTTTTACGTGTTAACCCATGCTTAGAGAGATCAGTGCTGAGAGGGGTCTTTTAGCTGGGGCTGCTATCAGGCCTTGGTCTGCCCATCCTCTGAGGGCCTTCTTTGCTTACTGACCCCATCTTTCTGCAGTCAGTCTAAAGGTCAGCATCTTCCAGTACTTAACTTTCATTATTCCCCCTCTTAGGATGCCATAGTGCCTCCTCTTAGATCAAAAAGTTTTCTGCCTGAAAACTGTCTGCCTTTGACCCATGGAGACAGATGACACACACACTCACACACATACACACACACACAATTTCCCTACTTTGTCATGGGTGATGGAAAGAAATAGGTTTTCTGCCTTCAAAATAAGGGATCATCTCTCTCCAGAGCATAGCCAATAAAAAGAAAAGACATTTAATCTCTGATACAGCATTCTCCCTGTTGTATACATTTTTATTTGCTAGTAATCCTGACATAATCCACGCTACGTATTGAAGTGTTCATTTCTTTCATTTTCTCTGTCTCGTGAGCATCCACACCTGGCTATAGGCAGCAGCATTGGTTTTATATTCGCTTTTTAAATCAAAAGCCATCCTCCATCAAAGCTCACACAAAAGAAAGAGACAGGTGCTGAAATATTTACAGATAGATTATGCCTCTGGCTATGGTAACCATGTCTCAAAACAGCACAGTCAGATAATGTATTCCATCAAGGCAAGAAACTCAAGACCCTTGCCTCATTGGACAATTAGACAAAGAGGAGTAATGGGTATTCTCTTCACCTTGGAGGAGAGAACAAAAGGCAGTAGTTCTCTCTCACAGTCAGAGGAACATTCCCACTCCCAATACCAATGTCATTCCGGATAAAATGCTCTTTGCAGATTCAGTATCATTAACTGACTCAGTCATGAGTAAGTCGAGTTAGATCAAAAATGAGAGGAATTATTTTTATGAACATTAAATACCATAGAAATCTGTGTCCTCTCTAAAGAAAAGTTTTACAGTACCTTTTTTATAGTACAGGATGTATTTCCATTAAAAAGAAGATGGGCTTGGTTTTCAAATTAGTATTCCGTTCATAACTCTAAGTTACATACTATAAGTAAAGAAACTTTTTTTCCTTGTCATCACAATGAATAGAAACTTTCTGATGCTTATGCTTATTTTTTTCTTAGAAATTAGGCATGGAGGATGATGCATTATGTTTGTTCATAACTGCTTTGTGCCTGTGTGACATCGAAAAGATATTCCTCCCCAGTTTGAAACATGAACATTTTACTGCTTTTTTAGTTGTCACTAGAGTATAGGATGGACAGCAGAAAAAGGAGCATATTTTCAGTTCTGCCTTTTTCAAGTACCTGTCAGCTAGTTGGTGGCTCCTACCCTCCTCTTCATTCTCTTCTCATTTATCCATGATTTTGCCATTTCATTTTTTTATCATGTCAGAAGAGAGATATAAAGAGGTAATAAAATTCGGAGTAATCAGTTTGGTTGCATTTAGTATCTCTTATAAAAGGCTGAATGAAATGGATTTTGACATTACTGACTAAAAAATTGAGAGAAGAATATTTGTATTTCCTTTGGGTCCATGTTCTCCTGCTTTTGCCAATTCTTCATAGGATGAAGAGATGTGGCTTGCACACATGCACACTCAGTAAATAATATTTGAATGAATGATGTATAATGGTGGGACTTCATACACTTCTCACATCTCACCTGACTCTCTCTTTTCTCTCTCTCTTTCCATCCTTCTCTCTCTGTCTCTCACATGCACATACACATGCACATGCACATGAACACATACACAATGACTTTCAAATTTCAGTGCACATTAGAATTACCTAGAAGAGTTATTCAAAAGCACATTCGTTACTGGGCCCAAGACCTGATTTTCTAATTCCGTTTCTCTGAGATTGGCCCAAGGATTTGCATTTCTAACATATGCCCAGGTGATGCTCATGCTGCTTGTCCAGGGACCACACTTTGAAAATGACTGCTCTCACACATGTGTCTTCTCCTTCCTATGGCTTTTCCCTCTACAAAGAAATGTTCTTTGCAGCAAACAAGTATACTTCCCTTTGTCACATCCTCTCAGTCCCTCTCGGATTTTAATCACAGCTGTGCTGGGCAGGTCCATTCAAGTCTCAAGCTGCCAGAGGCCACCTTCATCTGGGAATTTCTCTGCAATTCTGTCTTGGAGCCACCTTCGAAGCAGCAGAAGCCACTTAACACACAGCATGGAAGTATAGAGGAGCTAAAGTCCATGAGGGATGGGAATGTGCCACAGCCTCCTGTTTGTCATGGAGACAATTCTGAGATGTTTACTATAACTGAATGTGGCCCATGGAATCAAGCCCCCATTTCCTAGAGTGGTGCCCTTGATACAGCACATTCCTATTGGCTGTTTCACCTTCCTTGTCTCATCCTCTTTCCTCACTCCTGTCCCCTACATCACATTCTGATAGGCTAACTTTACCAGTGCCTTTGCCCTACATGTTGCTTTCAAGAGAATCTGAACACAAACACCCTCCCTGAGCTACTGTCCTACTTCCCTCACTCCCTTCATCACCAGCTATCTCAATGACTATGCACTGAATTTCTTCATTTCCTCATCTTTTAGTTGCTTCTCAAACTTGAAAGAAAAGATAATCTCCATCTGATGCGTTCTCCCAAAGCCCAGGCCAGGAAATGAATTTTTTCCTATTTCAGATTCTATGTGCTTTTTCCAGACTCCTCCTTCATTCTGCAAGATTTTATGACATTCACTCTCCCTTGTTTTTGAAACTCAGAAAAAGTGCCATCTCTCTTCTGAATCTGGACAATCTGCTTTTCTGCCAATATAGAGTTCTTTCAGATCTCTCTCACACTTTATTGTGTTTGCTTGGTCATATGTCCTGTCTGCTTCTGATGAGCTCCTTGTTCAGATGCTCCCAGGTTTTCTAGATTCATGACATCCTTGGTATCTTGGTAATTTGTTTCACAATGCCCTTAGGCCAAAGGAAACAATAACAGTTCCATTCATTAAAGAGTTATATCTGAGCAACTTAATAAGTATGTATGTCTTGACAAATTAGTAGCAATTTGAAATCATGGCATACCTAAATTAGTGGCTCAGTTCTAAACAAGCACAGTTACTAATAGGCTGTGTGTGCCTGTTGACCACTGCAAAACTTTTCAAAATACAGGATCAGATCAAACATCCTCACACTCACTCTATTTTCCACATTGATTTCTATGTTTGCTTACCTGAAATCTTCGGTTTTCAAAGTTATGGCATCATTAACAAGAACATAGCATGAGTTAATGGTGAAACTGTGAGATACTTTGATTTAATAATTTGTGTGGTCCAATACATGTAAGTAGGCCTGTGTTTCCCCTGAAATTTTAAAATATTCTACTCTACCTTTGTGAATTCAAAATAGCACTGTGGGTTGCCTCAGTGCAGGATTTGGAAACCTTTGTCTTGAGAACACAATATGCTCTGTTATGCATTGAATTGCTTTCCCCAGAGGAGATATATAAAGTCTTAACCCCAGCACCGCAGCATGTGACTTTGTTTCTGTCTTTGCAGATTTAACCAAGTTAAAATGAGGTTATCAGTTAGGCTTTGATCCAATATGACTGCTGTCCTTATAAAGAGGGGATATTTGGACACAGAGGCAGATGGACACAGAGGGAAAACTATGTGAAGATGCATAGGGCAAATGCCATGTGAAGACAAAAGATTGAAGCAATACATCAACAAACCAAGAAATGCCAAAGACTGCTGGCAAGCCACCAGAAGCTAGGAAAATGCAAGGAAGGACTTCTCTTCCAGTTTCAGAGGGAGCATGGCTCTCTCAACACCTTGATTGTATTGTGGGCTCTTAGCCTGTAAAATTATGAGATAATAGTTTCTGCTATTCTAAGTTATCCCTTG
Source organism: Rhinopithecus bieti (assembly GCF_001698545.2). Taxonomy (NCBI): domain Eukaryota; kingdom Metazoa; phylum Chordata; class Mammalia; order Primates; family Cercopithecidae; genus Rhinopithecus; species Rhinopithecus bieti. The sequence continues at coordinate 2,315,394 of NW_016803211.1, forward strand.
TGTCATACTTTGTTATGGCAGTCCTAGGAAACTAATAACACAGCACTCACAGATAAAACCCTCTCTTCTCCATACAAGTGTAATATGAACTGCTAAGGGCAGAGACTACAATATTCACCTCCCCTGTTTCTTTAGTCATAGAATTCATAATTTTAGACACATCAATGATCAGCTAAATGTCATTTTTTGCCTTCTTTTGCATACAAGGTGACTAATGAAATACAAGCAGAAGTCATTAAATAGGACTTTTTTTTGAAAGATCTTAAAATAGGCTGATTCATCTGAGAGGCAGGTCCTTTCGGCTCTTCATCCTCATTTCTACCCAAAATGTGGATCTGATGGCCAGCACTTCCACAGTCCACTTGTAATTATTAGGAGACCTTAAGGAAGGAAGCCATGTGCTAAGGATAGAAGGTGCCTTCATTCCTAGGCTGTCATCTAAGTTCTAAATAGCTGACCTTCAGACTTTTTGTTTGGGAAAGAAAAATAAGCCTTTATTTATCTTATTTAGGCCATTTTTAGTTGGTTTTGTTGTATGCCTAAATTAGTCACTAGCCCTAACCTTTATTTTAAAGTTCAATTGCATATTTATAACTGCATTATGGACTTTTCTACCTAGGCATAATGTTTATTGCTGCAAATTTAATAACACTGAAGCCAATGCTCAACCACTCTCCAAACTAGGTCAACATCTGGACTATATTATTTCTATCAATGGAATCATCATCCTTTTGGCATTAAAACTTAAACTTTAGAGACATATTTTGCTTCCCTATTTGCCTAGAATCCCTCCCAATTGATTGATTTATTATTGAATGAACGAGTAATTATTAACAAGCTACTGAGTCCTCAGTTCTGCTTGTGTACGTGCTGGAAACAGCAGGGAGTAGCACTGACAGTCTTACTCTCAATAATCTTACATTTTAGTTGGAGTGATTGGTAACAAACTTATAAGCAAACACTTTTGTAAAATAATGGCAAGTTTGGATCAATGTCATATAATAAAATAACAAATTATATTACTTTGCTTGAGCTGCCATAAGCAAGTATGACAGACTAGATGGCTTAAATAACAGAAATTTATTTTCTCACAGTCCAGGAATTTAGAAATTCAAGGTCAAGGTGTTCACACAGTTGATTTCCTCCAACTCCTTTCTCCTTTATTTGTAGACATTTTCTCTCTACCTTTGTAAGGTCTTTTTCTTTGTACCTGTGCCCTAATTTCCTCTTCTTAAAAGACACCAGGGCTGGGCATGGTGGCTCATGCCTGTAATTCCAGTACTTTGGGAGGCCGAGGTGGGAGGATCATTTGAGGTCAGGAGTTTGAGACCAGCCTGACCAACATGGAGAAACCCGGTCTCTACTAAAAATATAAAATTAGCTGGGTGTGGTGGTGCATGCCTGTAATCCAAGCTACTCGGGAGGCTGAGGCAGGAGAATCGCTTGAACCCGGTAGGCGGAGGTTGCAGTGAGCTGAGATGGCATCATTGCACTCCAGCCTGGGTAACAAGAGTGAAACTCCATCTCAAAAAAAAAAAAAGACCTCAGTTGTATTGAATGAGAACCCATCCTAATGACCTCATTTACGTTAATTACTTCTTTGACGGCCATATATCCAAGTATAGTCACATTCTGGAATACTAGGGATTATATATATAAATATGGTTAAAAAGTGAAAACAACCCAAATGTCCATCAGTTGTAGAAACAAAATGATGAATGGAAAAATAAAATGGGTTTAGCCTTACAACAGAATATTATTTGTCTTTAAAGGGAATACAGTACTGGCTCATGCTGCAACGTAGGTGAACCTTGAGACCATTTTGCTAGGTGAAAGGAGCTAGCCACATTTATATAAAATGTCCAGAATAGGCAAATTCATGAAGACTGAAAATAGATCAGTGTTTGCCATGGGCTGAGGGGAGGAGAGACTAGATTGACCATTAAAGAATATAGGGAAGTGGGGGTTTCTTTTTGGAGTGATGAAAATATTCTGGGACAAGGTTGTGGTAATGTTTGCACAACTTTGTGACTCTATTGAACATCACTGAATTGTCTACTATGTAAGGGTTGAATTGTATGGTGCATGAATTATATCTCCATTGAAAAATGTCAAATCTCCTAACTCCTTGCCTAGCTCAGTGGTTCGATGAACTTTATCTCTAAAGGGGAGGCTTGAATTTTCAACTACACCTCCACTAAGACTCACAACCTAAGGTGGTTCCATTGATGTTGAGTGAAAGTGAAGTAAAACAGATAAGCTAGTCATAATCTTCTTGGCAGAAAATGGTTTGCAAGGACTAAAGAGGGTTTTGCTTTGTCCAAATTTAGCAAAATCTGCTGAAGCATGAGCTGACCTTTTCTGTTAAGCTCCACCTTTTAACCAGCAAAGGGTAGAATGAAAGATTAAGAAGGGAGGGAGGATTAGCAGAGCAAAAGAGTGAAGAACCCATATTCTGAAACCATGATTTCTAGGTTTTAATCTCAGCAAAACCATTTGTATCAGTGGAAGCTTCAGGCAATCAATAACCTCTGTGTGCCACAGTTTCTTCATTTCTAAACTGCAGAAGTTAGTTCTACATATTAGAATTGTCATGCTGATTTAGTGAGTTGATATTTGTAAAGCATTCACAACTGTGTCACACACATAGTAAGCATGATATAAATGTTTGTTAATATAACATGTTATATTAACAATAAAAAATGAGGGGATGGTGAGCACAGTTATAATGTATAAAATATAACTACACATACAGTAGTATATAATGTAGTATTTATTAAAATAAAGAATAACACAACTTGCTATTTATTAACCCTTATCGATTTAGCTTAACTTGGCTCAAGCCCCTAGTTTTGCATCTGAGTCTGATGCCTCCGTTGATCTCTGCATTTCTGGACCTACATCTCCAAGGACTTATCTGCCTCCTCCCCTTTGTCCTTGAAGGTTACCTGCATTTGCATTTCTCTCTTTCTCTTTTCTTTCTTTCTT
>NW_016803211.1:2318795-2334653 GCF_001698545.2 Rhinopithecus bieti
TCTTTCTTTCTTTCTTTCTTTCTTTCTTTCTTTCTTTCTTTCTTTCTTTCTTTCTTTCTGTTCTGTTTTGTTTTGTTTTTCTGAGACAGACTCTTGGTCTGTTGCCCAGGCCAGAGTGTAGTGGTGCAATCTCGGCTCCCTGCAACTTCTGCCTCCCAGTTTCAAGCAATTCTCCTGCCTCGGCCTCCTGAGTAGCTGGGATTACAAGTGCACACCACCACGTCTGGCTAATTTTTTGTTGTTGTTGTATTTTTAGTACAGATGGGGTTTCACCATGTTGGCCTGGCCAGGCTGGTCTCAAACTCCTGACCTCAGGTAATCCACCTGCCTCATCCTCCAAAAGTGCTGGGATTACAGGCGTGAACCACCATGCCCAGCCCCTGTATTTCACCTCTTGCCTATGTACTACACTTCAGAAACCTTGCATAAACCCTCTTCCCCTGTGCTGTGGACTGAGTTGTGTCTCCCAAAATTTACATGTTGAAACTCTAACCCCCAAAGTGGTCATATTTGGATGGGAGGTAATGAGGTTTAGGTGAGGTAACGGGAGTGGGGCCCTCATGCTGGGATTAGTGTCCTTATAAGAAGTGACACCAGGGAGCTTGTCACTTGTCTCTCTCTCTCTCTCCCCCTCCCTCCCCACTTGCCTGCCCCTACTACCCCACGTCTTTGCATGTACAAAGAAGAGTTCATGTGAACACATAGGGAGATGGAGGCTACCTATAAGCCAAGGGAAGAATTCTCAGAATGAAACCTACCTTGCTGGTACCTTGGACTTCCCTGCCTCCAGAACACTCAGAAACATTTGTAGTTCAAGCCACCCAGTCTGTGATATTTTGTTTGGCAGTCCAAGTTGACTACCACTCTCTGCTTCAGTGGCAAACACCGCTGTATGGAAAATAGCTCTTATTCTTGAAAGTTGGATAAGCAAGGAATGTTACGTTTCTTTATTTTATTTCTTATTTTCACTATAACTCAAGTCGAATCTAAATTTATGTACATGATCTGTTAAGTTAGCAAAAAAAATTCCAGAGCACTCTTGCTGCCTCTCCACTCAGCATCATGTCCTGTTTTCAGATGCATGGCAGACACTCATGGAGGGTCCTCTGGTTCCCAGCCCATTAATGGTGTCTACCCTGGGCTTTGTGAGCTCAAAGTCTGGCCTCTCTGCTACTCCAATGGCAGGCTCATGCCATGGGATTCCTGGGAGTGATTGAAATCCCAAAGTTTGGGGTCAGCCTTCTGACAGTCACCAGACAGTCCTGATATCTGAGTTCGGTGACTTCCCCAGGGTGCAGGGTACAACTCTAATCCCTGGTGTCCTGCATGTTGGGGATCTGACCAGAAGAGACCAAGTCACATCAGCATCCCACTGGTTATCCAAGCCTGGGCCAGGGCTCTCTCTTGAAACCTTGCTGGCCAATCCATCTTATTCCTTGAAAGATGTCAGCATCACTGCCCTCTTTCTTTCTCTCATTTGTACTTCATAGAGAGTGAGAATTCTAGAATCTTCTTAGATGACATCCAAATTGTCCAGCATTCTTCTTGGAACTAATAATTCCAGTCCAGCCTGATTATCCAAAATATACACTCTGAACATGTGTTATACTTGCTACACAGTTTCACATCTTAATGCATATGGACTTTCACCTCCCTGCTCATTTGTGATCAGCAAATAGATATAAAACCCACACAATTCTTCCAATTGCCACACACCTGGGCAAGTATTGTTAGGCATCTCCCTAAAGAAAGAGGCATCTGGAACTTGGAGATGACAGAGTGGTACAGTCCAGTAGAATTGTCTGTGATGATGGACATTACCTAGGTTTGTTTTGTCAAACGCAGTAGCCACTAGCCACAGGTAGATATGGAACACATGAAGGGTGGCTGGGGAAGGTGTCGCAACTGAAACATTTAAAATGTGAGACTAAGGAGCTGAGTCTTCACTTCTTTTCATTTTCACTTTAGTGCATTTTTACTTGCATTTAAATAGCCCCCTGTGGCTAGGGGCTCCTATATTGCCCAGTGGAGGCAGCCGGAAGCATTTCCAAAGTGAGAGCACACAGCTTTTCCAGCACCTTCTACCCAGAGGCCTGCCCCTCTTGCAGCATTTCAGTAGCATATTCTAACCCAGTATTTCCAAATATGAGTAACACATAGATATCTTTTAAAGAAAAACAGAATTTCTATACCATAGTATTGCCTCTGAATTTGATATGCCTTTAGGGCTTCCTATAAAAGTGATGGCTCAATTCTCTCACCAGTTTTCTCTTATTAAACAGCCACAAAATCTTTATTGGTAGCATGTAAAGATATCTTAGAGCTATTACTTGTCTCCATAAATGCAAATGCTGACACTGCAATTGCAGGACAAGACTTACTCATACGGGCTTATCTGGGGGACCCAAAGTAGCCTTTAAAATGTTATTCTTTTATTCTCTTCCCAAATGAAAACCACAAATGCAAAATTTCTGCTAAAGAATTTATAAATCCCAGTTTGATTGAAACTATTCTAACATCAATTTAAAAATATCCCATTTCCTGACACTGCACTCCTGGCAAATAAATATTTCCAGTGTCTGAAAATGAGTAGCCTTCACCGAGGCCCAGTAGTTACTGACAACCAGCTGTGGCACTGACACAGTCCAGTGCCTAGGGTACAGGGAATCCTCTCCTAGCAAATGAGGACCCACTATGGAGCTCCTTTCCCCTCTAGAATGCTCTCCAGTTTCTACAACAACAAAATACCTCAGTTAAACATTACCAACTTTCAGTTTGGAATTTCATGAGTTATTTTGGTAATTTTACATCCTTCACCTGGCTCTCTCATGCACCTGGATCCCTCTGAAGCATCCAGTCTTGGAAGTGTTTCCCCAGGGGCTTTCATGCTTATCTCAAAATAGTGTCCACGTCTCTCCTGTTATAAGGAACACTGTGTCCTCTATGGATCAATATTTACTCCCTGCACGATGAGTTGCAGTTTTTGCGGTTGAGGTTTGGTGGACTCAGTTCCAGGAGAGTGATTTAATGATACATCTGGACATTGCTCTTTAAGATCCATATTCTGGAGAAACCCCCTCCAATGTATTGCCTATATAAATAACTTGGAGTCGTGCTGCCTATCAGAAATTTAGGTAACCATAATTGGAACATTCAACTTCACTGTGTGGATGGTTCCAGTGTCTCTCCTCCAATTTTATAAAATCCTCAATGGTACCATCCCATTGTGGTTTTCTCTCATCTCCATACTCACTACTATGTCAGCCATTTAGGCTCACTCCCTTTACCAGCGCCCTCAAGAAACAGTCACAACCTACCTGTTTGGAGACAGGGATTCTCTAGCCATGCATTCAGCTCTTGCCATATCACTCCCTCCTCCACTTTCTGCCCATCTTCTGCTAACTTCCAAAGATCCATATTCCTAGCACACATATTTGCCACCAGGCACCCCACTATGTAAACTATTGTCCAGCACTCCTAATCCAAATTCCTTTTTGTTATAAGGAGAAAAAAAAAATGTCAAGCCACAATCTGGTTTGCATGACCTGTATCTCCATCCATTGATTCAGACTTTTATTTAAAGGAAAAGTTTCTGTAAGATCCCTCTGACTTCCATGTGTATTTAAAGTAGAATGCTGATTTCTTCAAATCTTTATTATAGCCAAGTTTCATATGGCACATCACCTTCTCATTCAATTCTAGCCACATTAAAGCAGGCACAATTTCTCTGAAGAGGAATAGAACTCCAAAGAGCACCCTGATTATGGCATTATCCCACTCAAACGGAAATAATATCAGCAATTTGTCTGCTAGGGGATGAAGTTTAATGACTGAACTCAAATCTTTGGAGGGCATAATAAAACACTGAAAAACATTCTGAAATGATCAGAATCACTGAAGATGTGATATATATATATTTTATAACAGGCTTTTTCAGTGGTAACTTATCTAGAGAGAAAATTGTTTTAGAACCTGAAAAACCAGCTGACATTAAAAGCACGTAAAACTAGACTATTTATAGCCTCCCAGTTTCTTGTCTTCTAAATTGTCAGTATCGTCTAACATTAAATTGTTTTTTGAACAAGAAATATGTTTTCAATATTTAAATAGTCTTGCCACTTAATAGTTACAAAGGAACTAATCAATAGTAGTCACCCAACCTTAGAAACTTAGGTTCTATTGTGTGACAGGGAAATAAAATAATTCAAGGGCTCTATCAGTTAGCTTTTGCTGAATAACAAACCATGCCAAAGCTAATAATTAATTTAGTACATAATTTTGTGAGTCAGTAACTGGGGTTGGGCTCAACAGGGTTGCCGTTCTGGTCTCAGCTGGATAACTCACATGTATACAGTCAACTACCAGATATTTGAGGTTGACTGTTCTGGAATGATCTTGCTTGGAACAGATCATTTCTGTTTCACACTTAAAAAAATAAATAAATAAATATTTCACCAGGGTAGCTTGGACTTGTTCTCAGCTGTTTTGTGGTTTCAAGAGAGAGACAGGGCATGCCAGGTCTCTTGAGATCCGGACTCAGAGCTGACATACAGTTACTTCTGCTGCATTCATTAAAGCAAGTCACCAGCCAGATCAAGTTTATAGGATGGGGAATTAGGCTTCACCTCGCAACAGGAAAAGCTGCAGTCACATGACAAGTGATCATGGATATAGGAAGAGGAAGTTTTTCAATCTACCACAAAGACATGTCCTAAGTTTGAAGAATTTAAAACCTACAAGAATAAGTTTTAAAAAAAATTACCCAGGAAACTCCTGAGAAAAAAACAACAGGATCCTCATCCATGATTGCTGTTAATTGATAAGCAGTTACTCAAATCACTATGTCTCTCTGAAAGTACTTTTTATTTGCCCACTCAATCATATCTCTATTCCTACCACACCTGACCTCTTCCATTTTCTTCTCAGGTTTTCTTCAGTCTTCTCAAAACTAAACAAAGTTAATGGTTGATTATTGGTGATTTCTGTCTAAAACTTTATTGTGATAGTTGATGTACTGGACAATTTTTTTCGATATTTGACCTAAGTAGAGAAGTACTACAACCCTAGAGATTTACTGATAGGCCTATATTCTCCCCTAAGGAACACTATCCCTAAAGCTTGTCACACTCATGTCCAAAATTAAAAACTTGTAAAATGTCTTTATAAACAGTATTGCACTTGAGATGCAAGCTTAGATAAGGACTTTAAGAGTCCTGTATGTCCAGACTTAAAAGCTAAATGCCACCCATTAAAGATTCCTGACCATGTATTTGGTCTTCCAGTGAATAATACTGGTAATGAAGCCTACTTCTGGATTTTCAACAGTGTGGGCAGATCCCTCTAGACTAGTATTATCCAACAAAAATATTATGTGTGCCATTTATGTAAGCTTAACTTTTCTAGTAGTCACATTTATAAAGTAAAAAATAAAAAATAGGTGAAATTAACTTTAAAAGTGTGTTTTATTTAACTCCATATTTCCAAAATATTAGTTCTTCAATGTAAAATAAAATGTGACCCTCATTTTGCCTTTGAGGGCTAAAAGTAGGTCATGGACTTCTTTTTATGCTCTGTGTCTAACTCAGTGCTTGGCACATAAGATGTGACTAACAGATGTAGGATGAATGAAAGAATAATGCCTAAATCAACAAAAAAAAGTGAGGGCCTATTATCTGATATTAAGTAATTCAGTCTTTAAAGACTATGTTGTCATTACTTAGAGGGATAATCATTTTTTCCCCATGGATTTTGATTTTAAATGCTTGAAACTAAATGCCAGCCCAAGTGGTTTAATCATACACTTTTAATCCTTAGGTAAACAACCTACATTGTCTCTGAATTCCATTTGAAAGCTGATTTAAAGACAGAAATTCCTTAGACACGGAGTAAGTTTTGCATCGAGGTTAGTGTTGGAATAACCAGGAGTGTCTGGTAAGGACAGTCCTTGGTCCTTGTCTGCCTATTTTCCAGTAAATGGATTTCATGTAGTTCACGCTTACAACTCCCACTTGACTCTCAGTTCTGTGACAGCTATTTTTTCTTGCTATAAAAGCACTTAGTCTCTTAACTCCACTTGATAGGCATTTCTTCAAATATTCATAAAGTTTTCTGTAAATGTCCAAGTTTCCTTTCTGCATCCATAAATACATCGGTAAAAGAAGAATCACATATCAAACCAAGACAAGTTTCAAACTTCAGCCTGAGACTCACTTTGAACTTAAAAATCTCTAAAATCATACTTAAATCACAGTTTGTTTTTTCTAGTGCTTTTAAAATGCTTTTCTAAACAAAGAAAGGCTGGATTTCAAACGAGGAAAACTGAGCAAAAAGAAGAATTATCAGAGGTTGGTAGGCCCAAAACACTGCACCCACCAACTTGACCAACTCAAATGGCGTATTTTAATGGGTATGAATTCATATGGCTAACAAATCCACTATCAACAAGAGACAGCTCTGATTTTTACCTCCTCAGTCATTTAGTCATTAAGTAAAAAAATACTGAATATTTGCTATTGAGCAGTGCTGGACTAGCAGCAATGTGGAGCACACTAGAAGCATAACTCATGATCCTTTCCTCTTTCCTTCAAGTTGTTTAAGTTCTATTTGGGCCAGGCACAGTGGCTCATTCCTATAATCCCAGTCACTAGGGAGATAAAGGCAGGAGGATTGCTTCTTGAGGCCAGGAGTTCAAAACTGCAGTGAGCTATAATCACACCACTGCACTCCAGCCTGGGCAACAGAGTGAGACCCCATCTCAAAAACAAAATAGTTTGTTTTGGGAAATAAGCCTAAGGTCATCTCAATGGCACTGTTCCTCCCTATTTCCTGTTGGCAAAATCCCTTTAGGGTGAGTGGATCGCTTCCTTAAAAAGACTTTCCTGGCCGGGCGCGGTGGCTCAAGCCTGTAATCCCAGCCTTTGGGAGCCGAGACGGCGGGATCACGAGGTCAGGAGATCGAGACCATCCTGGCTAATACGGTGAAACCGTCTACTACTAAAAAATATTGGAAAATAGCGGGCGACGAGGCGGCGGCCTAGTAGTCCAGCTAACTCGGGACTTGAGACAGGAGAATGGGTGAACCCGGGAGGCGGAGTTGCAGTGAGCTGAGAAGCGGGCCAACTGCACTCCAGGCCTGGGCGGCACGAGCAAGACTCCGTCTCAAAAAAAAAAAAAAAAAAAAAAGACTTTCCTATCACCTCAGTAATATAATATACTACAGTTAGCTTTATTATTTGTAATTATTGCTGTTATCAATACCTGGAAAATATGATTGATTGATAGATAGATAGATAGCTGTCTAATTGCTGATCTCTCTCTAGTTTTGCTACAGTCATGAAAAGCTAAGAACAAAACATAAGTGGCAGTCACTTGCACATTCTAAAATGAAGTATTGGGCTATTTATGCATGACTTGCAGAGGATATGGGGGAAAAGAAACATTGTCATGGCCTGAGTCCAATACTCACAAGTGTAAGGCAGTGTCAATTAAGAGTAAACTATCAAAGAAAGAGATGGGGAGACTCATTGGTTTGCTGTGGATTTTCCCTCCCTCACCCAGTGTTGGTGGGAAGCAGGGTGGTTTGACCCCAGTCTGAAAGAGGCTTCAGGAAATCTGGTGGAGACTGTGTTCCCTAGGTGGCGTTAGACCCTCACTTGGAAAGTCTCAGGAACAGAAACTGATTATGGCTGCCCTGACAATGAAGCAAGGACAGTCAGCCAGAATAGAAATGGCCTGGAATCCCACAGATCAAGAGGACCAGTCAGAGAAGGTGCCTAAAGTGGAATTCTCTGAAGCAGAACTAGAGGCAAGTTGAAAGGATCTCAGCAATTCAAAGCTGCAGGCTGCACCCACAGAGAAAAAGCTGGGAGTTAGTGTCATCCACATCTAGAACCCCGAAGATTCCTTCAGTGCATGTGCAGAAAAAGCTTTGTGCATTGGCCAAGCCCAGAGCATAGCAAAGCCAGGGCATGAGAGTCTCACAAGGAAGACCTCCCCTGCCTCCCTCCACCCAGCTCTAAAGAGGTGAGAAACTATCAAAGGAGGCAGGAAGGAGAAGGAGGAGGAAAAGGGAAGCACAAGATAAGAAAACAAATCAACAGTTGTCTACAATCCCTTTTCCCTGTTATAGGCTTCTATCAGTTGGTGAAGTGAGAAGCTTTAGCTGTAGTTGAAGTAGTTAAGAGTTTTGATTAGTCCATGGGGTTGGGTACTTTCATTTCTGAAATGAAACTGTTTAGTGCTATAAAATGATTAGAGAATTGTTGTAGTCTGAGTTATGATATAAATTAAAGACGTTTTGGGGTTGGACCAGCATTTCATCCAGGAAATGATGCAAACTAATATCACACCATTTGGGAAAGTTGTGAAGAGTAAGAATAGAGTTATTTTATGATTCTTCCTTCTAGATCTTGGTTTTTCAATGTAGTAGTGATGTACATTTATGTGCTTGTTTATTTTCCATCTTTCTCACTGAAATATAAGCTTCCCAAGGGCAAGGACCTTGCTCTTTTATTCATTATTGATTCCTCTGAGCCTAGAAACATGTCAAGCACATTGTGAGTGCTTAGCAAATATCTGTTGAATAAATACATAAATGAATAGCTGTGGATAGGGGATTAGAGGCTCTTATACATGATTTTTCTTGGGGAAAATGTCTTGGCTGAAATTTTTTTAAAAAAGGAAACATAAAAATCCATAAATAATCCCTGCAAAAAGAACAGTCTATGAATAGTGCTTACCCAATCTAGCCATAACTAACACTGGCTTCAGTGGAGGAAGCTCAAAAGTCACATTTAGGCTTCCCTTGTCTAAAATCTCAGCTGCTTACAATATTCAGCTTATGTAACTAATTATACTGTGGCAGCTTTTCTTCCTCCTTTGCATTTGCTCATGTGATATTCCACTGCTAATAAAACTGTCAATTTTCTTTTACTTCAATGAAAGGTCACACATGACAACAACCCCTTTTGCCTACTAACAGCAAGAGCCTTTATTAATATTTTAAATGTACACAGTGATATTTCCAAAAGGTCAGATTTTTTAAAAGACATAAAATGTCAGTTCTAATTCTTTTTCCTTCCTATCTCTGCCCCCCACCCCATCACCATCACGTTGCTGTTCAGCCTTAGATATTCTGCTTATTATAAATTGTGTTCAACCAGGTAAACATCAGGTGGGGGGTATCAGATTGGGGGCACCGCACAGGAGGCACATGTCTTTACCGTCCATAGTTGTCCCATGGCTAAATGTACAAACATGGCCATAATGGGCAGCTTTCTGAATATAAATATTTTATGAGCTAGCACCAATAGGTCTTATATCCTAGCCTTTTTTGCAATACTATATTAATCTATGCCATGGAACAAATTGCCCCACAATTTAATGGCTTAAAACAACAGACACTTTGTGAGTCAGAAGTCTGGGTATGGTTTAGTAGGTGCTCCAGTTTGTGGTCTCTCACAAGCTGCAATCAAGAGGTTGGCAGGGGCTGCAGGCAGCTCAAGGCTCAAGGGAAGGAGGAATTACTTCCAAGCTCACTCAATTGACTGTTGACAAGATTCAGTGCTTCTCATGATGTTGGACTACAAGCTGGATTTTGACCAGAGGCCACCCTCAGCTCCTTGCTAACTGGACCTGTCCATAGGACAGGTCCAGCATGGCACTGAACTCCCTCAGAGCAAGCAAGTGAGAGGGTAAGGGGGAGCGAAAAAGGTGGAAGTCATTATCTTTCTGTAGCATGACCTCGGAAATGAGGGCCATCGCTATTGCTGTATTCTGTGTATTTAAAGTGAGTCACCAGGTTTAGTTCACATTCACAGAGAGGAGATTACTCAAAGTGTGGATAACAGGAGGCAGGAATCACCGGGTCCCATCTGAGTGAAGCTGTAGAGGCTGCCTACTACAAAAGGTGAGCTTGAATTTTCACCAAATACTTAAAAAATAAAAAAATAAAAAAATAAAAACAACACTGCCTACTATGCAATGAGCACAGCATCAGGAATTTTATGTAAAACAATTCATTATGTTAGAAAAATTTTATAAGGTGTATGGATGCTGCTAACATCCACATTTTATAGATGAAGAAACTGAGGCTCAGCAGCATAAAGTAACTTCTCCAAGATCTCATGACTGGTTTGAGGCAGCCCCTGCTCTTATTCCTTGCCTGACACAACTTTAATCTACTCCCTCTCCAACCTTCGTTTGTCATCAGTGATAGATATTTACAGATAGTCAGCTAGGAGTTAGGTCACATCTGTGGCTATGAGAGTATGAAATGAGCTAGATTCATGCATATGGTTCAGGAATTGGACCATAACTCAAATAGAGCAAACACTATTGTTTTTCTATGCTGAAAACTAGGGCTAGGAGTGAGTCAGACATGACCATTACCTACAGAAAGCTATCGTGTGCAGGGGACTGAGATGTAAAGACTCTGATACGGGGCAGAATGATCAGTAATTAATCCATTAAGATTCAATGAATCTTAACTGGGAAGGGATATCATGAAAGGATTTGCCAATTCTATTTGTCTAAGGAAGCCAAAATGTGGTTTTTGCCTATGAACGATTTGTTAAGGATGCCACCTTGCTCCTTGTGGGGGCATGATTTAAAATGTTACCTACTGCTAAGCTCTACTAAACTAGTGTCAAACTGCCGAAGTCACCAGTTTACAAACATCTTCTTCAGCATCAAGATAAAAATCAGGCCAATAATCCCAGAACTTTGGGAGGCCAAAGAGGGAGGATCACTTGAGCCCAGGAGTTTGAAACCAGCCTGGGGAACATAGTGAGACTTCATCTCCACAAAAAACAAAAATAAAAATAAATTATCCAGGAGTGCACCTGGATATACAAATTATCCAGGAGCAAGCACCTATCCCACCTACTCAGGAGGCTGAAGTGGGAGGATTGTTTGAGCCCTGGGAGGTGGAGGCTACAGTGAGCTGAGACTATACCACTGCACAATCTTTCTCAAAAAAGGAAAAGATAAAGTCACTTGACCACTTGATTTAAACATCAGGATACCAATGAGAATTACTTAATAATCATCACTATCTTTTTCCGTCCACCCTGAAGAATCAGGCTTATAAAATCATATCGAGTCCAGGAAGCAGTACCAGTATATTCAAGAAGGAATTTTTGTATATTTTGTCTTTAATACCATACAAAATGAAGATGGTACCTACTGTGGTATCAGTAGAAACCATGAGGAGAAATGGAAATCCCACTTCAGCTCAGAAGTAACAAGAACAAACATTGAAAGAATAATCAATACCAATTCTATACAATCTTTTCCAGATAAATAGAAGAGAAAATAACACTTTTCAATTTATATTATGAAGCTCTATTACCCTGATAGCAAAACAAAGATAGTACAGAAATGGAAAACAATAGTTCACTATCCCTCAGAATTACAGATGGTCGGGCGTGGCGGCTCACGACTATAATCCCAGCATGTTGGGAGGCTGAGGTGGGTAGATCACCTGAGGTCAGGAGTTTGAGACCAGCCTGGCCAATATGGTGAAACCCCATCTCTACCAAAAATACAAAACTTAGCTGGGCATGGTGGTGGGCACCTGTAATCCCAGATACTCAAGAGGCTGAGGCAGGAGAATTGCCTGAACCTGGGAGACAGAGGTTGCAGTGAGCTGAGATCGCACCATTGGCCTCCAGCCTGGGCGACAGAGCAAGACTCCATCTCAAACAAACAAACAAACAAAAATTAGTAAATAGAATTCAGCAATATATAAAAGTAAGTATGTGCTATAAACAAATAGAGTTCATTTCAGGGATGCAAGCCTGGTTTAGTATTTAAAAATTCATATATCCCATCATGTTAACAGGCTAAAGGAGAAAATTACATGATTGCATCAATCAATGAAGAAAAGTATTTTAAAATTCAATACCTATTCATAATAAAATTCTTAGTTGAATAAGCAAAAGGGGAGACTCTTCAATTAAGTACATCTACAAAAAACCCATGGATAGCATTATGATTCATAGTGAAAAACTGAATGTTTATTCTCTAAGATGGAGAATAAGGCAAGGATGTCTTCTCATCACTTTTATTCAACAAAGCACTGGAAATTTTAGCCAGGTCAATAAGGCACATATAGATCAATCAATCAATTGATCAACCAATCAATGGCATATAGATCAGAAAGAAAACAAATAAGATGACTTCTATTTTCGGATAATATAATAGTCTATGTAGAAAGTCTAAAGGAATCTACAAAAATACTCCTACAACTGATAAATGAGTTCACAAAGCTTGCAAAGTAAACATAGAAAACTCAATTGTATTTCTATGTACCAAAAATGTATATTTGGGAACCAAAATTAAATAAATACCATTTACAGTCACTCAAAAACTAAACTACTTAGGTGTAAATCTACGAAAATATTCACAGGACTTATTTGCTGAAAACTACATAATGCTAATGAAAGAAATAAGCAAAAATGTAGATAGGTGAAAATACCATGTTGGTGGATTGGAAGACTCCACATACCAATGATGTCAGTTCTCTTCAAATTTACAGGTTTAATGCAATTGCTAGCAAAATCACAGCAAGTTTCTTGGAGATATAGAAAAGATTATTCTAGAATTTCTAAGGAAGAGATAAGTGACGAGAATGGCTAAAACTGAATAAAGAGTACAGGGTATCTCTCTGTATTATTTCTTACAACTGCACGTGAATCTACAATTATCTCAAAATAAAATGTTTAATTTATAAAAGCTGAGGGAAAATCATTAAAAGAAAAAAATAAGAATGGCATACTTATCTACCATGGAATCCCAAGATTTGTGCCACCCTACAAATTCAGAACTACCTCTGGCACTCCACATAGAGGGAAGCTAAGTCCTGCAGAGCAGAGATTCTGTTTTACAACTTTATTTAGAAACAATGAGCTTAGGCAAGTTACACATCATTGAACCTACAAAGTAGCCACACAAAGTAATGACATGAATACAATCACCAACCTAGAGATGCCTTACAGACACTGAAACTGATATTCAGTTTTTACAGGCATTCAGTAACTATATACTTCATGAGCATCTTCCTTTGACACTTCTTTTACGAAATATTAGAAAATTCTACTTTACTTAGCAGCCACAGGACAACTGGTCCCCATTCCAAACAATTAGGAATTGCCAACTGATATACAATTATGGGTCACCTTGGAGAGAATTTAAAAAGAAGTAGAGTTTGAGGCTTAGATGAATTAAGTGAATAGGATTCTGCATTGAAGGGAAGACATACAAGGAAAATGGAGCTAATATTTGAGCCCATTTTTAGTCTTGAGTCTCATGCTTTTTCCACAGTACTATACTGTCTCTCTCCAGAGGCAATAGTAAGTCATATACCAGTATTGGTCTACCTTATTTCAATTACTACTGCCTCACACTCAAAGATAATTTATTTAAAAATAAAAGGATGAAATATATGTATAACCATCTGCAACCTGACATAGAGAAAACAAAAAAATAAATGGATGAAACTGGACGTTATTACCCTAAGCGAACTAACACAGGAACAAAAAAACAAATAGCACATGTTCTCACTTATAAATGGGAGCTAAACCTTGAGTACATATAGACATAAAGAAGAGAACAACAGTCACCAGGACCTACTTGAGAGTGGAGGGTTGGAGTACAGTGAGGATAGAAAAACCATCTACCCGTTACTGGCTCGGCATGGTGGCTCACGCCTGTAATCCCAGCACTTTGAGAGACTGAGGCGGATGGATCACGAGGTCAGGAGATCGAGACCATCCTGGCTAACACGGTGAAACCCCGTTTCTACTAAAAATACAAAAAATTAGCCGGGCGTGGTGGTGGGCGTCTGTAGTCCCAGCTACTAGGGAGGCTGAGGCAGGAGAATGGCGTGAACCCGGGAGGCGGAGCTTGCAGTGAGCCTAGATCGTGCCAATGCACTCCAGCCTGGGCGGCAGAGCGAGATTCCATCTCAAGAAAAGAAAAAAAAGAAAAGAAAACTATCTAGCGGGTACTACACTTATTACCCGAGTGATGAAATTATCTGTACACCAAACCCCTATGACACACAATTTACCTGTATAACAAACTTGCACATATACCCCTGAATCTAAAATAAAAGTTAAAAAAGAAAAAATAAACCAAAACCAAAACAAATGTAATTTTGCAGCAGAAGACCCAACACCATATCTCATTACTGTTATTTTATTAATATTCTTATGACTTCATTAACCCCATTATTTTTCAGAGTCTCCTGTTCTTTCAATGAGTTTATGTCTTTATTTCCAGCTGTTAAAGTTTTGTTTTAAGATCAAATGAAATTAAACAAATAGATGGAACGTAAAGAGTTAAAGGTACCATAATGAAGTAAGACCTATCTGTCATTAAGAAATAATTATTGCAATAGACAGAAATTAAAACACCAGACACAGTAAGAAATGGGTCTCCTGCCTAAGCATGCCTATTCCAGATTATGACTGAATGTCTTCCTTCCTCTGCCATCTGAAGTCTCTCAGTTGTAAATCTCAATAAAACCTTTAAAAAGCAATTTGGTAGCAAAATGTTTTAGCTAAATGCCTTCTGCAATGATATGTCGAGAGGACTTAATTCCTCCTGCTTATGCTTCTCTCATCTTACAAGGATGTTGAATACCCAAATGTCCCCTTCTAGATGGTTCTTCAAGCAGAACAGAGTTGGCTTCCAGTTGATGATTAATTTAACTCCTGGGCACACTAAAAGATATTTTCAAGAACTGCACTGAAGTAAAAAAGAAAGAAAAGAAGGTATAGGAAAAGCTTGTAAAATTAGAGGTCTTGTTTTACCCATTTCTCAAGAATAATTCAAATTCATTCTTAGAGCAATGTTTAGTGGAAGTGACATTACATGCCTGGCTGCATTTGCCACCTATGTCACGCACAGGTGAACTGAGCCAAATCATCAGTGATTAATCTAAGAGAATCAATATCATGGATCTGAACAGAATGTTTTGCAGAAATAGCATATGACAGGCATTGAAATAAACCAGTTTGGGCTTATTGAGATAAATGTACAAGGCAAAGTCAATGAAGTTTAAAGTAACTGGTAATAGATATTAAAGAACTAGAAATTAAAGAGGCCATGAATAGGTCCTGTTTTCCTATGCGTCATCTTTGCCTTGGGCACAGCTGTGGAGGTGTCTTCAGGTTTTCACATTTGTGTCTTCTCTAGAAGAGTCATTAGTAAGATTATCAACCTAGAAGTGTGGCAATGGCTAAATGGCTACTAGGAGTTTTCAACGGATGGAAGACGCTAGTCAGAATGTCAGAAAATGACCTTAAATTGTGAAACCTTAAATGGTGAAACCTTGAGAATATTTTTCTCAAAATGGAGTGACATCGTCTCATCCTAGCACATCTCAAATTTTCCCTATTTCCCTATTCCATCCCCTTTGAACACCACCACTGTCTGGAGACACAGAAAAGGAATCTTTTTTCCCTGTAGCAAGACAGAAGTGATATTGGCTCTTCTTATTGAGTCCTTGAATCTACATAGAATAAGTGTGTCATCTTTTCCACATGGCAGACTCTCAAGTATTTGAAAAGAACTATCCCCTTCTTTTCTGTTCTCTTTCTCACATCTGTATAAAATATGCAAATGTATACAAACTATCATATTCACTATGTAAAACCGTGAATAAGAGGTTTTTACCTCTTATTCATAAGAAAGAATGAAAGAGGCACACTAAAATAGAGTAGAGGGGATATGGATATTTTTTCCCTGTTTCTATTTTTCTTTTTTTGACAAGTTAAAACATTTTATTAAGTATAAAAGGTAAGATTTAGAAAATTTATAAGCCAGTGGGTATTGTAATGAAGAAAACTGAGC